>NC_046154.1:172806650-173106650 GCF_011064425.1 Rattus rattus | reverse complement strand
TTCAACCCCCAAAAGTGCTCATGCCCTAAAGGCTGAGTCTGGCTGATTTGGACAGCTAAGGGAGTGTTTCTCAATGTTCACTTACTGTAATATTTCAGAGTGTTGGCTTTGTAGTCAAATTCTTTATTCAGTCCCATCCCTCTGGCTGAGCGAATCTGTTGTATCATCAGGTAATGGTATAGTGAGAGTGCCCCCATAGAACTTTCAGTGAGGTGGTACAAGTCAGATACGTAAGGTTTAGCCTGTTTCTCCCGTCCTAGCTTGGATTGGCAGCTCTGTTGCTGGTTTTGTAGCCGTGTCTCTAACACTGACTGACAGATTTTGATATTCTTGTTTGTTTTTGAGATTTGGGTATCTCATTGAATGGAATTAAGGTTTTAAAAGGATTTATTTATTTTGGTGTATGGATGTTTTATATGAATGTCTGTTTATCATGTGGATACTTGGTGCCTGTGGAGGTGAGAAGAGGGTGTCAGATCCCCAAGAATTGGAGTTAGTTATGAACTACCATGGTGGGTGCTGGGAACTAAACCTTGGTCCTCTACAAGAACACAAGTGCTCTTAACTGCTGAACCATCTCTGTACAGCCCTCAATGTTTGCTCATTTATTTATTTTTAAATATCTGTTTATTTTCTGTATCTGAATGTTTTCCATGCATTTGAGAATGTGCTTATTGGATTCCTTTACACTGGAGTTACACATGGTTGTTAGTCAGAATTTGGGGTTCTAAAAATAAAAATCATGTCCTCTGTAAGAGCAGTAAGTACTCCTAACCACTGAGGCATCTCTGTAGCCCCTTGAGGTTTCTTTTTAAACATGTTATCCAATTTTTACTTTAGAAAAGGTAGAAAGAAGTTTAGAATTAATGTTTGCTACTGATCCAATGATCCAAGGTAAGTTTCTCAATAGATTTTCATCTAATGGTAACAGTATGTTTCTGTTTAGTGAAATTGGGGTGACAAACTTTTTCTGGGGAGAAGCCACACACTTGTCTACTCCCCCCAGACAGGGAACCCACGACAGACCAAACTACAGATACCACTAAAATCCAACTTGGTGAAGCAGTGAGTTTTACTGTTGTTACAGGAGTAAGGTGAGAGGTCACTTACAGGAGCAGGACTCAGAAACAGCTGCACCACCAAGGCCCTCCCTCAGGACAGCTCACAAAGCTGGGAACCTGGAGCACACTGCACAGCCTGCAGGTAGCTCAACAGGTTGGAGAGTGTCCTTTCCGGGCGCCTCAGGCGGTTTAAACTTCTGGACACCACAGCTGGTTTCTGCTTCTCCCACAAGTCTGATCTCAAGGCGTTCTTTGCAGCTTAACTTGTCTGAGAATCTTCCCTGTAGCTCAGCTTTATTTGTCTGAGAGGTAGTCTTAGCTTTAATTTCATTCTCTGGCAGGAAGGGCCCTAGCAAATGTGGTCAGTTTCAGGGACTTCCTAAAGACATTTTGACTTGTTTACCGCCTGGCTTAAAGAACTTCCCTGCAGGGCAGAATGTTTCAGTCTTGAGGAAACTGATACACAACACTTGGGGCCAGGGACAGGATGTGTTCCTTAACCTATGCCCTTTTCATATAACTTCAAAAAGGTATGTGATTATAACTCTTCTAAATGCTTCCTGGTTTTTGTTTGTTTGTTTGTTTTGTTTTGTTTTTGAGACATAGTCTCACTATGCAGACAAAACTGGTTTAAAATTCAAGAGATTCTGCCTCTGCTTCTGCCCCTCTGCATCCCAAACATGAAATTAGAGGTGTGTAGGGATCTCCTGCATTAAATATAAGTATCCTGTTTTTACTTGAGACAACTGAAGTACCCACGGTTTGTAAATTGCCACAGATTATTTACTTAGTAACAGTCAAGAGTTGGAATTTGAACCTAAACTTTGCTTCCGGAGTTACCTTATTTTAATTTTTTTATTTGTTGAGAGACAGATCTTAATTTAATTTAATTTTTTTATTTGTTGTGAAACAGGTTTTATTTTATTTTTTTTATTTGTTGTGACACAGGATCTTAACAAGTGGCCCGGACTGGCCTTCAGCCTCCTTAATTCTGAGAATGTGGGGGTGTGTGTCACTCCCATCTTTAAAGATGCTTGTGTTTTTAACCACTGTAATCCCATGCTTTTAAAAACCGTTCTCTCTTGTATCTGGCACTTCCTAATATGTGATGGCTTTTCCTAAAGGAACTTGAGTATTGCTTGCAGTGTCAAGCATGGTGGGTAATGTGCATATTAGTGCTAAATAAAGTAAGGTGTGTTGTCTACAGCATTATACATAATATCATAATAGATATGTTTAGGTTTTCTTAGCTTTAAATAATAAATTTCACTGTAGGTCCTCTTAGCAGTTAACAATATCCAGCACTGCCTATTTTAGAATGGTTTGCTTAAAGACAACAAAAATTTGGATTAAAAAATTGCTTGAGATATCTATTTATAATTCTGAGTTCATTTTTCTTGCTGGTGCTCACTCAAAAAAAAATGTGTGTCTGTTTAGAGTTTTTCCTTTTTGGGTCTTTGTATTGCATGTTGGTTGATTTATTAGTGTTGGATGGCATTTTACTAGAGCGGATCATTCCAGTTCTCATAGGAGAGGCCGTAAAACATGTGATATAGCTGGTACTCAGGTGTGATTTTTGTATTTGATCCCAAAACTTGTGAAATATTAGTGATCTTGAAATTTGCTTCCATTCCTATTTCTTTCAGAATTCTCCACTTTACCAGTACCTACAGGATTTGGGACACACAGATTTTGAAATATGTTCTTCTTTGTCACCAAAAACAGAAACATGCTTGACAACAGAGGGACCTCAGACGCCTCCCACCAGAGTCCTACAGAAAGTAAGAAGCATGCTCACCTTTCATGGCGTCATCTGTTCTTTACCCTAATGATTACTGAAAAAAGAAGGACTTCAGTGGTACAGTGCTTGCCTAGCGTGCGCAAGGCCCTGAGTTCAGTTCTCCCTCACATGAGATTTTTTTTATTTCACTGATAGTATATAGACCTGTGAGAGGAACATCAATCCCTACCGCTCATGAGGAATTTTTTTGTGGGTAATTTATGTGAAGTGAAATTAAAATAATTTGAGAAATAAGATATGTATTTAACTATTGAAACAATCTGGAGGACTAAAGGAATATACTAAAACCTTAATTAGAACTTTGCCAGCAGAAGTTCTCTACGAAGTGCTGTGTTCATTTAATCCTTTCACTGTGAGTTCTGGGAACTGAACTCAGGCGCTCCTTCTTGGTGGCAAGACGCTTTGCTGACTGAGTCATCCTACCATCTTAGAGGTTCATTGTTGTTTAGGTGCTGTGGTTTAAATGTGTTCCTTCTTTATACCATGCAGACATTCATTTTACCACTGGATTGTACACACATACACACAGCCCTACAGAGGCTTTTTTTTGGGAGGGGGGGCATGTCTTAGTTAGGGTTACCATTGCTCAGAAGAGACACCATTACCAGGGTAACTCTTATAAAGAGAAATATTTAACTGGGGCTGGCTTACAGGTTCAGAGGTTCAGTCCAGTATCCTCCTGGCAGATAACAGTGGCAGTGTGCAGGCAGGCACAGTGCTGGAGGAAAGCAGCCAGGAGGGGACTGTCTCTGCACTGGGTAGAGCTTGAGCACTAGGAGCCCTCAAAGCCTGCCTACACGGTGGCACACTTCCTCCAACAAGGGCACACCTCTTCCAACAAGTACACACCTCCTAACAGTGCTACTTTCCCATGGGGCAAGCATATTCAAACCATCTCAGGGAGGTTATTGTAACTTATGTATAAAACTTTATCATACTTAAGTGCCATTGTGTGACAGTGTGCTAAGATGTCGCTGCTGATACGTAAACCCTAGTCCCTAGCCACTCTCCCAAGTACCCTCAACCCAGCAGAACATGAGAAAGTCCCCAGAAACACAGAAGACACAAGCCACAAGACTCGATCATAGGATCCTGGCTTAAATGGAAGCATCTATTTTAATGACCTGAGTGCAAGGGCACATCTGCCTTGACTCAACTCATTAGACCTATGCAAGATCAGCAAATGTCAATTCCAACTTCTAGCCCACACTCAAGAGCCCCCTCTTACAAGTTGTTTGGAACGGAATATAATGTTTTCAGAGCAGGTTGGGAGAGACAACTCACAGGTGAAAATTGGACTGAACATTTAATATCTTGTGTTGTTTGTCAAGGATGACACCATCCTTACACGAAGAACTCTGTTAATCACCAAAGTAAATGAACACACTTAGGGAGTCAGCACATCTTCTAAGCTTCTCTAAGTCTCTTCCTGAGTCACAGTTGCCCTAGCTTAAAGCTCCTTAATCTTTATCTACACATGACCTCTTTTTTGTTTAAGAAATTTTTATGCAACCCTAGGTATCTAGGTATATAAGACAGATATATAAATCAAATGTTTTCTGATAATAAATCATAACAAAATTTATTTTAAAGTAAGTATTTATATGCGTATTGTTTTACTGTGTATTAAAATCAAAAACTATGGGGCATAGTGTCACACACCTTTAATCCTAGCACTTAGGAGGTAGAGGCAGGAGGGTGTCTGAGGCCAGTCCAGTCTACATAGGGTATTTCAGGCTAGCCAGGGCTATATAAAAGAAAGACCATGTCTCAAAAAAATAAAGAGAGAGAAACAAAGAGAAAGACAGACAAAAGCCAGTTCATGTACTCATAAGGTTGTTTGCTAGTCTATTTTTACATGAAGAGGCAAATCTTAGCTGAATATTTGATCCAGTAAGATGTAGAACATAGTCAACTTTTTTCAGAATTTGTTGATATTTTGATTCTATGATTGTCAATGCTAAGAATGCCTTTTTGCAAAAAAAAAATAAAATAAAATAAAAACCACAAAATGGCAGGCATGTGATTAGGGCCATTTCGGAAAGTTTAGAAGTCCTGACCTGATTCCAAACAAAAATCATTCAAAAAATGACTATAAGAGATATTTAAATAGTTAAATATTTGTTTTCCGTAATTATCCTCATTCTTGAGCTTGCAATATCAAAAAGGATAGCTTTGGATTGCACAGTCAGAATGAGTTGCCAGTAAGTTTGGAAATATCACAGAATGAGTTTTCATTTCACTGCTGCGGTCTGTCCGTCTGCTTCTCTATGAAGTTCTTTAAAGCAGTAGTGATGTTCATTTGTCCTAATTGGTTTGTCAGTAAAATCTTTGACGTGACAGCTCTTATGAAAGGATTAAAATATCTTTCTGCTTAAGCATTTTGTAACCAAACGAGATTAATACTGAGAATGCAGACCATACTATAATTTCATTCTGAAATAAATATAATTATCACGTTGGCACAGATAGCCTTTACTATTTCCACGATAAATGGGCTGTTTCATGGAGACATTTTTTATTATCAGATTTGCAGCTCTCATTTCAATCTATTGAATTAAACTCTTATTTAAGGACCCAGGAATGTAGTTGCAAGTACAATTGTAGGGCACACTATTTTACAGGAGAGGTGGGGATAAATAAGGGACTATAACACACTGAACCATAACCTACATGGGGTTTTTTTCTCTTTTTCTGGTAAAAAGTCCAATTACCAGAGGTAAGTTGTGTGGTTTTTCTGCCGTTTGAGCGTGTGTAAATAATAATCCTGCACAATGTCATTCATGATCCTTAGCAAGGCATCCTGTTGAAACTGACAGAAACCATCAAGAGTTGGACTCTTTCCTCTCAGTACAGTAAGAAAGATGACTTACTCCACAAGCTGGTGAGTGTTGCTTCTCTTTGCTTCATTTTGTTCCTCTCCATGTCGTGTGTAATCATGAGAGAACTGAGGGACCAGAATCTGTTTTGTTGCTGATTTTGATATGCTTGGTCTTTATTAGAAATTCTACAACAAGAAGGGTGCTTTAAACAGGGCTGGCCGTATTGCTCATATTTCTTATAAAAGGCGGCCAGTGTTCTGGTACCTTGCACCGCCTTGTTTGTTAGACTGCCAATGTACCATCTTCTCCTAAGATTCCTTTTAGTAAGAAAGGAAGTAAATACAGCAGTCGGTGCAATCAGCTTAGTCCTGAGGGACTGATAAATAGCGCTTTCCCAGAGTCGGTATTGATAGCTTTTCTGGTTCCTGTAAAACTCACCTCCCTCCCTCCCTCTTTCTGTCTCTGCTGTAATGTGTCTGCTGCTTAGCCAAACCCCTAAAGAGGCAGTTAGCCTGATAGCTTACCAAGGTAAAAGCCATCCAGTATACGGAAAGCATTCAGCTTGTGAGGTCTGACTAACTTACAGGTGGGCAGGTGTTAGCATTCTCTGCTGGCCCTAAGAAGTTTGTTTATTTTTAAATTAGCTTCTGGAAAGCAGTCATTTACAAGGCCTTCACATTTTGATTAGATACACCAAACCATATCACAAGATTTTTTTTTCTTTTCTTTTTTTCGGAGCTGGGGACCGAACCCAGGGCCTTGCGCTTGCTAGGCAAGCGCTCTACCACTGAGCTAAATCCCCAATCCCCTATCACAAGATTTGATCTATTTACCAGTGAGAGAAAACTAAGGATTAAACGGCTTGGCCTGATAACTTATTAAGTGAATTGTCCAAGAATGTTCATTCAGCAAGGGAATGATAGAGGGAGGACTTGAACCCAATCTCCTGAATCCACAGTGTGCTCACTTTCCAATAAAGCACATTGCTTCTCTAGTTTGAATACTGATGCCTTTCTTAAAAACTAATATTGCTCTGCTACCATCACATCAGCTTAGCATCCCTTCAGCACAGCTTAACGCTAACCAGCTTTGCCTGTTTAGTTTTATCTACGAATCCAGTCTTTCAACTCTTGGGGTTGATTTTATGCTGTTATTCTGTTATGGAGTTCTTTCCTACTTCCTCTCAATCTCTGTCAGTCTTTTCAGTAAGCAAACCTAACTTTTCTGAACACTTCATCCTATTGGGTCTTACTTCCTTTACCAGCCTAGTAACAATTACCAAATAGGTAATTTTCTGGTTCCTGTAAAACTCCCTCCCTCCTTCTCTCTGTGTCTTTCTGTCTCTACTATAATGTGTCTGCTGCTTAGCCAAACCCCAAATTACCTATTTGGTAATTGTTACTAGGTAAGTTTGGTAAGTTTTATGTTATATTGCATAAACATAGCATGTTGGGGGTTGGTTTTTGGGGGGGGGGTTGGAGGGTTTTTTTTTTTTTTTGGTTTGGTTTTTTTTTTGTCTCTTGAATCATTTCATCTGTGGTAACACATAATATTTTGTTTAGAAACTCGTCTTCATGCTTAAGTTATAGAGCCAAGATCCAGGCCTCGGTGCTTAGGTCTTGGCTCTCAGTCCTTTTGAAAACAATCTAGTTTACCCGGGATCCCACCAGCCATGCAGAGCTCCCAGCTATTCCACTGACAGTGGGAGGTGCTAAGTGATAGTTAGCTAAAAATGGTTCTGGTATGCTGGAAAACAGACGGCTGCCTATAAATACCATTAATATACTATATATTTCAAAAACTACAAGAATTTTAGATAATTTCACTATATAGAAATGATAAATGTTTGAGAAGATAAATATGTTTAACCTGATGTAATCGTCCCACAATATATATGAACCAAAACTTGCATGGTACCCCATTAATATAATTTTATGTTGTTTTGCTTTACTTTTGTTTTTTCTTTTGTTTTTGTCTTACTTTGTAGCCTAGGATAACTCAGTAAATAGCCTACCCTCTTCTGAGATATATGGCTATCGTCCTCTTCCAACTGCCCAGTTGTTGAGATTACAAGCATAAGGCAGCATGCCCTGGTTAATTTTGTGTTCTTGTGTATTACTTAATCAAACAAGGGGCATACAGATGGCCTGTGGGGTGAAGGCACTTGCTGTGGTGCCCAGTGAACTGAAGCTGAAGCTAGAATCCACAAAGTGGAAGGAAATGGTGACTTCCTATAGGTTGTTCTCTGATCTCCGTGTACATACACTCTTTAAATATAAAATTAATAAATTTAATTTAAATGTGTAAATAAACAAAAATAACTTCCAAAGACTGAAGCTTTGAGACGAGAGTTCTGAAGTTACTCAGTCTCCCTCCGAGCACGTCCCAGGCTAGTGTGAGAGCTGGCCTACTGTCCGAATGCCGCTGCCTCATCCCTCACCCCCCGCCATTCTGGACGGCAAAGTCCACTCTAGCGGATTAGAAAGACTTCATCCTTCCAGCCACTCTGCTCAGTTCTGTTCATGCTTAAGGCTAGCTCAGCTCTTCCCTCTTTTTCTCTGACTTGAAATTTAGTGTTTCTATGTCATTTTTACAAATGCCCCTGTACCCCTGTACACACTTTTTTGTAATTATTTACTTTCAGTTGTCCTCAAAGCCTTAAGTATGGACACTCACAGGCTAGGGTAGCCGCGATGGCAGAACACTTGCCTAGCATGTCTGAGGCACGGTCTTCAGTACTGCTGAAAGAGAGGCTTGTAAGTCCTGTTCACTTGCTGTCTTCAGTGTCTGAGTATCCATTTTTAGAAGGCCCTGATCCCTCTGATAAAGTGTAGTAGTTACATTTCTGTTCCTGTCACAGAATCATGGTCAAGGCAGTTTATAAAAGAAAACGTTTATTTCAGCTTACGATTTTAGAGGGTTACCGTCTATGATAGGTCTCATGCTTTGACTGTTAAGCAGGAGACAGAAAGCACAGTGAAAATGGCTCAAGTTTTTGGAAACTCCAAAGCACATCCGGGTTACACACCTCACTGAACAAGGTCACACCTCCTACTCCTTTCCAACCAGTTCCACTAACTAGAGACCAGGTATTCAAATGTGAGCCCCTGGGGGCCATTCTCATTCAAATCAGCACACTAGCTCAATTGTTACACTACACAGAGTCAGCATTTTTTTGTGCTATATTTTCTATGTATATTATATTTCACTTGCATTCCAGTAATTTAATGAAAATTTATTCTATTCTATTTATTGATTTAGTCTATTTATAAATAGACTAGGTTTAATAATCTGTAATTACTTTAAATTCATTATCATAAATTTATTTTTCATATTGTGTAGCTTAATAGTGTCCACCTCAATTTTTATCGTTTTATATTTACAGTGAAAAATAAAACCACACCTGTCCCACTAAGGAGAGATGGGATTGTGTTTCTTCCTGGATCCTACTTCAAAAATAAAGACCTATAGCTTAAACTATACCAAACTTAGCTTTTGATGAAGTGTTATGTATGTATTAATACTCTCTCCCTGTGTTTGGATGCAAGGACACCGGGTTTCGCCTGGACGCACTGCACGCCATCCTGCAACAGGAAGTCCTGCTCCAAGAGGATGTGGAGCTGATTGAACTGCTTGATCCCAGCATCCTGTCTGCAGGGCACCCGCAACAAGAAAATGGACACCTTCCAACACTCTGCTCCCTGGCAACCCCTAACATTTGGTACCGTCCAGAAAACATCTCTCTTTTGACTGCTTACAAATACACTGCTTGCAATCATCAGAAGAAGTCGACTATAATATTCTCAATTGTTAAGGTCTTATAACTATTCCATGTTTATGTTTAAAGTTACAACAAATACAGTGATACACCAGACGTTTAAAACATTAATTTATTAAAATAAAACAGAGCCAGAAAATAGCTATCATGTATTTATCCAGCTCAGTAAAATTAATTCTGTATTTTGCAATTCAACAATTAGGGATAAATTCCTCCAAGTATCAGTACAGCAATGCAGTGCACATATCCGCCCCAGCCAGATGATGTCATAACTGTGCTACCAAGATACTGAAGGTTGAGAGATGGAGAAAAAGCACCAAGTACTGATCTATTAGCTGAGAAGAGATCAGAACTGATAACTAGTGATTTGAAGAGCTTACTTGGGAAGCTGAGGCAGGAGAATTATGGGGTCCCAGGAGTTAGGGGCCAGCCAGGGCAATACAGCAAAGACCTTGTCTCAAAATTAAAAAACACAGTCAAGTAAAAATCCTGAAACCTTTCAACTACCGGAAAATATCTGGGTCTAATGTAAAAGTCCTAGATCATAATCTGTCTTAAAATAGTCTTTTCAAAAAGAAATGACAAATACTAAACGATTTTATGTATGTCCATACATGTGTGGGAATTGTTGATGCCCTTATCCTATGCACTTATCATGCTTGACAGAGAGGGGAAGAATGAATCAAGGGTGTACGACGTTACTGCTCACACACTTCAGGTTCCATACGCAGCTGCATGAACTGTCCTGTGTTCTGAATTTCTTTCCTGTCACATTGTCCTGGATAGCCAAGTATGTTTCCAAGACAGCAGTCACTGAAATAGCATCATGAGGAAATAAACATTTTTCTGTAAAAATAGAAAAAATGTACCTGGCAGAGTGGTGTACACTTAGAGTCCCACAAGTCTGGTTGTAGCCAGGCTACTAAGATGCTTGCTTGAGCCCAAGCATTCAAGACCATTGTGGACAGCACAGTGAAGACCTTGTCTTTAAAAGACCCACAAAAATAGATCTCTATGTGAATATTATAAATACTTTATAATAAATTAATTTAAAGGTCTGCACAGAATGAACTGTTGATGTTAAGCACTTAGGGGCTAGAGAGAAAAAGCTCATTTCCTAATGTTTGCCATGCAAGTTCAAACCCAGAACTCACCACACTTTTTTTCTAAGGCTTGGTATGGTAGCATAGGCTTGTAATACCAGTGCTGGGGTGTTATAAAAACAGGAGCTCTCAGGGTCTCAGTGGACAGCCCAGCCTAACCTATTTGAAAAATTAAAAACAAAATACAAAATGGGCTGGTTATGATGCTGCATGCCTGTAATCCAAGCACTCAGGAGTCAGAGGCAGATAAATCTCTCTGCATTTGAGGCAAACTTGGTCTACAGAGCAAGTACCAGCTAGGCTACACAGAGAGACCCTGTCTCAGAACAACACACGAGTGACAGCAATAAAACCAAGGTGTGTAGCACCTGAAGAATGGCACTTAAATTTGACCTCTGGCCTCCCATGCACACACACACATATGTGCACATGCGGATTTTAAATATTAGCCACAATAGTGTTTAAAGGTGATTGCCTGAGCAATTATGAGATTTTGTAAATGTTTTTAGAGTTTGCTGTTGACTTCATTACTGTTCTATTACTGAGGAGACTCCATGACCAGGGCAACTTATAACAGTATCTAGTTGGGACCTTGCTTACAGTTTTAAAGGGTTGATTCATGATGCTCATGGCCAGAAGCAAACAGGACAGGCATGGGGCTGGAGCAGTAGCTGGGAGCTTTACATCCTGAATGGGCAGCAGACAGTGAGAAAAGAGAAACTTCAAAGCCTACCTCCAGTGACATTCTTCCTCCAACAAGGCCACACCCACGTCAATAAAGCCAGGCTTCCTAATAATTCTTCTCAATAATTCCACTCCCTAGTGACTAACTATTCAAACACATGAACCTATGTGGGCCATTTTTATGCAAACCATCACACTGTTGATGATATAAAAGTAAACTGTGCTATTTTAATTTCTGGTTTTACCAGGATTGTAAATTGTCTTAATTTAAAAGTAATGGGTTCTGAAAGAAGTTAGGGCTAACATTTATTAAGAAGCATTCTCTAAAGTCAGACTGGGAGATAGTTCTGTGAGTAACATGATTGCCACACAAGCAGTAGTGCCTGAATACGGAGTCCTGGCACCCACATACAAGTCTAAAAACCAGGTGTGCTGGTACGAGTGTGTCCTTGCAGTGTGCAGGAGGAGCCAAGCAGGCCCTGAGACGGTGATGGCCACACACCGTAGTCAAGATGGTGGCTTTAGGTTCCATGAAAAGACTGCTTAAAAAGTAAAGTGGAGAGTGAGGGGGGAACATAGGCACATGCAACACAACAGCGTTGTCATGTCATGTGACTTTGAGGATGACACTAACTCCCAGGTATAGCTGATGCTGTTTTCACATGTCCTTAGATACAGTACCCTGTGTTCTTGTCTTATGTGTATGCATTTCACCAGGCTTCACTCCTTAAAGGAAGTGTTTTTAACCCCATCATCCAAAATAAAAGTTTTCCACATACTTTTATTTCCATTAATGGAGTACAGGGGTGCAAGCAGCACTTGCCTGTTTATGATCTGTGGCAAGAATGTGTTTTCAAGTTAGCAGTGATTATTAAATTAGATGACTACTCAGTCACCAACTATGTTCTATTATTGCTCTTCTGGCTTTGGTCTTTTTGAGACAAGGTTTTATTCTGTAGCCTACATGTATCCAGCCTCCCAAGTGCTTGGATTGTAGACACACACCATCATGCCTTCAAGTCCGGCCTAGAATGGCTTCTGTGTAGAATGGGTTTTTGTGCAAATGGCTTTAGGTAAAACAAACTCAAAATATCTCTGAGATACTGTTCTTATTTTCAAGTTTATAAAATTGTGTTTTTTAATCTATAATTTACGTATTAGATACCATACTTCCTAAAACAGTTGTAGAGGACAATTCTTTCCAACGTCCTTTACCTAAATTCACCAGCTGAGATTTTAATACCTAGGCAACATCATCTGATGCACTAGACACATTGCCCTATTGCACATCACATTTCCAGACTGTTGCTTCACAAAGCTAGCCTTGCTGTAATCAGCTGGATTCTATTACTGCTTCTGCTAATTGACGTAATCGACGTTGCCCCCCGTCTGACGGCTCCTTTGCTTGCTGTCTGTGTTCACAGGGATGTCTCCATGCTGTTTGCCTTCATTAGTCTGCTCATCATGCTTCCCAGGTGGTGGATTGTGTCTTCCTGGCTGGTATGGGGAATAATTCTATTTCTTTACTTGATCATACGAGTCTTGAAATTCTGGAGGACAGCCAAACTGCAAATGACTCTGAAAAAATACAGGGTCCGTTTGGAAGACATGGCAGCCAATAGCCGAGCCTTCACCAACCTTGTGAGAAAGTCGCTCCGTCTCATCCAAGAAACCGAAGTCATTTCCAGGGGATTTACTCTGTGAGTTAATTTCTCACCTTATGTTTTAGAGGACACTGTTCTGCTGTTTTCTGTAAGGAGAATGTCATCTGTTTTTATTTTTGTGTTACAGTTATGGCAGAAGCCCACATAGTTCATTAGGGAAGAGATAGAGTCGTTAGATACTAGATGGGTGTATCATAGGGTTCTCCTTATCTACTTGGATCCACGTTTTGTGAAAACTGTTTTGCGAACCATAGTTGCTGTGGCCTACTGTTGTGTGACTGAGATAGTGACAGTGTCTAACACTAAACTTCATATGCCGTGGATACCCACGTTTGCTGCCTTTCTTCCCTGTCAGAACACCTCATTGCCCCATGAGATTGTAGATGTTTCTGACATGAACTCACTTTAAAATGTCAGCATACATTCTGACACTCCCCGGCTGACCACTGGCAGCTGCTGTAGCGCTAGAACTTTGAGAATCACGCTAACAGTGGTGCTGCACATTCCCATGGGAAACGAAATACTCACCATTGTAGCTGTCGATGTTTACACTGCAGGCTATGCACTGCATACTTACTGAAGGGTAATAGCAGGACTAGGTCGAAGGCTCAGCAGGTAAGAGCACTGTGCAGCATGAGGACTTGAGTTCGCATCCCCAGTACCTGTCTAGAAAGCCAGGCGTGGCGACGTGATGGAGCTGTAACCCCAGTACCGTAGAGGAGCAGGGACAGGAGTATTGCTGAGACTTACTGGCCACGGGCCTCGCTCTAGGTTCCATGACAGAACCTGTCTCAAGAGAATAATGTCATGAAAGTGCAGGGCAAGTGGCCTCCTTGCGTACACTGGCATCTGTACCCATGTAAATATACACATGTGTGCACACCACATATCACACACAGAGGACGGGGGCTTACACTCATGAGGGACAAGCTATGTCCCATGTGCTATGCTAGTCGTTTTACATACAGTTCAGTTATTCGGTTGTTCACATCCATCACCTCCAACTGTAGAAGCCCATAGTACACTAGGCTACCTACTGAACATTCGAAGATGGCAGATAGACCGTATAGTATATCTCATAATTTATGTACTTTTAAAAATATTTTAATTAGTGCATATCAGTTATATAGTAAGTTTTGATTGGATATCCCTGTGCATGTACATATTTCAATCATGTTGACCCCCGTCACCTCTCTTGTCCTCTTCTCGATATGTAATGTTTTTCCATTGCCATTTATACTTGGAAAAACAAGTATGCAGTGAACTTTCCTGCTTTTAATGAGTGCGGTGGGGATGCAGTGAAGACCAAGAGAGGGGGAGGTACCACCTGTAGGCGTTGCCGCACTCACTCTGCTCTGCCCTGGATTAGTGCTTCCTCTTGCCAGGAAAGCTGTCTGGAAATCAGAGCAGAGAAGTGGAGGACTGTGGAGCAGTCATCCTGCTCTTGTGCTCCTTAGAACAATCGTGGGAGGACGGAGGTGTGTCTTAGTTAGGCTTGTGTTGCTGGGAAGAGTCCCCATGACCAAGGCAACTCTCATAAAGGAAATGTTTCATTGGGGCTGGCTCCCAGTTCAGAGGTTCGGTCCATTATCGTCATGGCAGGAAACATGGCAGCACAGGGGCAGACATGGTGCTGACGAAGAAGCTGAGAGCTCTGTATATTAACCCTTAGGCAGCCAGAGTGAATGCCACACACTTTGAGCTTCTGAGACCTAAAAGACCACCCAGTAACCCACCTCCTCCAACAAGGCCACGCCCCCTCCAGCAAGGCCACACCTCCTGATAGTGCCACTCCCTATGGGCCTGTGGCAGTCATTTTTATTCAAACCGTCACAATGACATTGAACAGTTTTACACCATCCGTTGCTGGCTGCAGAGCAAAACAATCCTGGGTTTATTGGTTTTATTCTTCCATTAGGTTAGATCCAATTCTTACTAGTAGATGGCAAATTTTAAGTAATTTGTCAAATTTTAAAAATTAAAAGGTCACACTTAAATTAAGTAATATCTCCTTTTCATTGCTGACTTACACAGCACCTTGTTGAGAGGCCTGAGTGATGAGTGAGTGCTTAAGCATGTATACAAGATGCTGTGACTCTTGTCAGTTTTCTGACTTTTACCCATACCCATGGACTTAATATGGAAAGGTAAAGTAGACCGTTAAGCACCATTCACCCCTGGTTATGCTCTGGTATCGTACGATGGCTGGTGGGTAAAGAGAAGGTTTGGAAGACATCACTGCATTGTGTCCATCGAACTGGACAGTGGACAGAAAGTCACAAGGGGTGATTAACCCTGCCTCCCAGTGTCTTAGAAATATCTCGGTCTGTAAAATTGATTGAGCAGAGCACAAACCCTACTGCTCCACACTGAAATCAGGAGTGGTCGGCTTCTGCCTCCCTGAGTCCTTCCTGGCAAATAATTTTACCTTTTTTGTGTGTGTTCCCTTACTTAAAATTAAGCCTGTACGTCTTTGTCCATAACTTTTAGTTTGGTTTTACATTGTAAAAACTCTACTTCAGTGTCTGCTTTGTAGACGTGTGATTTTATGAAGAAGACTCACAAAAGGTGACAGTCTTGTCTTGCTATTGGAGGAGGTTATTGGTTAGAGTAACTGGCAGCATTTAACCCTGCTTATGCTCAGTCATAAAGCAGCATATCCCAGCATGTGCCATTGTTGCAAATGCTTTCCACTGGTCTAAGGAGAGCCTGCGTGTGTAAGCGTGAGCGCAGCTGGCCCTGCACACAGTAACCCAAACTTTGCCTTTCTATTGCATCCCCTGTTGGCCACTGGTCCTGCCACCTCTCTGTGTCCCTCCTTCACTGTGAGTAGGTAAGTGCCAGTGGCAGCAGGTGGGTAACGAACTTTGCCCTATGCCTATGAATGTACAGAACACATTCATATGCAGTCGTTAATTGCTCTGTACATGCGACCAAACAAGTGGTTGGTGAACACTGTGTAAACGCATAGTAAGCATGGAGAGTGTTGATAATGAGCCCCTCCTGCACCCTGTTGATTCCAGTTTCAAAACCTGTAAAGGAGTTCTACTATAGTGTGTGTTTTAGCAGGCAGAGTGTCTTTGTGTAGAAATCTATACATTTTCCTTAAACCTTCCTCATTTCTATTGTATCTCAAATGAGATTTTCTCTATAGTAGACTAAATATTCCTGGGATGTCATACTTTTCAGTTGTTGCTCTTTGTTTCATGTGTGTGTTCTAGTGGCTTTGTATGTATCAAGAGGAAGGAGGGGCGCTTGATGTCAGATACTTATAATAATTTTAAGAAGGAAATTATTTCTAAGTGTGATAGAATTGTGGATTAGGAAACACAAACTTAGGACACCTGTACAGTGGTATCACATTTTACTTTTCAAGTTTGCTTGACAGGGTCAGTGCTGCTTGCTCATTTAATAAGGCTGCACAGCATCCCAGCCAGCATCTCATCGGCCTTCGGAAAGCCGTCTACAGGACCGTACGAGCCAACTTCCAAGCCGCAAGGCTAGCTACCCTGTACATGCTGAAAAAATATCCTTTTGTCTCCGTGTGAGGCTAACGTGTTTCCAAAGCCCTGAACAGTGACGTTACGCTTGCATCTGAGAGTGAACTTTACATGGAGATTGCCTAGTCCAAATCTAGGTTCTCTCCTCACCTCTGGTTTAGAACTGGAAGTGCATTACAGGGGGAGTGAGGAGGGTAGACAGGAAGGGGTTCTACCTGTGGGTGGGTTATTACAACAGGGGAAGATTCTCAACACCTTTCTCATCACTCGTCTAAAGAAAGAGGTCAAAGAGCTTGGCCTTGTTATATGAAACTCTTGAAGAAAATGAGCAAATGTGGCAAGTGTGTGTCCTGACATGGCAATGACCTGGCAACACAAAGTCCTTCCCTTTCAAACAGGCTCGTGCTGGATCGCCTCAGTTCAAATCTTGGCTACACCGTTCTTACTGCATAGGTGACTAACTGGCTTAGGCTAATTTCCTCCTCTCTGCCTTACTCTCTTCATTTTAAAACAGCAGTAATTCCATGATTCGTGAATTAAGGTCCATAAGTATGTTAAACTGTGGGTAGATAGAAGATTTGCTGGATATTGATCAATGTAATGTTCTGTGTTTACATGTGCCATATGTTCTAGCACTGTGTGCTTCATACAAACCTTCCTGGCTGTATTTTTTTTAGCTCTACTTTATGAAACCCAAAAAGAGAAGTTAAGTGACTTATAATTCAAGCCATATATATGTACATGTATATATATATGTACATATGTATGTATGTATGTATGTATGTATTATATGTAACTACACTGTGCAATCTCTTTGGAAGTGAAGAGAAAACAGTTTAACTCTCATGAAGAACTTGGCTGTCTACTTTCTCTACTGCTAAAAATGTCTGCCACCTACGTGTCAAACACTCTTCCAGGTATTATAGAGACAGAGCACAAACATGAACTACCACTTCTGAGGACTTTTGAAAGTGATCAATAAATAAGCCAGCATTCACCATGCAATATAAATGCTCAGGGAGTCTTCCAACATAGTAGGACAGCGCACCTGACCTAATGGGATTAAAGAAGGCTTTCACATGAATGGGGCCTCCAAGAATGAATAGGAATTGACCCTGGGAGTACGAGTCTGTATTACAGATAGCAAGAAGCAAAAAGACATGGAAAGGCCAGGCACACTGGCACAAACCTTTGATGCCAGCAGACGCAGGTAGATAGTTCAAAGTCAGCCTGGTACACAGACCGAGACAGCCCAAAAGCCCACTATGGAAAACAAACAAAGAGAATGGGAAGAACAGATTTGACAGTGGCTTGGGAACTCCATCCTAGTAGCTAGTCATCCAGTGCATTTTTCTTGAACACAGAACACCAGTCAAGCTTTTTCAGTACTGCTGACCTAGCAGTGAACTTACTTCACTGGATGATAAAAAATGGACAGTTAAGATTTCTGGGTATGGCAGGTGGTGGTGGCATATGCCTTTAGTCCTAGTACTCGGGTGACAGAGGCAGGCGGATGGCTGAGTTTGAGGCCAGCCTGACCTACACAGTGAATTCCGTGACAGTCGGGTACACAGAGAAATCCTATCTCAGGAAAAAAAAAGGGAGAAAAATAAGTTTTGCTTTATATACTTAAAAAGGGTTAAAAGTAATGCAGACATTGAGGATTTTGATATGGATTCTTTAGACTTTGACCATATCTAGAAGAACAGAGCACCTAAGATATGTCTGTGCACAGGGCTCCTGGTAGATTAACTCATGCATGAACTCTCTTGCCACACTGAGGGATTCCCACTGAAAAAGACCAAACTGTTAAAAGCTAGAAGAGGTTGCACGGAAAAAAAGATATCCTAGAAGGAATTGGAAACACACACAGTATGACACAGGAATAAATTCAGCATAAATGCAAATAAAAGGGTTTTGTAAGATATAATACTATCAAAAGCAATTAAAGAAGGGAAATAATCTGAATGATACCGATTAGTGCCCGAGGAACATAATGAAGACGGTCAGTGAAGCAAGCTCGAGCTGACGGCAGGTGCCAACTCCAGTCTGGGAAGTGTTGGACTGGGGGATGGGAGAGGCAGAGACGTACTTGTACACAGAGGGGCCCTGAGCCCCTACACAGTAAAGGACATTCTACAGCAGCTTTACAAGGAAGCTTCCCGAAACAACAGTGTTTTAGCCGCTGAAGAGTTACTTTTCTGGCTATGTGTTTTTATTACTTTCAGACTAGCAAGAAGTTTATGCTGTACACTGAAGGGGGCAGCAGGCTAGGCAGTAACTAAAGTGCTACCTGCCTGCTTTCAACTGTTTAAATAAGACGTTTTATTCAAAGTACCCCATAAGATGCCTGAATGTTATATCCATATCTTAAACCTTACTATTCGTTTCTTTAAAATAACTGAGACAAATCTTCAGTCTGTGTTCAAAATAAAATTAGTAAATATAATGTTCGTGTATTTGGGTCTATCTTACATGTGCTAACGAAGAGGTGTTGGTTGCCTTAACCTAATTTAACCTACCCCCTGAACTCTGAGAGTGACAATGTCACCAACTACATCTGTGTGGTACCTTTTAAGGAGCTGGGGCTCGGACTCAGTGAAGACCAGATATCAGAAGAGGAAGCCCGGAACCTGACGGATGGCTTCAGCCTGCCAGCCTTGAAGGTAACCAGCCCACTTAGGAGGAGGGACACGAGTACACACTGTGCCATTGCTCAGTGACACACGCGGTGCTCCTCTGACCCTTCCGTGCTGCCAAGCGCCATGTGCTTTAGGTGTCATGACACAGGCTAAGGGCCGAGAGATCATACACCTCAGTGAAGAGATCCCTGTATTTTGGTGCCAGTGCTCTTCATTTAAAACACCATAGCATCTGTTTAGAAATAGGTGAATTACTTGATAGGAAGCCCTAGTGAGTTTGTCTCAACAAACCTGGGCAAAGCACTTAATATATATCTCTTCCTTTGTGTGTATATAATATGCATATCTTTCTCTATATGTATATAATATGTATATCTTCCTTTGTAAAGTCCCCAGGATATTTTCTTCATGCCTTAGAAAATAATTTTTCCACTAGACACAGTCACATGAAGAATATAATGGACAATTAAAAGTTAAACTTCAGACTTCAAATACTATATACTTTAAATGCAATAAAGTAAACTAGAATAACTTTATAGACTTATGGAGAGTACGGAGGTAATAAAGCCTACAAGGGTGGGAGTTGGACTCGATGACATAGTGTGTGCCCTGATATGCATGAGGCCCTTGGCTGCATCCCCAGCACTGCACTTGCACTCAAGCAAACAAAAAGAACAAGCAGAAGCCAGGCAAGGTACACGAACTGGCCATCCTCGGAGCAGAAGTACAAAACAGCCAGTGCAATAGACTTTTTAATTGTACTCTTGAAAGAAATTCAATAGGGATACCAAGTGTTTGACAAAGGAAGTTGATTATTGTCAACTCATTATCAATGATATTATCAATGATAACTTCATTATCAATGCAGATTCAGGAACTCAAATTCAGGTGGTGACAGCAAACACCTGACAAGTGAATTCGAGCCTTCACCAAGGTGGATAGCTGTAGCCCAGAAATTCCACTCTACGTGACTGATGAGGATGAACCCCATACACCAAAAGTGTGCTGAAAGCTATGGCAGTTAGCCTTGGAGCAGCAGTAACGACTTACACTGAAAACACTCCGTGAAGTGCCTTCTTGATGGTCATGTGAGGGGTGTTTGTTTGGTTTGGTTTTGGTTTTTTGAAAGTATATTTCTCTGCTATATACCCCTGGCTGTCCTGAAAATCTGTAGAACGGGCTGGCCTCAAACTCAGAGATCTGCCTGCTTCTCCCTCCTAAGTGTAGGGAATAAGTAAACATATATGCCACCACTCCTGGCTGTGGCCATAGAAACATTAAAGAGAACAAATAATGGGGGGAAACAGAAGACAAGTTATAAAAGCCATGCAGCCCCCATCATCCCAGCACTCAGGAGGCTGGTGCAGGAGAGCAGTTGAAGGCAGCCTGGATCGCACACACAGCCGTGGGCTCCATGGAGATAATAGGTTCTTTAGAGCTGCCCTTGATAACCCTGCAGATGAGTTCAGATATTGGCAGCACTTACCAAGATGTATTTTATAGTGAGATGTGTATCCTTCTTTTCTATTTTTACATGGCAAATTTTTTGGTTTATGTATTTACATTTCAAATGTTGCCCCTTTCCGGTCCATCCTCCAAGAGTTCTTCACCCCACCCTCCTTTGCCTCTGAGAGGGTATCCCTCCTACCCCCTACCCGCCCACCCCCACTTATCCACCCCCCACCTCAGCCCCTCCCTCACAGCCCCCTTCCCTGGGGGATCAAGTCTCTACAGGCACATCCTCTCCCACCGAGACCAGACTAGTCAGCCCTGCTGCGTATGTGCCAGGGGCCTGGGACCAGCCCATGGATGCTCTGTGGTGTGGCTCAGTCTCCAGGAGCTCCTAGGGGTCCATGTTAGTTGATAACTGTTGTTCTTCCTATGGGGTTGCCATCCCGTTCCGCTCCTTCAGTCCTTCTAACTCTTCCACAGGAGTCCCTGACATCACTCCAATGGTTGGCTGTATCTGCATCTGTCTCAGTCAGCTGCTGGTAGGGCCACTCAGAGGACAGCCATGCTAGGCTCCTGTCTGCAAGCATCAGAAATAGTGTCAGGATTTGGTGCCCACCCATGGGACGGATCTCCAGTTGGGCCAGTCACTGGATAGCCTTTCCTTCCATCTCTGTTCCATTTTCCCCCCTGCATTTCTTTTAGACAAAAACAATTCTGGGTCCAAAATTTTGAGGGTAGACCCCATCCCTCTACTGAGGGCCCTGTGGAGGTGGTCTCTACAGATTCTGTCTCCCCACTGTTTAGCATTTCGCCCAATGTCATCCCCACTGAGTCCTGGGAGCCTCTCACATCCCAGGTCTCTGGGACTTTCTAGAGATTGGCCCCATCTCCAGCCCTACCCCCTACAGCTGCAGCTTCTGTTCATTCTCCTGGCCTGGCCTTCCCTCCTGTCTCCCTCGCATACCTGACCCTGCCCCCATTTTCCTCTCCCCATCTCCTCTCCTACTCAGATCCCTCCCTCCCTCTGCCTCCCTTCTTACAGTCCATGAGTTGTATCCTAGGTATTCTGCACTTTTTGGCTAACACCCACTTATCAGTGAGTACATACCGTGCACGTCCTTTTGGGTCTGGGTTACCTCAATCAGGATGATATTTTCTAATTCAATCCATTTGCCTGCAAAATTCATGATGTCCGCGTTTTTAATAGCTGAGAGTTTTTCAGAGGTGGGAACTGTGATAGAATAAAGGAATGGCCGCATGAGTTAGAGTCGATCTGCATGCTAAACCTTTGTACAGCGTCTGCTTCCTCTGCAGCAGTCAGGCACGTGGTTACAGAGGAGCCAGGACTGTGCTTTAGGGCAGGGAAAGAGTAGCAGAAACTGCTAACAATGCTCACAGGGTGCGGAGGCTTTAAGCCATTTCTGTTATTTCCAGGGTAATCCTCATGATCATACTTTTACTCTATAAAACACTGTCTTCTTGAAAGAATAACTTGAGAGGTGATTTTATATTTTAACCTGGACTCTGATTTGACCTTAAATATAAACTATTCTTTAGACCCATCTCATCTTTTTCTTTAAAGGTAGTAAAAACGCAACTGCTTTTTAAAATGTTAGAGTAAATGAGAAGACTCTCAAAATGTCTAAAGCAGAGCTGGTCACTTAATGGGTCCCTACAGTCACTGCCTCTTGTCTGTTATAGAGATACCTATTCAAGTTCACACGCTATGTGCTTCCCTGTCTTTTAAGTTTTATTTTATGTATATGAATGTCTTGAATGCATGTGCATCTGTGCACCATATACATGTCTGCAAGTCAAAGGACGGTGTTGGACCCCCAGACCCTGACTTAACTTCAATTCCCAGCACCACATATAAGCCCCCACGTGGAGCTGGGAATCAAAGCCAGGCCCTTTGTGAGCAGGTGTTATAACCACTGAGCCATCACTCCGCCCTTTTCTTTGCTCCTCGTTGCTAGTCTTTAAGAAGGATTCGGAAAAGCGATTTTGATGTTTTTACGTCTCTTTAAATTATTTTTGTTCAGTCATTAAGATAACTACTGAGTTTCCTATTTAGATTTTGATGTCGTTTTTCATTTGTTTTCTGGTTTGTTTTTTTTTTTCCAATTAAAATGTAATTACATTATTTTCTCCTTTTCCTTTCCCCCTTCCCAACATCTCCCATGTATCCCATCTCCATCGCCATCTCCAAATCATGGCTTCTTTTTCTTTAGTTGTTACTGTAATGTGCACCTTTTCTTTAGTTGTTAATTATCGTGTGTGTGTGTGTGTGTGTGTGTGTGTGTGTGTGAATGCCTAAATATATGAAAATAACCTACCTGTCCACCTGGTGTGTGCATGTGCATGTGTCTCTGTGTATGAATGCCTAAATATGTAAATACATCCTGCTCAGTCCATGTAGTAATTCCTGTGTGTATATGACGTCAGGGCTAACCATATAGTACTGGATAAACAACTAAAGACCCATCCCTGGGGCAGACTACTACCACCGCTCTCAGCATTTCTTAGTTCCCTGTAGTTCTTTGTCTAGGAGTGGGGCCCCACGAGCTTTCCCCCTCCCAAGCCTTCTGCTGTTCTACTTCTTCAGGTCTTGTTTAAGCAGCTGTGTTGCTTAGGCACCGTGGGTGAGTTTCCCTTTCCTTTCTAGGAGACGTGATCTCATAGCAGCTTCTCAAGGACTCTGCTCTTCCAAGCTTTCTGCCCCTCCTCAGTGTTTCTCCTTACATTCTAGATGTATCACCTGGGGCTCGGCACTCCGTGATCCGTTGTCCTTGTACTTTGTATTCTTTGTAGTGTTCTGTAAGGGTCTGCTGTTGCAAAGAGAGGCAATGAGACGTGAGCGCTGTACTTACCAGTGGGTATTATGGTAGATACTTACAAGGACGTTAGCAATCATGCTGGTTTAGTAAAGTGACAATGTTAGGTTCTCTCTAAGATCCTCCCTAGCACCCTGTACTTGGCTAGGTTCCCAGCACCAGACATACTGTCCCTCCTCCTGATCGGGCCTTCAGTTCCACTAGAGAGTTGTTGGTCACCACCAAGATGTACGTGCCCCTACTGCCATGCTAGTTGTCCTTGTGGGTCACAGGAATTACAACTGAAGGGCTGGGTTGTCTGGCCCCTTTGGAAACTTGCATGGCACCTTCCCATACTAAGAAAGCTAGTCTTCAGGGAGCAGGCTTTCAGGTCCAATCAGCTTTGATCCTCTGGGTCCTGTGTCCAAAGTGCATGGCCTCTTCAGCCACTGGGAAGTAATGACGTGCCACATCAGTGGCCTTTATTGTTTGGGAGGTTCTTGGATTCCCTTGGCCAGCAACTCAAAATGTGGCTTCTCATGCCTCCTACTGGGGGTTTTGTTAGATTGTCCATGGCTCTTGGGACAGGTAGTTACTATTAGCCCAAGGAGATAACTTCCTTTTAAGTATATATGTATACACATAGACTTAAATCTCAAAAATAGGGTTGGAGAGATGGCTCAGCGGTTAAGAGCACTGACTACTCTTCCAGAGGTCATGAGTTCAAATCCCAGCAACCACATGGTGGCTCACAACCATCTGTAAAGAGATCCGATGCCCTCTTCTGGTGTGTCTGAAGACAGTGACAGTGTACTTGTCATATATAAAATGAATAAAATCTTTAAAAAAAAATCTCAAAAATAAATAATCCCTAGTATAGTGAATTATCTCTTTAGAGGAGTGAAAGACTTTTTCCTCTTGCGTTGTTGTTGCAGTATTTTGTTTGTTTGATTGTTTTTTGGGGGGTTTTTTGGGTTGTTTTTTTTTTTTGGGTTTTTTTTTTTTTTTTTTTTTTGGGGGGGTTTTTTATTTTGTTTTGTTTTGTTTTTTTTGAGGCAGTATCTCACTATGTTTGGCTAGTTTTGAACTGATGATCTCAAGTAATCCTCTTATCTGCTCAGTAACTGGGCTTATAACTATATGGCACTGTGCCTAGATTCTTTAAGTGTTTAACTAGTTTTGTTGTTGTTGTTGTTGTTGTTGTTATTAATTAAACACTGTATTTTCTGATTTAAGAAATGAATCCAGATGCCATGAAGTATTTAAAAATTAAAATTTGTTACTCACCCGTAAGCTTTGGACATTCCCTTAGCCAAAGCAGCTTATCCAGAGGAACAAGCGGAAGAAGAATATATACCTTATCCAAAGAACAAACAGGAGGAAAAATGTATTTCTGAGCTTTGGTGTGTAGCAGAAATTCATTAAGTCTTTTAAAGCATCACTTGGAGGCCAACCAGCTCCTTTGTTTGTGCCAAACCTCCTGATTCACTGCCTCAGTGCACTTGCAGGCTCCTCCTCCTCACTGCACACCGAGGAGGTCCTCTTGTGCCTGTGCTGTTCTCTCCTCACCATCACTTTTCCTCCCTCGGAGTGCTGGGCTCCAGGGTACATGGACTTGGACGATTTTCCTAACCCTGACCTGTACTCTCCCACTCTTGAAATCAACAGCTGGAAGGAGCCTGTTAAACCAAAAGTTTTATTTTTTATTTTATTCTTGTGCTCAGTTACTCCCTGTTTCTCTCACTAAAATCCAGAATTGCACAATACACCATGCTCCTTTCTGCTTAACCTGGGTCCAACCACATCGACCTTGCTGTTCTTAGATATGCTACGTATGTTACTGCCACAGGACTCTGGACATAAAACTCATGTGTCATAGAATGTCTTAATGGACCATGCTTCTAGATTACACTCTCAGAGACCTTCCTGGCCTTACCCTCTATTGCTTTCTTTCCTTCCCCCTTCATCAGTGTCGTGCTCTCTCTCTCTCTCTCTCTCTCTCTCTCTCTCTCTCTCTCTCTCTCTCTCTCTCTCTCTCCGCCTGTCTATGTAGAGTCGCATAATTTGAAATTCATTTAAAAAACATCTCAAGAATATCTATTTTCAAGGTTGTGAATAATTGGAATCTAAATTGTCTGAAATAGATTGATCTGTTTGCTGTGTTTTACTTGTTAGTGCTAAAGTGCTTCGTTATGTGTTTGCTTTGGGGCTATTGTCCCATAGGTTAGGACTGTGTCTGCAGAGGTCCTTAGCTCTCTTGCTTTCTGTTATATCTCTCAAGCATAAATTCACAGAGACTGGAGAGATAATACAGTAGTTAGGAGCACATAATGTTCTTCTGAGGACCCGAGTTCAGTCTCATTATCCATGTTAAACAGCTCACAACCACCTGTAACTCCAACTCCATGAGATCCGACAGCATCTTCCGGCCGCTATAGCCATCTACACTCATGTGTACAAACACATATACACATGGAATCATTCTTTTAAAAAAAATAGGTTTGCAGTTTTCATGCCAGTCATGCTAATTCTTAGGACAAAGTAGTAGTCTCACTCTGAATCCCAGTTTATTTTTTTCTTTTCTTTTCCTTGACATAGGGTCTCAAGGCTGTAGCCTTCACCAGCCTTAGAATTTGAAGGGATCTGTTTGCTTCTGCCTCCTGAGTGCTGGGATTAAAGGTGTGCACCACCACAGCTGGCTTGAACCCCAAAGTCTTTTTTTGAATCTGTGTATGTGGATGTTTCGCCTGCATGTATGTCTGCACCACATGTGTGCAGTGCCTCCATTATCTGCTAAGCTATCTCATCAGCCTCAAAATACATTTTAAGGAAAATTCGTTCCTAATAAATTCGTGAGACAGGAAGTCTCTATGTATAACCTGGGCTGTCCTGAGACTCACTGTGTAGACCAGGCTGGCCTCTAACTCAGCAGATCTGCCTGCCTCTGCCTCCTGAGTCTGGCATTGTAGGCATCTGCCACTATACCTGGCTTCATCTTATTATTTTAAGTTATATGTGTCTGTGTACACCACATGAAGTCAGAGGTTATCAGTTTCCCCTGGAGCTGGAGTTACAAGCAGTTGTAAGCTATCACATGGGTGGTGGGAACTGAGCCATCTCTCCAGCCCTCCACCCATTCTTAGGTCATTTCTATCTAGGATAGGACTGTGCTAAATTCCATATAGGTAGTGGCTTCTGTACTAGAGCCCTAACAACTCACAGGTTATGACTGTGTAATTCAGTATAGAGTCCTTTAGGATAATGTGGGAAAAGTTAAAGTCAGATGGTAAGTTTGTAGTTTGTTTTGCATATTGACATTTGTATTGATCGGTATGTTTTCGGTCTCCCCACCCGTCCCCCATCTCTCTCATAGGTTTTGTTCCAACTCTGGGTGGCACAGAGTTCAGAGTTCTTCAGACGCCTAGCTCTGCTACTTTCCACAGCAAATTCGCCTTCTGGGCCCTTACTGACTGCTGCACTCTTGCCTCACCGTATTCTCTCTGATGTGACTCAAGGTCTACCTCATGCTCATGCCGCCTGCTTGGACGAGCTAAAGCGCAGCTATGAGTTCTTTCGGTACTTTGAAACTCAGCACCAGTCAGTCCCTCAGCGCTTACCCAAAACCCAGCCGAAGTCGAGAGAGCTAAACAACGTCCACACGGCAGTGCGCAGCTTACAGCTCCATCTGAAGGCACTGCTGAATGAGTAAGTCGAGAAGCTGTGTAAGGAGTCAGCGCAACAGTAAGCAGCCGTCCTCTCAGTCCCTTTGGGCTGTTCCTTGTGTCCCCCAAAAGCGGAGCGTTAAGGACGCTGTGGGCATAAGCTGTCAGGGAGACAATGATTTTAAACACTGTTGTTTAAGAGAATCCTTTGTAGCTTTTCCTTTTCTGGTTTCAGCTCTCTCTTTGAGAGGTAAAATTGAGAGGTGTCTTATTTTGGGTTCTACTGATGTGAACAGACACCATAACCAAGGCAACCCTTATAAAGGACAGCATTTAATCGGGGCTGGCTTACAGGTTCAGAGGGTCAGTCCATTATCGTCAAGGTGGGAGCATGGCAGCATCCAGGAAGGAATGGTGCTGGAGGAGCTGAGAGTTCCAAAGGCAAACAGAAGAAGACTGACTTCTGGGCAGCTACAATGAGGGTCTTAAAGCCCACGCCCACAGAGACACACCTACTCCAACAAAGTTATACCTCCTAATAGTGCCACTCCCTGGGCCAAGCATATGCAAACCACCAAAAGAGGATTATCAAAAATGAGCATCTTTTAACCCTCTTAACATCAGATGTTAAGACTGGAGCCCACAGTCTGAGGGAAGTACCTGTCAGTACTCTATAGCATTCTGAAAGCGCCACTTATATAGCTAAACAGCAGTACTCGCTACTTTCTAAATACACCAGAGCATGTTTGGAAATAGTTCTATAGCTCAGAATAAACTTTTGGCCTCAGTAAAGGGTAGTGTCTGCATTTTATATTTGTTTATCCTCGGTTTACATAATACTGACATTCAGCTATGGTTTCCAAATGGCTTATACCCTGCTTTGGTATACTTTTATCAGTTGTAAATATTTCTCATCTATTTCTAAATGGAAATTTTCACTTTTAAAACTGGAATAAACCAGGTGTAGTGGGGGATTCTTTTAATCCCAGCACTTGGGAGGCAGCGGCAGGTGGCTCTCTGAATTCCAACGTAGTATATAGAGTTTCAAGATGGCTGAGCTACACAGAAAGATAGATAGATAGAGAGAGAGAGAGAGAGAGAGAGAGAGAGAGAGAGAGAGAGAGAAGAAGAAGGAGGAGGAGGAGGAGGAAGAGGAGGAGGGAGAAGAGGAGGAGGAGAGGAAGGGGAAGGGAGAAGAAAAGGAAGAAGAAGGAGGAGGAAGAGGAGGAGGAGGAGGAAAGGAAGAGTTGAACCAAAGTAGTCATTCCTACTGAATGAGCATCTTTTTAACCCTCAACATCAGATGTTAAAACTGGAACCTACAGTCTGAGGGTTCTCGGACTCAATTTTTTTCAATAAATTTCAAGAATATTCATAGAGTAGGACTGGAACAAGTGGGTGGTTAAGTTCTTGTGCTGGTAATCCGGAAGGTCATTTCGATTTACTTAACTGATAAACTTACCTGGCCCAGAATATCAGTCAAGATGTGGAGGGAGAGCTGCATAATCAGATGGAAGATAAAATGAACCAAAAGGCCAAGGCCACGCAGTAAACGCACAGGCGAACTTAGCTGGGATGAAGGAGGGCAAGACACAAAGACAGAAGTGGAAGCTAGAAACGTGAGAAGATCTGAGGTCGATCTGAGGCTTGTGAAAGATAGAATGGGGAAGGAGGGAAGCTGAGGGGAGGGTAGCCAGCGGCCTGTCTGCACTGCCCTAAGATGGCAGCTGAGTGCTGACCCATTCATGGCAAGCAACACGGACAGTCTGAGCAACAGCTGACACGATGGATAATGTGTGTGTATATATTCATATACATGTGTGATGTGCATTTCATGTGTGTGTGCAGTTATGTGCAGGGACCAGTAGAGGCCAGAGAGGGTGCTGGGTACTTTAAGGCTGCAGTTACAAATGGTTATGGACTGCCCAAAATGGGTTCTGGGACAACTATCACCACTATGTCTCCAGAGCTGTCTTAATTTTATAGGCTTAATTTCTTAAATACTCCTCTTAAATGATAAAATTTCCATTTTATCTGTTAAAACGTCTACTTCTCATTTCCTGTGTTCAGAGTAATAATTCTTGAAGATGAACTTGAGAAGCTCGTTTGTACTAAAGAAACCCAAGAGCTGCTGTCAGAGGCTTATCCGGTCCTGGAGCAGAGGTTGAAGCTGATCGAGCCACACGTTCAGGCCAGCAACAGCTGCTGGGAAGAAGCCATCTCCCAAGTGGACAGACTGCTCCGGAGGAATACAGACCAAAAAGGTACCTATGGGTCATTTTCAGGGTACGCCTGTCAGTCGCGCTCACGCCATCCTGCTGGGATCCCTGTTTGTGGCCTGCCTCCAAACAGACGAAGTGGGTTTCATAAAAGTTAATAAAAAGAAGAGGTGGATGTATGCACAAACTGATAAACTCCAAGTTTTGACTCTAACACAGAACACATAATAATTCGAATGTATATTCCATCTCCTTTTATGAAAACTGAAGTGGAGGGAGAAATGTTGGCATTATTTTCTACTATCAGAACTTCCGGAAACTCTTAGAATGTTGAGTAATAAAAGAACCAGTTTAAGCCGGTTTGTTGTTGCTCAGCTTTAAACTCAGCCCTAGGGAAGCAGAGGCGAGAATCGCCGTGTGTTTGAAGCTAGACCAGTCTGTGTACTTAGCTCCAGGACAGCCTACATAGAGAGACCTCGTCTCAAAGGCCAAAGAGAATGGATTTAGCTGGGTGTGGTAGTTCATGCCTCTAATTCTAGCACCTGAAGGCTGAGACAGGAAGATTGCCTTGTGGAAGTCAGCCTGGCCTACCTAACAAAACTGCCAAAAAACAAATCAACAACAAACAAACAGCTGGATCACCAAGAGGCAGTATAGTCAGAGGAACATATCTCAGCCCCTCACTCCCAGGAAAGTGATGGTCTTGAGTGAGGTCCTGAGCTTCCCTTAAGGTATAGTACTTACTTCTGTTATGAAAACGTAATGCGGAAGTGACATTGTCAATGACTGAATCCATTATAAGCATCGCAGTCTAATTGTCTTGACCAGATCATTTTTTATCAAGGGCTACAATACAATGCCAAAATTTCTCCTCTAGCCCGCTTCTTTAAAACTCGGATTTCACTCTTGGTTCTACAACACTAATTTTACTTGGAGCATTTAGTATGTTAATTTTTTAAATTGTGCAACAAGCCAGCACCGTGTTTTTCCCATGGGTCTTTATTATAAGGTTAATTAGACTTTTGTATTGAATTTGTATTGTTGCCAACAGTAGTTCGGATCACCATAGTACTGCTTTGTTTATAGTGAACATTTTAATAGTTTGTTTCAGTGTCTTCAATGAATAAATACTAAATGGTAAAAATAGTAACTTTTTTCAAAGAAAATATTGGCATGATAATGAGTATGCTTCTTTTTTCTCCCAGATGTGTGTAGTGGATGTGTTTTTCCTTAAGGATAAATCTCTTAAGGAATTTTAATATCTGTAAATTTTTTAAAGTTTTAGCATGAGGTCTAGAACTTCTGAGTACAAGAAGAAACATTGAAAAGTATTTTGGGTGCTAAAAGATGCAGCCCTGGGTCGTTCGGTGATAGAATATGTGCTGACCATATAAAGGCTGAACACTAAAACCTAGTACATGCCATCCAGTGCTTCTTGAGCAGACTCTGAAATAGACTATGACCCAGTCAGCTACCATGTGCAAACTGTCTCTCATCGTTAAACCGGTAGTCAGTAATGCTATCCTGTTGTTAGTGTGCACACAGTTGCCCATGACTATAAAACTTTAAATGGTTGAAAACATTTGACAAAGCCAGTGTGTTAGCCAGATTTTTTATGTTTCATTTCACAGTCATTTCAGAGGCTGAAAAGTTGTCTCCACAGTTATTAACCACTCTTCTGAAGGATCCAGGTTTGGATGCCAGCCCTCAGGCATATAACTGCAGTTATGGGATCCTGTGCCCTCTTCTAGCCTCCCCGGCACTAGGCACACCAGTACCTCACAGACATACATGCAAGCAAAACACCCGTACACAGAAATATTTTTTTAATTAGAAGTCATTTTAAATTTGTGAAAATATTAAAAAGTAATCCAGAATACCCTTCATCTAGATTCTGTAATAATTGACATTCTACCACATTTGTCTTTGTATGATATGAATTCACATATGCATAAAGTTCCGTTTTCCCTAAATCTTTCTTTGCAGTTTTGAAAACTGGACATTCTCCTACATAATGTAAGATATTGTCATAATCAGGAATTTAACATGGACACAATACTGCCATACAGTTCACAGCACCTATAAAACTTTACTGATTGTCAGTATTTTTATATGTCCTCATCCCAATCATATGTGATATTTTGTTGCCATGGTATTTGTTTTCCTTTAGCCTTTCTCTGTAGTATTTTATAGTAAATGTTTTATGATGAAATACTTTCAGATTATATAAATAAATTTTTCTCACCAAAATTTCATCCACTATTTATACAGTTACCAGAAGATTCAGTAGTACCTATTTACCTGTTTGGCTAAGAACTATCAAAACTTCATGTTCCCAGACTTGGGGCGTAGGGTAGCTAAGTGCTAAAACACTTGCCTGCTTCCCTTGGGCCCCTGGGTTCAGTGCCTAGCATACGAAATCCAAATAAATAAGAGAAGAACTTTGTGTTCATATAAAATTCTACACATATCTCTGTATGACTGAAGGCCATGTGTCTGTCCTTCAGCTGGTGAGTGAATGGTGACATCTATTCATTGGGGAACCACTCAGCAGTAAAAGGACTGATCATAACGGGGCAATTTAATAATTTTGATTTGGTTGTTTTGAGATGGGGTTTTGTCACGCTGTATAGCTTGCCTTGAACTCATTTTATAGCCCAGGTTAGCTTCAAACTTGTAGTCCTCCGTGCCCGCCTTCTGAGTGTAGGGATTACAGACATGTGCCACCGCTCCTGGCCGTTATGCTGTTCTTAACATGGTGCTTGGGAGAAACTGGAAATGGGTGAGTGACTTATAAAGAGGCGGGATCTCCAGGCATGCTGGTGCACACCTCAGAACCCAGCACTGAGGAGGCTGAGGCAGGATGACTGCAAGTTCAAGGCCAACTCCTACTACTTAGCAAGATGCTGTCCCACCCCCTCCAACAAAAAAAGAGCAGCCACAACACAGGCAGCACGGGGTAATATTGGGGATGGAACTGTTTGGTGTTCAGGGTATTGGTAATTTATGACCATGCGTTTGTCTAACCCATTGAACTGGGTACCCAAAGATGAGATTTTTGAAATGAATAAATTAGCTTAAATTATTTTCACCTGTTTTGGGTTTTTCTTGAATTTGTGTATGTGTAGTCATATAACTTTTTGCTGGTAGTATTATTCTGAACTATTTAAGAGTAAGTGGCAGACATAAAATTCCATTATCCCTACATATTTTTATGATAATTGCCCATTGGTAATTTCCTAATTCCATTTTCTCTTTTACACTTATTATTTGGCATTTTACTTGAAGGTAAAGAATCCGTCTGTCCACTTATTATATCAGTAAAACCTGATGGATGCGAAGCTTAAAGTGGATTGTAGCTTGTTATTATAATTATATTTGCCTAAATATAGTAACAAATTCCAAGGGCATGTGTATGAAGGTCATTGTTTTTCTCTTTTTGTTAATCTTTTAGTTAGCATAAAAATGAAGTCATTTCGTTGTCACATTTTCATAGTCAGCATCATTTTAAACACTTCCTTATTTTCCTTGCTTCCTCCTGGTACCCGTTCTGACACTGGAGGACCCTCAGTCCTTTCAATGGAGGGTGGTTTAGTAAAAAGATCATGTTCCCTGCGATGTAATTGCTTCCACATCTCAGTGTACAACTGGAGCGGCAAAATGTGTGGTATAGCTGTACACATCCTCAGATCCACTTCTGAGCCTGTCTGTTTGTACTAGAGGCTGCGTCATATCAGCAGTGCTAGTAGAGTTCCAACACCATGTGAGCTATTGTCCTTCCCATTCCCATGTTCAAACCTCCCCTCTGGTTATGGGGAACTTGACTCATAATTCTCAACGTATTTGCTTAGCACTAATCCCTCATCACTGTGGACAGCTGTAGACTTATCCTCTGAGAGTTCCTTCTCTCCTGCTCCATGTGGCCACACAGCCCATGCACACCTACAGTGTCCTCTAAGCCCTCCCCAGCACCTTGCCATCCCTTGCTGGCTAAGAAATTCTTGTCTGTTTACCCCAGCATCAGGGTACTTTGTGCAGTAGGCCTCTTGCCAGGTAAAAGTCCCCATTGGAACCCGAATTTACCTCCTCTCATTGCCATTTCAATTGACCTTATTATTTTCAAAGCTTTATTTTAATATTTATTTTATGAAGAATTAAGGGATTCACCTGCTCCAAACTCACCCTGTCCCAGCCCGTGGTTACTCTCTAGTTTCTCCATACCCTAGAGAATGCATGCCCATGTTCATAAACTAAATGTCAATGTTTTAAAGATTTGTGGAATGTGTTAATTTAGTATGCTTACTCTTGTAAAAAAAAAAACTATTTTTCCTTTGTGGTTTCTGAATTTTTAACTTTGTGGTTTTTTTCTTGTACTTGTGTGTACGTGTGTGTGTGTGTGTGTGTGTGTGTGTGTGTGTGTATTAAGATTTATTCACATCATATCACAGATGGTAGTGAGCCTCCATGTGGTTGCTGGGAATTGAACTCAGATCCAGTCAAATGGCCCCTGAGCCTCTCTCCAGCCCTACATTTTATATTTAGCAGTATCAGTGAGATCAATGAGCTGCCATCAAGGGCTGGGGTGTCCATCAGTTGTCTCCTGCGTGCCCAAGGCCCAGGGTTCAATCCCCAGTGCTTCAGAAGCATCAAGCAGTACTTTGAGTTTGGATTTGTTGATGTTGTTGTTGTTGCTGTTGATCATTTTGTTCAGTAGGTTTTTTATGTTTTTGTTTTTGTGTTTTTTATTCCAAGGCCTCACTATATTGTATCAGTACTGATAAGAAAAACTGTTCTACTGCCAGCCCAATGGAACTTCCTTGAGTGTGTGGTCTGTGGTAGGCTATCCTCAAACTCACAGATCTACCTGCCTCTGCCTCCCAAATGCTGAGATTAAAAGGACGCACTACGATGTTTTGTTTTGTTTTTTAAAGGAGAAAGAATAATGCTCTCTTAAAACTCTCCCAACACTATGAAGAAAATATGTTGTGAGAGAGAGATATTTGTCATCTACCATGAGACAGATACTACAGCCATGTCCTGCACAAGGTTAACTTAAAGCCAAATAGTAAATAATGGTGTCTTTCATTTTTGCAAATAATTTAGCCAGAACAATTTGGGAGCCAGATGGGGTAATACACATAAAAAATCTAACCCTTCTGAGCCTGCGGTGGGAAGATCATTAGATTAAGACCAACCTGGGCTTCTAGAAAGACCCTACCTCAAAACAAGAAAATCGGGGTGGGAGGAGGGAGGGAGTCAAACTGTAAAACCAACAAGTAGTGTTAAGATGTCATGTCGCTGGATGTTCACCAGTGTTTCTGACAGCTTGTTTCTCGTCGTCTTCACGCCCTTCCCCCACTGTCTCCCTGAAGGCAAGCCTGGAGTAGCGTGTGAGAACCCACACTGCACCGCGGCGCCCTTGTTGCGGCCGACGCTACACATTGAGGACAGAGACCCCATCCCTGAGGAGCAGGTAAGGGGAAAGAAAGGCACTGGCTTCTCCTGAAGAAGCCGTCCATATACAATTTGCCTACTTTCATTTCCGGTGACATGGGTAACGCCAGCTAAATTGTTGAATTTCTGCTTCTAATGAGGTTAAGATGTATTACAGTGTAATGTAAATTTGTGCCAAAATATTTGCTCTTAGTGCCTTGAATTTGATTCATCAACTCAGAGTAAAAAATAGCGTTGGTGTTAAACTTTCTCATCCAGAACTCTTTTTAGTATCCACTGTTAAGTGTTTCGAAGATTTCAATTTGTCAGCAGATGTGTTTGTCACCTTCCTTCCTCCCCAGCTGTCATCTGACTGTGCCAAGAGGAGGTCCTCTGAGACGCACGCCGCAAGCACCGATGAGTGCTCGTCAGAGGCCTGCCCGCTTGACGCTCTCTGTCTTTGCTCCACTTTCAGGAATTAGAAGCTTATGTGGATGGCATAGACATAGAAAGTGAGTTCCGAAAGGACAGTTTGTATCACTTGTCGCAGGAAGACAGAGAGAGACAGAAGCGTGAGCAGGAGGAGTCCAAGAGGGTGCTGCAGGAGCTCAAGTCTGTGCTGGGATTTAAAGCTTCAGAGGCCGAAAGGCAGAAATGGAAGCAGCTTCTGTTCAGTGACCACGGTAAGCTCCAGCCTCAGAACACGGCTCGTTTCGGGGCCAGGGATCTTTTCTTTTTGAACCATGAATGTTGTTTAAATTGTAGAACTCTGGATCCTCCAGTCAGTGCAGTACTCTCATACAGAAGCAAAATCAATTTGATCAATAAAAAAATGCCATATAATCACACTAGGACTATGGAGTCAAGCTTTTTCACCAGTTATTTAATTCTTCAATAGATTTCTTTCAGAGTGGACATTAAGTTGGATACACCGAGCTGCCGTGGTGGCGCTGTAATCCCAGCAAGGCGGTTGAGGCAAGGAGGATCATGAGTTCAAGACTAGCTGGGGCGGCATAGCACATTCGTGCTACCTAGCTCCTAGCCAGACCCTTTCAGGGGGTCAGGGAGCAGACAAAGGAAACCTGAGCTGCTGACCCCTCTCCTCTGAGTACTTCAGTAAAGCTCACCACTAGGCTGTAGGACTGAGAGTGCGAAAGATCTAAGCCACCTGCTGCATTCAGGTTACCTAAGTGCATGGGAGCACAAGAGGTGTTTCTGTGTGCACCGACTCCATAGTCAGGTTTGATGTTGTCACCTTACACTTCTCCATGTTACCCTCACTGTTTTCCTCAGTCACACTTCATGGGAAGCAAGAGAAGGCATGAAGAGAAAGAGACTTGATAGTGGGCAGCGTCAATCTAGGTCATTCTCAGTTGAATTAATTCCTGTGAACTTAGAAGAAGATAAACTGGGCTTTCTTTTCCACTCATTTTACAGTGTCCTCATGGAGCCTCAAATGCAGTTGCCTGCCTGCCTTCCCCTTCTCAGTAGAAGTACATAGATCTCCTGTTCTGGAAAGCTCCTTGGGGCCGTCCTGTCTTCCCTTAGGGATTGATTCCTCACTTTCTCTCCAGCCTACTGTTTGTTGGTTTCGCCCTTCTTGGCTGTTCTAGTGGCTGCTTTAGAACCCAGATCCCCACTAGATTATGTTCATCCATTAGGTAGCCTGGTAGCTCCTCCCATTTCAGTACCTTCTTCCCCGCTAAGCCATCTTGTAACCTATCCCACAGTTCGAACTCAAACAGCTCGCTAATGACGGCCTTCTTAGAACCGAGGTGCTTCTGTCTTCCTTTATATATTAGCCTTCGTCAGCATAAGAATCCATCCTGCCCACTTGTATTTGCAGTATTTCTAATAAAATTTTCTTTCAGCTTACCTTTATCTAGTTAGATTAGTCCCACAAAGTTGCTATATATATTCACAGAGAAGATGTACACCGGACTCTCACTGAGAGCTCTGTCCTGTCCCCCAGTGTTTCCTCTGTGAATCCTCAGCTGCCCCACCTCTCCTGCCACCATAGACTTTCACCCTAGAGAGTCAAGTAGCTGGGATGTAAGCGGGGGAAGGCTTGAGTAACAGAGCAGAGCAATGGAGAACTTTCCAGAAGCAGCAGTAGCGCTCTGTAGTCAGCCTGTTCGTGAGTTAGAGATTGCTGATAGCATCTTTTTATACATAATCATTTCTGTGCTCAGAGTTTTTTTTGTTTTGTTGTTTCTAAATTTGTCCTTTTTTTCCCCTAGTTTTTATTCTCCAGCCGCATTCATTCAGCAGACTGTAATTCAACAAGTAGTTATCAAGTCCCCGTCAGACAGCTGACACTATTTACTGTTGCACGCAGAACATGGATCAACAGACAGAGCCAAAAACCCCACTCCCATAGAGACTCACACGCGTACACTGCTGTCAGCGGCTGCTTCCTTCCAAATACCCTTGCTCCCTTCCTCAGTCAGCAGTGGCCTGAACCCCTGTAGCACGGAACACTTGTTAGGACCTAGCAGACTCATGAACGATAGGCGGGCAGAGGTGCTGAAGGATCATGGCCTGTAAGCTTGTACCTTTTGCTACTGTGCAGGGTTTTCTTCATATTCTTCTCTGTAAACTGACCTACTGTTGACCCTGTGGGCAAATAAGGGCCATGCCCATCTGCATTTGAAAAGGCAGTAATGCTGTATAGTTTGTAAAAATAAGCAAAAGATGTGCTGGTGCCAGAAAAATGCTTCCCGGTGACAAATGTCAGTATGTCTTCCAGAGTATGTCTTTCCAGTGACAAATGTCAGTATGTCTTCCAGAGTTGTTTTCATCTCTGCCTACAGGGGTAAAGTCCGAGTGGAATTAGAGAGGGACGGCCTCCGCTGGACCTGCTGTGGCCATGTTCTATTGTCGCTGCTTCCGTAGTGCAGTTACCGCAGCATAGGCATGTGTCTTGGAGACGGACGCGTCTTACAAAATGCTTTTTAAGTGTACGCCAGACCTTCAAGACGCACACTTTTCCCTCCGTCCTGCTTCATGATCTGTTGTATTGTACTAACCCTCATGCTGGGAGGCGAGACCACCTAGCGAGCAACCCACTGCCTACTAACACCGAGAGGGGCTAACTAAGCTTGATTTTTCCTGCAAGGACGACTTCTACTGTACGGATCTATATTCTGTCTGTGTTATACTTTGTTTGGTACTTGGTCTCCAATGCCGATTTGATTCCATCCATGTTCTGTGTAGGACTACAAATGTAGATATATGCTCTAAGTCCATAGGTTCTGTTAGGTGATCGGCAAGGTGAACTGTATGTTACATTGCTTATGCTGCTTTACCTTGTGAATATATATGTGTATATATTTGATGAAGATGCGTTTGTGTGGGTCACCTTAGGCCCAGGCTTTAGTGAGCATCAGAACCAAGTGGGATGGCTCGTAAACACGCCCAGCCCCACCCAGTCTCCCGTTCTGCCTGTGGTCAGACTCTAGCATCTGCCTCCAGCAGCCTCCTAAGGGTTAACTGGGCCTGCTGATTCAGGGACCGTGCTTGGAGAAGCACTGCCTTTGAACTGCAGACTCTCCAGCAACTCCCATCTCATCTCTTCAGGTATTCTGTCTCATAAAACTCCCCGTATTTATAAAGTTACATTTATTTTACTAGAAAATTTTATTAAGTTTTTATTTATTTGTTGCTCCTTTTTAAAAAAAAAAAAAAAAGCGACTGGGAATTTTAAAGTTGTTGGGCCCTTAGTTATTTTTTTTCTTTTTTCTTTTCTTTTCCTCCTTGTGTTCTTTGAAGCTGTGTTGAAATCCTTGTCTCCTGTAGAGCCAGTGGAATCTGTAAGTAACTCAGAGACACCCATGAATTCAGATACAGAAAAGGCCCATAGCGAGGCTACAGAAGAGGAGACTAGTAAGCCCTGTGCGAGCGACAAGGAAGACAGTAGGACTGAGTATGTGTGTGATGGCCCTCCAAAGGGGCAGAGCAAAGACACCTCTGGAGACCAAGGCCACCTCCTGCAAGGAGCCCACCAGTATGAGAGCGAGGCCAAGCCTCCTCAGGCTGCTGCTGCAGGGGCCACCGCCCCTCCGACTCCCAGGGACTCACCCCGGCTCTCCATTAAGCAGAGGCTGGCTCGACTCCAGTTGTCACCAGAATACACCTTCACTGCTGGCCTGGCTGCGGAAGTGGCCGCCAGGTCTCTGTCCTTTACCACCATGCAGGAACAGACTTTTGGCGACGAGGAGGACGAGAACGAAGAGCAGCTAGTTGAAGGAGGTGAAAGGGAGCTGGAGGAAAAATAAAAGCCAAGATGAAGTGATTGTCTTGATTGTTCCTTTTACAAAAGTGTTCGAGCTGCAAGACTGGGGAGGGAAACGAGTGTGTGTTTACTCTCTAGAAAGCTGCGGCGTGAAGTTCCAGGGTGAATACTGATTTGAAAACCTGACCTGAAATGAATAGATTCCTGTCTAGGCACATCTTTTAGGCATAGGAGAGAGAGGTAAGGGCAGTTCTATTTGTGGCAAAACTGATAATCTTGGCAAATCTTTAAGTACTTTTTATAAGAAATGAGTTTATCATTTTTTGCCAAAACTTTGCTGCCATGAGGTAATGAGGATGAGTCTTGCAGAGCCTAAACCTTTAGAATGAGCCCTTTCTACTGTGTCCTTGCGGTGTGTAACTGCAGCGGTCATGTTAATACATTGTTCGTATTTTATTTTGTTTATACCGCTCTTAAAACAAAGATACAGGTTCTAAATAAAATATTTAATTACTACAATTGACGTGTGCTGGGGTTTGGAACTCAAAAGTAGTCTGAAGGTTGCTTGGGCTGCAGCATGTCTTGTACGTTTCCTTGTTGATGTGTGTGCTCATTTCAGGGCGCCATGCAAGATTTAAAAGGGAAGTAGCACGCCCTCTTAGGAAACACCCAGTAGGGCTTCTGTTCTCTCCTACTGTAACTCAGAGAGCCAGTGACGTCCAAGAGCGACCGCAACAGCCGCATCCCCAGCCCTGCAGAAGCTAATTTACATCCTTTACCCAGAGACAACTGTGCCTCTGCTGTGTGCAGGTCACTGTGCTGTCTTCTAGCCCGACCTGTCCTACTCAGGAAACACTTCCGCTGTCTTGGAAACTGTCTGTCCCTTTATTTCCTAGTGAATGCTTTCCATAGACCAGACTTGTCTGCCTTGGGCTGGAATTGTGCTTTCAATGATGCCTGCAGGAACATTCTCCTGAAACATGTTGCTACTGTGTGCCCAGAGTGTATAGGCATTATTTTGGGAGGAATGTAAGAAAGAAAAAAAAAAACTCAATTTATGCTGCTGTTTCAGGAGCAAAGTGTATGACTTTTGCTCACTGCTTTTGGTGAGGAAGTTTACTTCTCAAGGTTTGTTGTTGTTTTATTAACTATTTCTTATCCCGAAGAAAATCTACTTTGTATGAACAGAATTCGCACTGTTAGTAATTTTTGCCTTTTTCTAATGCTTAACAAGTGCTAGCGTTAGGAGCAGTACCTTAAGCAGACATGGGAATGGCTAAATTTCAAGAGAAAGGGAAGTTTCTCAGCACTGTAATGATGTCTGTATACCTGAGTAACAACACGGTTCTACTTTCTTCCTTAAATGACTGTTTTCCCCTCGATTTAGAAGTCTTTAGGGAAATCTTGTTAAGAGGTCTCTTAATTTTTAACAGGAAAACTTAGCTATTTTTAATACTTTTAGTCTGTTTCGATTCAACCACAGCAGTTGCATAGAAATCTGTTCATATTATTTTATTAGTCTTAGGCTCTCTGAGCGTAAGACTTGATACGTTTGAGTTCCGAAATAATACAGAACTTACTCCGGAAGGATCCCCAGTCTTCCAGTCTGGCCTTTGATCCACAAGCTCTTATCTAGGTTCATGGAAACTGCTTCTTGAAATCATGATTAAGGGCACTGAAACTGTGCGCGGTGCTCTGTTACGCACAGTTTTTATATTTCTTTCATCACTTAAAATATTTCCAACCTAAAACTGTTTTCTCGGTGAAATTTTCTTGACTATTTTTCTCTTACAATATCCTAAACTGGTGTTCCCCCGGTTCTTTTAGTGAATACCGGAGTCAAAATAAAATAGAAGTCCTATTTTTTTTTTTTTAATGCAGACTTTAAGCCGTGCTCTCTGCAATTCTTCGTTGTTTTGGAATGAGGCCTAGGAACTGCTTATGCACACTAAAGTCTAAGATCCTCTGCCTAGCACTTCAGGCTCCTTGCCGTGAATCTGTTGTATACATGGACAGACTGCTGGGACACAAGTGGATGCCCCCGCACGTGCTTTCCCCAGGCTACCTCACTTCCTCCTAAGGCTAGTCGATGTCCTTCCATATCCAGAAGAAACCTGAGAAAATTTATAATCATATTTTCCAGTTTTTAATAGCATGATTAATCTTGTTGTGAGTAGGAGTCTGACAGCTTTTACTACAGATATTGCTGAAGTTGGTTTTCCCTGGATTAATCTAGAACTCAAAGGGAGGGGGAAAAAGCATGCTTTTGGGTCACTCGTGAAAACAGAATTTTTACCCTTGGCGCATCTACAGATGGGAAGGTCGGGACAGTAAGTGGTCTGTGGTCACTTAGCAAGCCTCAAAACCTTTTCTCTGCTTCTCTAAGGCCCAGATGTCCGGCAGATCCAGGGCCAGACTCGTGTCTCATCTTTCATTTGCAGTCCTCTGCGAATTTTTTTTGTTTTTGTTTTTTTGCAAGCCATGCATATTATCTAACTTTATACATAAAGTCCATGTTAGAGCTAATTAATAGTCACAGCATCTGAGTCTGTCTCATTAGGAGCCGATGCCAAGCAAGTCAGGAAAAGGACACATTTAAGGCAGATTGCTAAGGATGTCTGAGAATACAGATTTCAGACCGTGACACAACTCAGACCTGTAATGCCAGAACCCCAGGTACACGGCAAACTGGAGGCCGGTTAAGCACACTCTAGGATAACCAGAAATACACAGTGAGAACCTGTATCAGGAGGAAAAGGGGAAAGAAGAAAGAAAAGAAGAAAAGAAAACAGCAAGTGTCAGGCTTCTGCGAAAGAGGCCAGAGTTTGAATCCCAGGCCTTCCATTCGAAGGATGCGAGTGCTGTAATCTCAGCGTCTAGGGAGAGCTTTCTCAGGAAAACTCTTAACTCCTGGAATTGCAGAGCTACGGTTTTGATTTCTTAGAAATTAAGAAAAGAACCATTGCTTTGGAAGCTGGAAAAGAAGTAAGACGATCTGGCGATAAACGCACAGCTCCGTTTGTTAAAGCAGACGGTAACATGCTATTTCATGTACTGAAAGACAGTTGCTTAAGGAAAGTCCATTTCTGATACAGTTAAAAGGCTAGAACTTGACGGGTGTTGATAGAAGTGACCCCAGATGACATTTCACTCTGACAGTTCCTTCCCATGTAAAACCTGAATCGTGCTTCAAGTTGGTAAATGAGTGAAATAATAGGGGGAGGGGATCCACTGGTTGGTTTAGTCGTGGCGTATTGCGCTTACACCCAAATAGAGCAAGGATCTAAGACCCGAATCCTGGAGCCAAAAGCGTAACACAGCTAAGCCTGGTGGACCAAAGTCAACACAGTGCTTGAACAATCCAGTAGGATTGATTTTTTTTTCCCAGATGTTTATGGGGTCATGTCTACACCTTATGCTTAGATTAGAAAACAAAGGTGGGGGGTTGGGGATTTGGCTCAGTGGTAGAGCGCTTGCCTAGGAAGCGCAAGGTCCTGGGTTCGGTCCCCAGCCCCGATTAAAAAAAAAAAAAAAGAAAAGAAAACAAAGGTGGGAAAGAAAAAAAAAAACTGTACAAAATACAGAGAGCAAAAATGCCCTGTATAGTGACCGCTCACTGTCCTTGTCTGCTGGTGACTAACTTGAATCCCTTCATCTTTCAGGGAATGAAAGCAAACCATATATTTAGTCCTTGAATTTAACAGTCTGCTAATGGGAGACTTACTTCTCCCTCTCTCCCTTAACTCTGGCGTGTACCGGAACTAGCTTAGCCTTTCCTCTGAGACTATCTAGGGAAGAATGAACAAATTCCCTCTCGGGGACATCTGAGACCTATAGCGTCAAGCACTCCTTTGCTGCGTAATTTCACATTGCTTGCTTTTTGAGTCGTGTCTGTTTTTTTCACAGTTTCTCTTACCTTCCCCTATAATCCGCCATGTTGTGTGCCTGCCTTCCGCAATAGGCCCCTAATTTGCTGCTTTTAATCTGCTGTGGACTGAGAAACCAGCTTGAAACGCTTGCTAGAACTGTGTCTAAACTAAGAGTAAGTAGACTGAAAAAGGCCAAGGGCTTTTCTGTCAGTCACGTGCATGGACCGTTCATTGCCTGTTTCGCTGCTTGGCGTTCTTGTATGTGCGTTCAGTGTTTTACCAAGAACTTGCTAAAAAAAGAAATACTTGGTTAAAAATGTGATTGCCATGTATTTGAAATATTAATTTGGTGTTTGTATGCTGATGCTCTAGGACTCCTTATCAATGAATTTAACCCGTAAAAGAAAAATCGACTGTCCTCTGTGTATGTATGTCACTGTGTGTGTTTCAGAAAAATGTTGGCCATTTGTTTCTGTTAATTAGTCTTCACTCAGTACGCAGGCTCAAAGTGTATGCCATTATCCTGAATTCTGCATAGCATGTCGTATTGTCGAGAGCTACTGATTTGAAACTAAACCTGACTCATTTAGTGAGAACTGGCTAACTCGACAGGAGTGAATCATTCAGACAGCCCAATTCCCTAACAGTGTATGAAGTACACCTTAATCTTTCCTATATTAAAGTGATTGTTACTGGGCTGGGGAGATGGATCAGTGGGTAAGGTGCTCCCTGCACACGTATGAGAAGGCGAACACTTATTCAGATCCCGGTACCCATATAGATGCTGTGCATCTATAGCCCCAGCCTTGGGGGTTAGAGTCAGAGAAATCCCAGAAACTCTCTGGCCTGCCGCTCTGGCCTCGTCAGTGAGAGTGGTCTGGGAAGAACCTGAACATCAGTCTCTGGCATAGCCCATATACACATTACATACACATGAATGTGTGTGTGCATACCCTCTTGTATACATGTATATACAGACATGTATACACAAACACAAAATCATCATCGTCGTCATCATCATCATCATCATCATCATCATCATCATCATCATCACCACCACCACCACCACCACCACCACCACCACCACCACCACCACCACCACCACCACCACCACCACCACCGGTTTGGTTTTTGAGACGGGGCTGCTCTACATAGCCTTGCCTGCCCTGGAACTCACTATGTAGACAAGGCTGGCCTTGAGATCTGCCTATCTCTGCCTGCCAAGTGCTAGATTGAAAGGCATGTACTACTACAGCCAGCTCAAAAATGATCATTATTAACACTGGTTAGTATACTCCAGTACACTAAACACAGAGAACTGTCCCTGCATTGAGCTCCATTGCTTTGACTGGGCCTCGGTCACCATGTGTCTGGTTTGGTAGTTACTCCCCCATTCACAGTACTGCAGACTTACGTATGCGTGGACTAGCAGCCCCTCTCCACCTCCACGCAGGCCTTCCGACCTGCTGCGAAAACTAAATGACTGCACTAGTTGAGCCGTAAGGTAAGAGCAGACGGATGCAGAGTGAGAGACATACTGCTTACGCTCACCGACTCTGCCACAGGATTTCCTATGACCTACTAGATGACAGTCTTTGACCCTGTGGATTGCTGGGTTAAATGCCTGTTTTCAAAATAAAATGATTGTTATACAGAAATAACGGCCCCCACCCGCAACATTTTGCCTTCTCTAAAACTGGTTCTACACCTGTAATCTTTTGCAGTGACTAAACCAGTCCTTCGGAGTTAGCATTGTCATATATTCATATACATACATATATATATACATATATGTATATATATATATCTCCTGTTTGAATTGGAAACCACATGCTCTCTTGAATTTCTGTGGCTTTCTTATTTAAGAGCAATGCATCTTCATTTCTAAAACAAAGTAGAATTAAGCCACAAAAAGTAAGAAAACATTAATTATTGAAGATATCTGAGGATTAGGCTTGTAGACTCTGGGCCACAAAGACTTACATGATTATGAAAGACGGATACATCATTCATCCTGACAGCATCTTTGCTTTCTTCCATTCAACTAAAGGGAGTAGACGTTAAAAGTTTCCCATGATTCATCAGTGTTGGAGCTCAGGCCTGTAACTCAGCGACAGAATTTCCACTGTCATTCAGTAGTTGACACGCCTAAATTAGCCTTTAATGTATAAAATAAGCAAGATTACGTGAAACATTTTCACATAACATTAGACTAGAAGCCGCTCTCCTAATTGTACCGTCCCTGTGCTGTGGTTTGCTAACCAGTCACTGCCATCATATGCAGTGAGTGGGGTGTCACTCTGTGTCATACTCACGCTTCCTGAAACTTGCTCTCATCACATCCAGCGTGAATGCTGTATTGGCCTTTTATAACCATGCTTCATGAAGCTGTCTTTCAGTTATCCACGTTATGGAAGCAAATTATGATAGAATAATTGTAAAAAGGGTGGTCCAAACCAATGTCTTATATTGACACCACTGTAGAAGAGACAGTGACGGCAGACATGGTTGGTGCTGCTCTCTGAGCCGTCAGAGGGGCACAATTCTGCTCAGCGCAGCTGCTGTAAACCAAAATCAAGGAGATCGAATCAGGGTTTACATATGCAAAATTGAGCAGGAATCAGGAGGAATTGATTTTATGCCTGTCTTTAAATGTGCAATCAAATCCGGGTGTGGTGCACACACTTTTAATCCCCACACTCTGGGAACAGAGGCAGGCAGATCTCCGATTTCAAGGCCAGCCTGGTCCACACAGTGAGTTCCTGGCTGGCCAAGGTTGCATAGTGCTAATTGTGTGAGGGGTTCTAATACCCATGGTGTCTTTTAAAGTGCAATAGCTTAGCATCCACTTTAGGGTGTCAGCAGTGACATTAGTTTTATCCCTGTGTACTGAAATTCACTTAGTACATGTTGCTGAAGTGCAAATTGCTGTTTAAGATGTGCATACTTCTGATTATACAAGCTTAAATGGGGGCTGTCTGTAGATACACTAAATAGATTTTTTTCTCACTTGTTTATTAAGAGTTTCTTAAAATATCTTATCTTAGAATTTATAACAGTTTTATAATATGGCCTAAGGACTGACTACATACAAATAAGTCTATTGTTGCAAATTTCTTCTAAAATGAAAGTATGTCGTTTGTAAGTTTGCTCTTTTACAGTGACAACTTCTTAGCCCTCTTTAACTTCCAAGTTAAATGACTAAATTGACTCTGTTTCTGAGTCTGAGTATGTTCTGCATTTTTTTGTACCAATCTGTACCTCCTGTTCAATACTGTGACTTAGACAGTGTGTGACAATACATAGAAGGCTCCAAGAATGTCACTCCTATCCCTTAAAGGTTGCTGTGTGGCTCTGACACAGCCCTGGAGACCCACGTGGCTGAGAAGCCCAGAAGCCCACTCAAGCTGAAAGCGCTCCCCAGGAGTCTGGTCTTGTTTGGGTTTGTTCTAGGTATGGTCCCAGGGATCCCAGATCAAACCAGGCCCCTGGGCCTATCCTAGAACCAACCTAAACCCATGCATCATTCCCGGGACATCCAGAGTGCGAAGACGGAAGATAACTGAGGCTGACTGCACATCCCGTACTCACCACGATTCAGGTGCCTACCGTTTAGCAAGCACTGGCTGCTTAATCTATCTGAGGTCAAAGTAACAACACTGGGAACAACATAGTCTGCCCCGCTCATACTCCAGGAGTTTCCCATAGCAGACATTCTATGTGGTTGTTATTAATTGCCAGTGAGGAGAACAGGTCCTGTGATTTTTATCATCATATAAAATAGATTTAAATGTCTATTTTTAAAAAGCAACAACTTAGCCACAAAACCTTTCTCCAAACAGCCTTCTTCCAAAATGGACGAATTGTGTTTCCTTAACCACTTCCTGTGACACCCCACCAGTCTCCTTCAGCTGGATGCTTTGTTCGCACTTTCTGAATGGCAAGCATCAGTCTCTGTCTTCCCGCTCCAGTGCGGAGTGGGTCTAAGTTCTTGTTTCAGAGACCAGTCTGTTTTCCTACCACTGGCCAGCTGCACAGCAGAGCTCCCTGAAGGTTTCTGTGGCTCAGGACAGCAAGGAGGGTGAGGTCATAGGTAGGGTAAGCCCTTGGATTTTACAGCACTATTTATTGTACAGAAGAGAATTTTAAGAACTTCATTTTTCTCCCTTGCTGCTCTGGATTTTTAAACCATTCTGATCTAATAAATGTATTTTATGACCTCATATTAGAGCTGGCATTGCTAGCGTCAACTGTGTGTTTATTGGTTTTGATTTGGAAGGCAAGAATTCTAAAAACGCATGAAGACCCAAACTCCAAAGTTATGGTAGCATTGATAATGTATGCTTTTAATGTTTGTGCAGGCTAATTAGCTCTCCATATAGAAGGAACTAAAAATCATGCTTTCCCACCAACATTTATCACACCACCAAATTTACATCACCGGGTCACGGTTGAAAATGGGCCTGGCACCGAGTGAGTTCATCCGAATAACTCGGCTGTGGTTGAAAATGGGCCTGGCACCGAGTGAGCTCATCCGAATAACTCGGCTGTGGCATTGGTTCTACACCATATTCATCCTGGTTTTATCCCAAGTTTATGGGATTTTTTTTTTATCCCACAGATTCAGTTTTGTACTTCTCGGTGTACTCTTTGTAGTGTTTGCCTCACGAATATGCTTACTTGAGAGCGCAGCACATGGCATTGCCTAGAATGCATGTGACCACATTAGGCTGATGTATGTTTGTGTATTTGTGGGGACACTGTACATGTTTACATCATTAACTGTGGATATCGAAAATAGAAATTATGGACTGTTTAATTAGGTTAGTGTTTTAAGTCAGGGTCTCATATCCTAGGTTAGCTCTGAGCTTGCCGTGTACCTAAGGCTGGCCTTAAACTTCTGATCTCCCTGCTTTTACCTCCCAGGTTCTGTAATTCTAAGTGTGTACCACCAGACCTGGCTCTGGATTCTTGGTGGTGGTGGTGGGTTTTGTTTTTGTTTTTGAGGCACTATGTAACTAACAATGACTGGCCTAGCACTTGTTGATCTTCTGACAATCCTCCTGCCTCCAGCTCTAGAGGGCTGAGATTACGGTGTATGCCACCATTCTTGGCAAAGGTTGGCTCTTGTGGAAGTCTTTAAAGTAGACTCAGTGGTAAAGCACTGGCTTTCCATGCACAAAGCTCTGAGGTCTAGCTCTGACACCCTCCACCCCCAAAAACAAATAGCCTTGGAAATATCTTTTCAGATCCTTTTAACTTGATTTTATGGTTACCACTGCTTTCTCTGTTAGAACTTAGAATTCTATTTCCTACCCTAACTGAAGACTTGAGGTTATAAAATCTGGGCAGGAAGGTACTTTTTTGTTTAATTGAGATAAAACATGAAAAATCTCACCATTGCCACCATTTTTATGTCCAATTCAGGAAATGTCTGTGCCTTTAATGAAGGGTTTCCAGAACTTTCCATTGTACAGGTCTTAAAGTCTTCTATCACTAAGATAGGAGTCCCCTTCCTCCCTCTCCCTTCCCACAGCCCCAGCAGGCACCAGTCTGTCTCCTGTTATGACCTCAAGTTCATCTCATTTCATGTGACAGGATTTCCCTTTTTAGGGCTGAATAATCTGCACATTGGCTCGATCTCGTAGATCATTAATCGACTGGCGGGCATTGACTGCCTCCCCATCTTGGTTATTATAAAGGATGTTGCTATGGATATGTGCAGGTGCCTCCTTTTAAACGTGGTACCTTATTAATCACTTTGTGTTGTATCACATTAACTTGTCAACTATTTTAAAAAGCTTTAGAATTGTAGGCTTGCTTATGCTGTATAACTGTTCTTCTTAAGCTTAAAGCATCGCTAATAAAATCTGAAATTCCTTGTGTATTTTTGTGTGTCCTTTTTTTACTATGCTGTTTGCAACATGGACTAGTGCCTAAAAGGAAGAAGTCTTCCTCTCTTCCTCTAGTTGATACTTCTCTTCCTTTACAGTATTTTCCTAGCACTTGATGCAAGATTTCAAAAGATGCTATTACCTGGGCAATCCTTTGAATCACTGCCCCAATTTTTGCTTGTTAAGCACCTGGTGATAATTTATCAAAGTGAAAAAAATAGTGGCTTAATTTTAAATTATACAGGTTTTATTGTTGTTACAATTTTTTGTTTGCTTGGGGTGTTTTTAGTTGGTTGGCTGGGTGGTTGGCTGGGTGGGTGGTTGGCTGGGTGGGTGGTTGGCTGGGTGGTTGACTGGTCGGCTGGGTGGTTGGTTGGGTGGTTGGCTGGGTGGCTGGCTGGGTGGGTGGTTGGTTGGGTGGTTGGCTGGGTGGGTGGGTGGTTGGGTGGTTGGTTGGGTGGTTGGGTGGGTGGGTGGTTGGTTGGTTGTTTGGTTGGTTGGTTGGCTGGGTGGTTGGTTGGTTGGTTGGTTGGGTGGTGGTTGGTTGGGTGGGTGGTTGGTTGGTTGGCTGGCTGGGTGGCTGGCAGGGTGGTTGGTTGGGTGGTTGGTTAGGCGGTTGGCTGGGTGGTTGGTTGGTTGGCTGGCTGGGTGGCTGTCTGGGTGGTTGGTTGGGTGGTTAGTTGGTCATTTTGTTTTGAGACACTGTCACTCTGTAACCCAGTTCTGGCATAAAAGACACAGCCTTCCTCCTACCTCAGTCTTCTAACTTCTAAGAATTATAGGTGTGCACCACCACAATGCCTAGGTTGAGTTAAAAATGTCCGTTTTCACCATTCCCTCTGGATACAGCAGACTGTATGTTACCCTTTTTGACAGAGAGGGAGTTAGTATTCAACAGTTCAGACTTTGTCTTGGGATATCCCTGGGTACCTCAGAATAGTTTTTATGTACAAAATGCTGGATAAGGAAAAAAGTTATCTTTCTTGGAACTTTCTAGAAGACAAACTACCTTTCTCCAGAAAATATTTGATCAAAGAGAAAAAGTACCCTAAAAAAGGAAAGTTTTTAAAACATGTCTTAGATTTACTGGTTACAGGTGTGAGATGATGTAGGACAGTTGCTTTCCCGGATTCTGAAGTCGTTGGGTAGGAAGTAGCCCGAAGACTAATACTTGTCTTCACAATCTGCTTTTGAAGGTCCTTGGCAGGTGTGTTATTATTGAAAATAAAGTTGGCGAAGAGCAATTTTCATCAAATGTGCATCTGAGAAAAATTAATAGAACCTATTTTCAGAATATAATCCTCAGCATGGTCCTATTAACTTGAAGAGCTTCACCCTGAAACTGTTAGTGCCTATGCGTGTAGAACAGCATACATATTTCTAGAATCTGAGTTTGAAGCTAAAACTAGGAAAGCAAGCCCAGTAGCTGTCTCCATCACACATTCAAATCAGTCAACCAGTATCTTTACTGACACCAACCTGTGCCTTTAGGCATTGTTAATGAGCTTGTTTTAATTTGCAGCCTACCACGAAGACAGTGCAGAGCCCTTGTGTTTGGAGGCCAGTAGATTCAAATTCTAAACAAAACAAGAACTCGGCAAGTTGTGTGACCATATTGAGTCACTCATATTTTAAGGGGGGAGGGGCTCATTATTATGATTTATGACTTAAACTCGACATCTAAAAACATCTTCTACTCCAAGTAGTTTCTGGGTTTTCCCCCCATGGGCATATACCAGGGTGCATATATGTGCATCATGTATGTTCAGGAGGCCGCAGAGGTAGAAGACGGTGTTAGATAACCTAGGACAGGAGCCACAAGCAGTTCCGAGCCTCCATGTAGGTGACTGAATCTGAGTTCTCTTCAAGAGCCTTGCCCACTGAGCCACCTCTCCAGCCCCGTTTCTAACTATTAATGAAGAGGTGTAGCTCAGTGTCAAACCAAGCTTAACGTCTCACACTAAGGGAAACAGAAGGTGAGGCTTGAGACACAACCCACGACATTTTCTTTTTCAACTCTTAGACACTAGGAATAAATTGTTCCTTTTAAGGGAAGCAGGAGAAGGCAGTCATTAAAACTCTATAAAACGTGTTCTAGCGCAGACTTTATTGGTTTTAAAAAGTAAGTATGACTCATGTCTTTGAACACTAAGAGCGGGGAATTCTTAGAAGTGTGTAAACTCAAAAGGAGAGGTCATTTTCCACGGCTCCACAGCAATTCTTCCCCTTTAGATCATAAGACCTTTTCATCGTGAAGAAGTGTTCCAACACAAGCTTTCCTCCGTGGAAATAGAACTGTCTGGTTTATCATTTCCGAAACAATAGAGTCTGTTTCCAAGGTCCATCTACATGCCCGGTACAGGATGAGTGGAGTTCTTTGTGGTACCTGGACCTGAAATACTTTGTCTTTAGCCTTATTCTTGAGCACTCAAGCCCAGCTATTAGCCATGAAACTGTGCATCACGCTTAAACTTAGAAGATGAAACTATGTCAGAGGGCTAATAATAGGTTATTATTATTATATTATTATTATAAACAATAGCAAAGTTATAATGCAGAATGTGTATACGAATAGTCTATAAGATCCAAAACACCAAACATTATTTCTTGCTCTGTAAACCATGTTGGGCTTTAACTCAGAAATCCACCTGCCCCTGCCTCTGCCTTCTGAGTGCTGGGATTAAAGGTGTGTGAGACATTATTTCTTGGTAGGGACATAAGGATGGTGTTTAACCAGGATTTCTTCTTTCCTTGAGCCTAAAATGCTTACATAAAGAAGGGAGGCCAGGTGTGGTGGCACATGCCTTTAATCGCAGCACTTTAGTGACAGAGGCTGGAAGAACTCTGAGTATGAAGTCAGCTTGGTCTACAGAGCCTGTTCCAGGACAGCCAGGGCTGTTACACAGAGAACTGTCTTGTAAAGCAAAAACAAATCGGAAACTGTAGCTCTGTGAGTTCAAGGCCAGGCTGGTCTACAAAGAGAGTTCCAGGGAAGACAGAGAGCTACACAGTGAGACCCTGTCTTGGAAAACGAAAGGGGGAGGGGTGCAATTGACCCAATGTGGATGCAAGCTACTGCCTAGAGACCAGTAGTAAAGGAATGATGTGCTCTGCTGCGGTGTCCAATTCCTGCCAAGATATCTTGATATTCATGCAGAGAAATGTTAGCCTAGGGGAAAAAAATAAAAACCTTCAGATTCTCCAGAATGGAGGTACCTGCAGATTCACAGTAGCCTGATTGACACTAAAGGGTTTTCTTCCGAATGTCCCCTACCTCCACCCCCACCCCCCATCCACAGTCCTCAGTCCTAACCTTGAGGCTAGGAACAGGATCAGAAGTGGAGAATTTCTTCACCCCCCTTAGTCCTTTCTTCAACTAGTTGCATTAAATTAGCCCAAAATGTCAGGGAACTCAGATTCTAATTTGAATGCTCACCCCTTTTGAGACTGGATCTCAGTATGTAGGCCTGGCTGGCCTGAAATTTCCTATGTAGACCAGGCTGGCCTCAAACTTACAAAGATCTGCCTTCCTCTACCACAGGAGTGTTGGGATCAAAGGTATGTTCCTCCGTGCCAAGCAATGTTTCATTCCTGACTCAGTCAAGAAATGCTTCACTCGCAAAAAGTCTTCTTTCTCCAAGATGTAATGACACACGTCTGTATTCCATCCGTGGAGAGGCCGAGACAGAGGATGAGTTCAAAGACACTTGGGCAACATAGTAAGGCTTTGTCAGGAATAGAAACAAGATGGGGGAGGGGGTTAGGTACCTCTGGCATTTCTGTGTGTTCCTGAGCATGGGCATTTTTATTACGTAACAAAATTACACAAATGCATGCATACATACTCCAGGCTGACCTGACATTCACAGCGTAACCCAGTCTGGTCTAGAACTTAACAGTTCTGTTGAATCACCTTCCCAAGTGCTGAGCTACGGGCCCAAGCCCTTGCTCGAGACTCTAAGTCTCTCAAAGACTAATTGGGAGTTGTAAGAAACTATGGATTTGCAATTGAATTGATAGTTTGAATTGCATGGATGTCAGACTAATGAAATGCCCATTGATAACCTCTGGTATTCAATGGGGATTACTCGTTTATTCAAGGGGCCAAGATACACTCCATAAATGTTAATATTTAAGTGGAGCTCAGAAAATAACGTGCCAACTTTCTCTGTCATCTCTCCTGCTCCTGCTCCTTTTTCTCAAACCCCAAGGCAAGTCATGGAAACTAGAATGTTCCTTACTGAAGGCAGATCACAGAAATGTAATCCACACTATCTGGTTCCTATCTAACTTTTTTAACTTTACAACTTCCCCTCCAAGAAATCCATAAAGCATAAAGATTAATCTCCCTAGCCTTTCTGCCCTGGAAGTTTCCCATAAGAAGATTCTCTGACCTATCTTGACTGATGTAGAATCATAAAACTCTTTTCCCTGCCCCATACTCAGAAAGAATGAATGCTGTAAGGACAAGCCAGAAGGAATCTGGACATTCAGACCCTCCCGGGAATCCCCAGTCTTTTAACATTAGATCTGTCTTTAATCCAATCACACTTGTAGGGGATAACCTGTACCTATAACCCCAAATATAAACATGATTGTTTATCCTAAGCCTTTGAGGTCTTCTGTATGAAGTCTTCCATGCCATATAACACTGTCCTCAGGGCTGAAGACTGCTTAACAGTTAAGAGAATTTGCTGCTTTTACAGTAGGCTTGAGTTTGGTTATCAACACCCAAATCCAGTGCTCAGAATTGTCTATAACTCCAGCTCCTGGGGAAGCAACACCCTCTTTTAGCCTCTATAAACACCTGCACTCATGTGCACAGACCTATATGCATGCTTATAAAAAGTCTTTTATGCTGTGTGTGTGTGTGTGTGTGTGTGTGTGTGTGTGTGTGTGTGTGTGTTATTCTTTGTTTTGAGATGGGAGTCTCACTATGTAGCCTTTGCTGGCCTGGAACTCAGTATGTAGACCAAGTTGGACTTGAACTCACAGAGATCCACCTTCTGCCTCCCAAGTGCTGGGATTAAAAGGAATGTACCACCACACTCAACTATTAAAAATAAATATTTAAAAAAACAAATCAAATCTCTGCTTCTCTGTTGTTAATCTGCCTAAGTAGTGTATCAGCCCTGATCCCAGAGGATGAGAAAAGAATCACGCCCTCTTCCGCTTTTACACAATTATCTGGACACGTGTCTAGTGTACAGCCCATAGGATGGACTTGGACACTGCCCAGTTATGGTCGCTTTCACCTCATAAGCCGCACCTCAAGGCTGGATGCAGGTTATAGTCTGCTTTGCAGCCCGAGGTCTGGCTCCTGGATACTCATCTTTTTAAAGGTTATAACTTTCTGTTGTATTACATAGCCTCAAATACCTTAGCGGCGAATATATTTGGAAGATGCAGTAAGAATAAATTTGCTAAATATAATTCCCGAGTAATTTTGTAAAAGCAAAATCAGGCCAGCAACATGCCTCAATGGATAAAGGAGCTTGCCTGTTAGCCTGCTGATCGGAGTTCCATCCCTAGTTACATGGTGGAAGGAGAAAACCAACTTCCCCAAGTTATCCTCTGCCCTCCCCGCCCCCCACAGAGAGGTGGGGGAGAGGGAGAGAGAGAGGAGGAGAGAGAGAGAAGACTGGTGCATGTGTGCCTCCCACAACACACACACACACACTCAAGACAATAGATGACTAAAATTTTTGGGGGATTTTTTAATCATCGAAAGAGGCTAGAGAGACAGTTCAGTGGTTGAGAACATGTACTGCTCTTGCAGAGAACAGAGTTTGGCTTACACCATCCAACAATGGATAGTTCATAACCACTTAACCCTAGTTTCAGAGGATCCAACCCTTTCTTCTGGCCTCTGAGGGCACCTGCACACATGTGGCATGCATTTACACACACACACGCACACACACACACACGCACACACACACACACACACACGGCACAAAAAATAAACATAAACCTTGAAAAATGAGTAGGCTCACTTTAAAAGTAGAGAACTATTACAGCCTTGTGAGCATAGCTAAGGAAAGGCTGTATTAGAAATTATTGAGGTTTCTTTTTTTCTTCCTTTGAGACAGATCTTGCTTCCTTTGGGCAGTTCCAGGCTGGCCTCACACTCACAACCTTCCTGACCCATCTCTTGAGTGCTACCACTACAAGTACATGTGGCTACCATCCCACAGAAATTCCTGATTTTGAAACGTCAGGCATCCTCTCCCACTGAAGCCAGACAAGGCATCCATGGAGAATGAGTTGTGACTTGGCTACATATGTGCAGGGGCCTTGTTCCAACCCGTGTATGTTCTTTGGTTAGTGGCTCAGTCTCTGAGAACTCCCAGGGGGCCAGGTTAGTTGACTCTGTTTGTCTGGGATGCACCTAATCTGGCAGAGACTTGATGTGCCAGGACTGGCGGATACCCAGGAGAAGCCCCATCCTCTAAGAGAAGGGGATGGAGGATTTGGGGGGGGCGGGGGTGCTCTGTGAGGGAGGGATCAGGAGGGAGAATGTAAATAAATAAAACATCACAACCTTAATCCCAACTAGATGTTTTATACTTCTTTGATACTGGCTTTTCACCCCAAATATGCAAGGCCCCTGATCTAAAAATTGGAACTGAAATGGTTTGGTGATGCTGTAACCCGATGCTGGGAAGCTGAGGCAAAATGACTGCTGCAAGTTCAAGACCCAGGCTGGGCTTCACAGCAGGTAACAGCCAGGGCCACATACCAAAACCACGTCTCAAAAGTGAAACCAGGGGTTGGGGATTTTAGCTCAGTGGTAGAGCGCTTGCCTAGGAAGCGCAAGGCCCTGGGTTCGATCCCCAGCTCCGAAAAAAAAGAAAAAAAAGAAAAAAAAAGTGAAACCAAAGAGTTAACACAGAAGCACTGCATGAGTGTGGAGTAATCATTTTAATAAATCCCAGCATGGGGTTACTGCCCTCCTCAATGGTTTATGTTCCCAAATGAAACAGACACACACAGCCTTTATACTTTATATTCCTTAAGCAGCACAGTAGCTGGGCGGCTGTCTAGCCTCCATGTTCTTAGACTCTACCTCCCACCGATAATTCGGATTTGCTACCTGCTAATTTCTGTGTTTCATCTTGACTGCCCCTGACTCAACTGAGCAGACCTCTGGGCTGAGCTCCTGCCTCCTTTACATAACAGCCCTGCCTCTCTGTCCTGTACACTCCCCCAGACATGGTGTCTTTCCTCCTCCTTCTCTTCCTCAAGGTGCCCAGCCCTGGGAACCCTAAATCCTGCCTGCCTCTCTCTTACCTCCCCAGATATTGGCTGTTGGCATCATTATTTACCAATAAGAATTAACTGGGGGCAGGTTCCCAGAAGCTACGTGTTAGACCCTCTTGTGCAAACTAATATGGGGGACCCAATTAACATGAGAATACAAGCAGCTCTATGAATGGACAATGGCTCCCTATAAAACATGTAATGGCTCCCTATAAAATCTCAGTACCAGGCTTGGGTTGCCTCTTGTGGTGGTTTGAGTAAGAACAGCCCCCATAGGCTCATAATTTTTAAAACTTTGTCATCAGGGAGTGGCACTGTTGGAGAAGGATTAGGAGATCTGGCCATGTTGGACTGGATATGGTCTTAACACTGTGGGTGGGCTTTGAGGTTTCAAATCTCTCCAGTACTCTCACTCTCCCTCTCCCTCTCCCTCTCCCTCTCCCTCTCCCTCTCCCTCTCCTTCTCCCTCTTCCTCTCCTCCCTCCCTCTCTCTCTCTCCCTCTCTCTCTCTCTCTCTGTGTCTCTCTCTCTCTCTCTCTCTCTCTCTGTGTCTCTCTCTCTCTCTCTCTCTCTCACACACACACACACACACACACACACACACACACCCCTCTGTGCCTATGGATCAGGTTGTAACTCTCAGGTACTGCTCCAACCCCATGCTCCTTGCCACGATAATAATGAACTAAACCTCTGACACTACAACCAATCCTCCAATTAAGTGCTTTCTTTTCTAAAAGTAGCCTTCGTGGCTGGTGAGATAGCTCAGTGGTTAAGAACACTGGCTGCTCTTCCAGAAGTCCTGGGTTCAATTCTCAGCAACCACATGGTTGGCTCACAATCATCTATAAAGAGACCTGATGTCCTCTTCTGGCTTGCAGACATGTGGACATGCAGACAGAGCAGGCTTACATTAAAAAAATTATATAATGGTCATGGCATCTCTTCACAGCATAAGAACACTAAGACATTTCCTTGTGAGTTATTGGTCAGGGAGGCTTTCAGAGACTTCCCCAAATAGCATAGACAATTGCCTTGAACTTGGCTTTCCACGAGAACTAGACAGCAAAACCCCATTGTTAAAGACATAGCTCACTTCAGATGCAGAAGATAGAGAAGCCAAGCTGGAATTAATCCTCGATGACTATTTTTAATAGTGCTGGGAGATGCTATGCAGGCCATTGAGAAAGAAAAGACATCAACAGTATTCCTGCAGCCAACCCTACATGCTACAGTACCAACCTTCCAGGCAAGATGGACTCACTGATGCAAGAAAGACATGAAAGTTACGGGGTAACTAACTGTTTTGAATTCAATTCGAGGCCTGCTCCATACGAAGGAATTCAGATCTGGTAACTAAATCTGGTCAGACACCCATGGGCTGGAGACCACAGTCCCGAGGGAAGAAGACTATTTATTGCTGTTTTGCTAAAGAACATGTTCTCAAATGACCTTCTAAACATTATGCCTCAGCCCATCAATTAGTGCCATAGAAATTTCTCTCTGCAACAGTCAACCTAACAGGTCAAAGTTCTGAGTGTTTATTGAGAACTCAGGACTAATTGGGACATTCGTATCAATATCCTCTCTCCAGGGGTCAGAGAACATCTCAGAGGAAGAAGGAACACAAGAGCCAGAGGTCTTGGAATGATGTCTTCAGGATGTGATACAGACATTATACTCATGAACTCTCGGCAACTATAATTTCCTACACACAGTCAGCCCAAATTCTAACACACAACCTTACCTGGACTCAGTGCGTTACTCAACAACAACAACAACAAAAGAGGAAAAGGATATAAAGAAGGAAGGGGACACGTTTGGGGTGCCTGGGGAATATAGGAGGGAGAAGAAGGTACTCTTACTATCTAGGTGCATTACGTGCATGAAATTATCAAAGAATAACGGAAAGGATTTTTTTTTCAATGAAAGAAATGCAACAATATGTTGGTTGGCTACCCAATGACATGAGTTTGGCTGCTAGGTTCTGGTGATGACATTTATAAACCATTTGCCCATTAAGAGAGGCTTCATCTCTCCTGTGGTCTGACTGTGAAATGGCCCCATTGGCTCAGGGACTGTGTGTCTCCAGCTTCTGGTACAATATCGAAGGCTGCAGATCCTTTAGGAAGTGGAGCCTGGAGAGTGGAAAGAAATCACTAGGGATGGACCTTTGATTTGGTTGTCTTTTTTTTGTTTTTGTTTTTGTTTTTTTTTTTCAGAGCTGGGGACCGAACCCAGGGCCTTGCGCTCGCTAGGCAAGCGCTCTACCGCTGAGCTAAATCCCCAACCCTGGGATGGACCTTTGAAAGCTGTGCCAACCCCACTCCCAGGCCCCTTCCTCTTCTTCACCGTGTGAAGAAGCCGCCACCACATGTTCCTGCCACCAGTGACCGCTGTTCCCCTCTGCCATTCCTGTTATGACAGACTGTGACCCTCTCAGACTGAGACTAAAATAAGCTTGTCCTCCCCTAAATAGCCTCTGTACGGTATGTTGTCACAGTGACAACGAAGCCAACATCTATCTAGGACTATTTAGGCCCTTCAACACTGTGACATTTGAGTTCAGCATCACAGATTTCTTAGCAGAAAGTTTGGCCTCTTTCTCCTGAGTTTGTTGTGATAGCCACACTCTGTTTTGACATGCCATGTGGTCAGAGGAATTTCTGAGTCCTGCTTTGCAGGACAGGCCTCTTGGTCAAGGAGAAACCCACGTTGTCATTCCTGGGGGCCAAACCAGATATGCTCATAACAACTGCTTCCTGGGTTCCATGCTTGCTATGAAGCCAGAGCCCCCATTTAAGAAGCCAGGCATCACTGGTGGTGCATGCTTAGAATCCCAGAGCTGAGGAGGTAGAGGAAGGCAGATCCTTGGGGTTCACAGGCCGGCCATTCCAGCCTACTTGGTGTTTAATGGGCCAGTAGAAGACCCCAGATTTAAAATGAGGAGGGTAGACTGTGCCTAAGGACCACAGCTGAGGCTGCCCTCTGCCTTCCATATGCTCATGCAAACACATATGCAGCTGCACACATGCACAGCACATACAATACTTAAGACGAAATAAAAATGGCTTTAAGTGCCCTTTCTGTGTCCTGTTTTAGAAGGCTTGGGTTATGCTGATGACTGAACTCTGCCTTCGGCTGGCTGAACATGGCTGAACATGCTCTCTCTGCTGAGCTACACCCCAGCACCGGCTCATCTTTCATGGCTCTCCGTGAATCAGCTGTTGAGAGTGAGTTACTGTTTAGCTTTTTATAAATTATTATTCCTTTTACATTCCAATATCAGCCTCCTTTAACTTGCAAGGCTTCTTCCCAGCTACGGCCTCATTTCCTCAGTTTTCTTAGTCACTCCCTACACTATTACCAGCCAAGGGACAATGGAAAAAATATTTACTCGAAAGAATGAAGTATGTTTCCCTTTCATTACCTTTCCCAGTGTCCTATAGGTCACCCAGACTTCCACATTACTGTAGAAAGTAAGGAAGCTTCCAGAACCATTCAGCACCCATGCCTTTCCTTGAACCCATGACTACACATGGCTATTTATGGCATGTTACCCTGGCCTGTACTTATACCAGCCAATCAAATCCTATCTCTTCCAGGCTCACGTAAGGCACAGACCTACTGAGATGACTGACGAGTACGGAACTACCGCACATCCTGCGTCCTGCTTCTTATACGTACGCTCTAGGCACTGTGCTCAGGTCCTCAAGCTTGCAGAGCAAGCACTTTGCTGACTGGACCACCTCCCCACCCCCTACCCCCAAAACTCATTAATTAAGGAATTTTTCTTCCCTTGATTTCAAGTAATTCAATTTTCCATTAAGAGATCGCTCACTCCATGACGTATTTTCTTACATACTGCTCTCTGTGCTACTAGGATAGCCACTCCAGGAGGACAGGAGATTTTTGTGAGCGATTGTGTGTGGCACTCACTAGGATAGCCATACGATAATACTTAGGCCACTCTGTCTAAAACATTTCCATGGCCCTCATTGCTCTTAGATCAAACCCATGATTCTTCCTCTTCCCCTTCTTCCTCATCTTCCCTCTCTCCCTTCTTCCTTCTCTTGACGTATGGGGCTTGCAAGGCCAGAGGACCAGTGCAGAGCACTGAACAATGCCAGAATCCAGGAAAGAACTCACTCAGGATTGTTCTCTTGTGTATTCTGACCTCCACGGGATCCAGATCAAAGGAGCCAATTTACCGGTTTGTATTCCATCTGTCCTTCCTCTGGACCTGTTTCTCATTTGGTCGTAGTGAAAAGATGAAATTCTAAGACCCTGTAATTCTTCAGTTCAACAGTCCATGCAACCTATTACTGAAACCATCCCTAGAAGCTCAACAATCTAAGCTGGTACATATTTGATTTGGGGGAAAAAAGATATTTATATGTGAACTAGCATGAAGTATGCATTTAGTCTGAAATTGAGTTCCTCAACTATTTGCTAAAAATGGCAAAGGACTTTCTGGTGATACAGGAAGGGTTACTGTAATGGTTCCAAAGACTGTCAGCTGACATCCTCGATATCATGACTATTACCACCGAGAGACTGTGCTGGGTAAAATACATTTGTATATGGTTCATTTTGCTCATCAGCAACCAACCTTGAGATAATTAATCTTAAGAGCAGCTGCCACTCCCCCTTCCACTTCCTCTTTCTCTCCTCTTCCTTTCCTCTTCCTCCTCTCCTTCCTCCTCTTCATCCCCCCTCCCCTTCCTCCTCCTCATCTTCCTCTTTCCTCATTGACTCTGTGTTGCCCAGGCTGGTCTCACACCCCTGGGCTCAGTCTCCCCATCGTCACTCAATAGCCAGACTGCTGGTATTCACCAGGATGCCAAGAAACTTCAAGCTTCATTCAGTAGCTTCTCTAGACTCTAAGTGGTACCTACGTTTATCTTTTTTAGCCACTATATCCAGATATTTTGTTTGAACCTCTCCCCAAAGCCCTGTATCTTAAGCCTGGCCGCTATAATTCATTCTTCTTCCTCTTTCTTTCCTTCCTTTTTCCTTTCTCTTCCTTCCTTCTCTTTTCCCTTTTTTTTTTAAACATCAACTCACTTTCTTTGGCCTAGACTGGCCTGGAACTCAGAGCAATACTGTTACCACAGTTTCTCAAGTGCTGGGATTGTAGGGCCAAATCATCCCGCCCTCTTCCGACATTCTAAAAGGCATGGTAAAGGTCACTCCCCCTACCCCCTATTTGCCTGAAAGATGTATCTTTTGTACACATGGTCAACCATCAGACAAAAATTCAACAGGCCTTAATAAGGCTACATGTCTGCCCTCAGAATGAAGGAGTGAATTGGTCTGAGGCAATTTGACTATATGACAGACTGCAGACTAGCAGCTCAGGAGACCAGGCCTGAGTTTCTACTTCCCAGAACAGGGCAAGTCAGTTACCAGAACAACCACAGGCTTATGTAAAAGAGACCTTCCCCAGCTTGTAAGAGGACAGTTAGCCAAACTTTCGACCAAGAGGTCCCATGAAGCAAGAAGAGTTAGTCTGAATCATAGCATCACCCAAACTCGGAGAGATAGAACCCACCAATCAAAATATAGATCTCCTATGCCTCCACAGCATTCCTCTTTTTGACTTTAAAACTGAATCTGTGAATTCAGTCGGGGTCCTTTCACCCCGATAGAATTGGACCCCTGCATGCAGAAATAAACTTTCTTTACTTTTGCATACTATTGGAGTTTGGGGTATTATTCTCCATCGACTCATGGACCATAACAAGAACATGCATTTTCCAGATTAGACTGTTGGACTAGTGCAAAGCAGCACTATTTACAGAGAAAGAAGCCGTGAGCTGGAAAAGGTCATTGTCCATGGGCACGCAACAGGTCAGAGGCAGATCACCACTAGAATCTACTTTCCCTATTGAGACTCTCCCAGATACCTTCATTAAAGTGTGTGTGTGTGTGTGTGTGTGTGTGTGTGTGTGTGTGTGTGTGTAAAACATAAGGTCTACTAATGTTACAAGGTAATTTCAATAGAGAACACATGAACACTCTAAATGCCAAATAGAAAGAATGTGTGTGTTACCCGCCTGTGATTGCACCAGGAACTTACCCAAATCATGCAAAACCTGAGCTGTACTGCTTTTTCTCTTTAATCCACACAACCCATATCCTGGTAGACACACTTCAGTTGGCAAGAACAGTTAGGGAGGGGGTTGGGGATTTAGCTCAGTGGTAGAGTGCTTGCCTAGGAAGCGCAAGGCCCTGGGTTCAGTCCCCAGCTCCGAAAAAAAAGAACCAAAAGAACAGTTAGGGAGAAACAAAACTAGAGAAGTCAAACAACAAGGTTAGTACACTTGGAGACTTCCCTGGGTCCTGGAACTATGGATTGGGTCTTTGATGGGCTGGGCCTTTGTTCCCCTTTTAGAAGGTATTGGGGCCTACATGGTGGGTTCTAAGGTCAGAATGGTGCCTCCAACATGTTGTCAGTTGTGCTAAGGTCTAGGGTCCTGTTACATGACTGTAATCATTTGAAGTATGCAGTTCAGTGGTCTAAGTATATTCCTGTTCCTATGCAACCATCACCACCTCCCATCTCTGGAACTCTTTTCCATCTTTCTAGTTGAAACTCAGTTCCCATTAAACACAACCTCCCCATTCCTCTAGTGATCCCTTGTTCTATTTTCTATCTATGAACATAACCATTCTAGATCTTGATAATTCTGGTTTTGTTTTTTGTTTTTTTTTTATTTGTTTTGTTGGGGGTTTTTTTGTTTTGTTTTGTTTTTTTAAGAGACATGAGTCTTGCTGTGTTGCCCAGGTTGCCTCAAACTCCTGGGCTCAAGCAAAGCTCCTTCCCCATCCTCAGTCTCCCAGATGACCTTGACTGTAGAATGCACCTTCACCCTGGGGCGTGCTTGATTTGCTAAGTTACCATTAGATACATTCCACACCAGCTGTACCATTTTCCATCCTGTCTCTTACATCATGGCCTGCAGTAGAGTAGATAGAAAGAAGACACTGTCAGCCAACCACAGGCCAAGAACTGACTTGCATTAACATCTTGGCCAAACCACTCAAACTAAACTTCTCCAATCAGGAAGAGATCACTGACCATTGGTTTACTGACTTCATGGAACTGTTGTTCCCTGCAAGACACATTCAAAATGAGACATGCCAAATGCTTCATGAGTTAGAATTTGGTGTGTACTGTTAACTGTTTGGATGCGACTCGAGCAAGGTTCAACTCTACAGAGAAAAGCAATAGAATCTGAGAAAGGAAACTGTTCTTTAAAGATGCATATTGTTCAATAAGGAACATGGCTCTCTTCCTCTCTAAAACTTACGCTTTGGGTTTCTAAATAAAGAACATGATCGCTAAGCATGTGTGCTTAGTTCCAGGCAGCTTGGGAAGTACTGAGAAGTACTGAGGAAGTACTGAGAAGCTGCTGGTCTGGTAGATCAGCCACTCTTTCAGGCTAATGTTTGCAGCTCTGTGTCAGAAGCATCTGGGACTGTGTTCTGACCCCCCACAAGCACCTTCCTTAGAACCATGTGGCTTACTCCTTTAGACAGACGGTAAAAGTTTCTGAAATGTATCCAACAGATTCCTTCACCTGTAATTAAGCCATGAGCTTAGTTTGCTCAAGAGTGGACGCTCTCTTAGGAAAGTAAACAGCATAGTGGCCCACGCCTGTAATTCCTGCATGGTGGAGGCTAAGAAGGCAGATTGAGAGTACCCTCTCAAGAAAACAAAGGGAAAAGATGTACAATGGCTTTAGGAAAGAGTACAGAGCTGTTGGGTTTGACTTTAAATTCTAAATATTAATTAAGTTCACTTAATCACAATAAATTGTGGCAATATTGATTCTGTAGGTACTGGAACAAATATAACAAAAATAACAATCTCTACTTTAAAATGATCAGAGCCAGAACTGAGGATCTTGGGAGTTAAAGCAATGCTGATAAACTCTGTAACTACTTACAGAAACAAGCTATTGTCACAATTACAGATATTTTCTGAACATAAGGGGCACTACCCACCCCACAAAGACTTACTTTCTTTTTATTATTTTTTGTAAAGCATCTTATTTATAACTCTTATTTTGGATTAGGAGGTAAGTTATTTTTATTATTAATTATTTGATTTATTTACATCTCAGATGTTGCCCTCCTCCCAGTCCCCCCTTGCAGAGTTCTCTTCACCTCACCGCCTACTTCATCTCAGAGAGGGTGTCCCCACCCCTGGTATCTCCCAGCCTTAGGGTTTCAAGTCTGTAGGATTAGGCACATCCTCTCCCACTAAGGCCAGACAAGGTAGTCCTCTGCTACATATGTGCCAGGGACTTCGGGGTAGCACAAAATCTTGCTCTGTGGTTGGTAACTTGGTCTCTGGGAGCTCCCAGAGGTCCACATTAGTTAACACTGTTGGTCTTTCTATGGGGTTACCATCCCCTTCAGTTCCTTCAGTCCTTCCCCTAACTCTTCCATAGGAATCCCTGATATCAGCCCAATGCTTGGCTGTATCTGCATCTGTCTCAGTCAGCTGCTGGTAGAACCTCAGAGAACACCCATGCTAGGCTCCTGTCTGCAAGCACAACATAGCATCAGTAATAGTGTCAGGGTTTGGTGCCCACCCATGGGTTGGACCCCAAGTTGGGCTGGTTACTGGTTGGCCATTCCTTCAGTCTGTGCTCCATTTTTGTCCCTGCATTTCTTTTAGACAAGAACAATTTGGGGTCAAAAATTTGAAGGTGGGTTAGTGCCCCCATGCCTCCACTAGGGGCACTGTCTAATAACTCTTGGAGGTCGTCTGTCTCTTCAGGTTCCATATCCCCACTGTTGGGCATTTTGGCTAAAGTCACAGTACTGGCTGGTTTTGTGTATCAACCTGACACAAGCTGGAGTTGTCCCAGAGAGAAGCCTCAGTTATGGAAATGCCTCTATGAGACCCAGCTATAAGGCATTTTCTCAACTAGTGATCAAGGTAGGAGGGCACAGTCCATTGTGGGTGGTGCTATCCCTAGGCTGGTAGTCTTGGGTTCTATAAGAAAGCAAGCTGAGCAAGGCAGGAGAAGCGAGCCAGTAAGTAACATCCCTCCATGGCCTCTGCATCAGCTTCTGCTTCCTGACCTGCTTGAGTTCCAGTCCTGACTTCCTTGGTGATGAACAGCAATGTGGAAGTGTAAGCTGAATAAACCCTTTCCTCTCCAACTTGCTTCTTGGTCATGATGCTTTGTGCAGGAATAGAAACCCTGACTAGGACAGACACCCACATTGAGTCCTGGGAGCCTCCCCCATCACAGGTCTCTAGGACTTTCTAGAGGTTCTTCCCCACCCCATCCCATGCCCCCATCACAACCCCAGCAGCTGCTTATTTCCATTCATTTCTTTTTACTTTAAACACTTAGATTTCTTCTGGTGTCTCCTTCCTACTGCATCCTTCCCAAATTTTGTGTGTGTGTGTGTGTGTGTGTGTGTGTGTGTGTGTGTGTGTGTGTGTGTCTGTGTCTGTGTCTGTGTCTGTGTCTGTGTCTGTGTGTGTATAAACTTTGGAAAGAAATGCACTAGACCATTGCCGATGTTATTTCTGGACAGTAGGAACATAGTAACTTCCTCCCGTGTGGTTTTCTACATTTCTAAAATTTGCGCTGCCCTGGTAGAATCCTTGACTAAATAATCCAAGGTATTGGCTTCTCACAGAACCACCGCTGAAGCCTGCAAAGACTTCATGACTAACCTAAGAAGGGAGAATGAAGAGATAAATGGATCCTGGGCATGTCCCTAACCAAGATAAGCAGACTAAGATGTCTCTGGCTCGTGAAGGCGTCCATAACTCTACCTCACTGTCTCCTTAGTCTCCCTTCACTGGGAGAAAGGGCAGACAGACACAAGAATAAGGTCAGGCCTGGTTCCCTGGAGAAACTGCCCTGCTTTTGTGAGTCCCTTGAAGAAGTCAACTTTTGCTACAGAAGGACTCGAGAAACCCTCCCGTCCTCTCTGCTCATAGGGTGCTTGGTCCCTGCTTAAGACGATAAAGAATCAAGTGTTTGTGGGCACAGTTTGCCCTATGGAGGCTCATGCTGTCAGTGTGTAGTACCTGAAAGTCAGGAGAGGCCTTAGATGTCCACAGAGCAGAGGCAGAGAAGTGAGTTGGCCTTCTGCCCTCTGTGGCCCTTTGTTCTGTATTGGTCAATGTGTGCGGTTACTCAATGGCAAGTGGAGTTGGAGCTCCCGTCCCAGCCCCTGATTCTTACCACAGAATTAAGTCTCATCTCGGAACTCAAGTAGAAACCTCTGGGAAGCAGCCATGCAGTTGTCCTACAATTTCAGTCTCAAAAAGTTTTGCTATTAAAAAAAAGAAAAAACTTTCCTAAGTGTATTAAAATACAAATATGTTAACCAGCACAAATAGATTGATCCTGATGACAACAAAGAAGAAAAGTGTTTGTGGTAATGAAATAGCTTGAGGATGCACTTTTTAAATTGCGTCTTCTGTTTTGGCCCAATTAAAAAGCTACAGCCACAGAAACTTCGTGGCTCACCAAGCACAGTGATGAGTCACTGGGTTATGAATTGCTATTCTTCCCATCCCATGATGAGGAGGACCATTGGAAGAAAACAAAAAGTAGCCCCTATGGGTCCTTTTTAAAAGCTTCCCGAAACAAACCTTATTTTGAAATGGGACCCTCCTAGCTGTGTGATTCCCCTCCTCTTTGGTATCGTTCAGAACATACTCCCATCACTTCTGTTGAAGGCTGCCCCCCTAGCACAGCGGTAGCCATTTTGTTCCATTTCATGTTGTTGCTATAGCATGCCTGGCAGTCACTGACACAGAAAAATAACTTGACTCAGAGCAGGGCCATGCTAATCACATGCCCTGTTTTGTTCTGTATGTTATGAGGTTTGATAATCTTTAAAAACCCATAACTATAAGCTTCTCATAGGGTCCATCAAATTAAAGATCAATATGAACTGTTAGGCCTAAAATGGCTTGAGTCAGGGCCAACAACTGGGCAGTGCTGCCAGCACCTGCATATGAGCTCATTGTGGGTTTTTCGGTTTTAGCCTTTAAAAGCTGGGCCCTGAGAAATGTCCAGCACGAAGCTGTGAGCTCTCCAGCCTTAGCTGTTGCCCTGGTGGATCAGCCTTTAGGTGTGCGTTCAATAAACCATCCCTGTCTAACAGAGGTCGGTGTTTGTGAGGTCGGTGGGGCGACTCCTGAAGTCTAACAATGTCCAAGCGTCACACCAAGTCAGAAGCGTTTCTATACATCTCACTTCTGTGTCTTCCTCCCTTGAAGCAGGGATCAATTCAGGACAGACAGGTTAATGTAAGCCTGTGCCCTAGAAGTTTGGCACGAGCACTCCCTGGTGAGAGTCATGTTCCTCCTGGGAGACCGGGGTGATGTGTGGTCCTCCTGTAGCAGATGCATGGGGGCCGGGAGAATAACTCCTCACTCACCAAGACTGACATCTGACTTGGACTGTCTGTCAGCTGTTTCCACAGTGAGCTTCTCAAGCGTCCTGCCTTCATTAAACTATTAGGAAAAAAATGTAAGTTCATTTACTGTGGAGATCTTATCCATCTTCAAAGAAATTGAGCCTAATGGGACAACAGATGACCCTTCCCCCACACTTTCCACAGAAAGACAAAACGTAAATCCACTCGGCCTCATTCTAAGAACTGAACCGAAGCTGTGCCTGTCCAGCTAACCCTCCAAAAGCCATCTGTCTGCAGTCTTTCCTTTTCAAGGGCCTGGAGTTTTCTGGCTCAGGAACAAGACACGTTTATTTCCAGTGGATCAACACTGTCACCCAGTGGACAGAGACATAGTTCGGCAGGCTGAAGCTCTGAAACCTTCTCTCAGCTTGACAGCCACAGTTTAGATAGGAAGGAACCCGGTTGTTTCAGAGGGTCTGGGGTTGAGTGAATTGTCCATTTCTTCTATCGGGAACTAAGCTAACTTGAGTGAGCTGGGAAGCCTTGGATCTAGATGTCAGGTGAATACAATAACCGAGACCATGTATTTCCTCTTCACCATTCTCCTCTGCCAAGATTCCCACGGTCTAATAGGCAGACATGAGCTGGTTGGTGATCCTCGGTGACATCCAGATGCTATGGGGGACATCCCTACTACACAGTGCAACTCATTGTTACTGTGATAGCAATCTGTATTTTAAAAACTGTACATATATTGTAGGGCTAAATCTGAGGGGGAAAACCACTTTCCTGCAGTGAAATCAGTAGCTGAACATTATTTTATATCTGCCTTTGATGATGGCAGAATAGAGCTTTTGTCCTGTATCATTTGTACCCTGCCCCTTTCTCCCATCTAACTGTCCTCTGGCACTAGAAGCAAGCTGACTTGCTTTCCACACAAAGCTGAGAGGCTCTGGGTCTTCTTGCTACCTGTAGGTTTCAAGTCACCACTTCTCCCAGGCTGGAACTCGTCCAGACACTGAGCACAAGCATCTTGTGTTGCTTCGTGCAGGAATGTTAGCTTTGTTGTAGAGTCTTTCATTAAAAGTGCTCTTTGAATCTCTGGTTCTGTCGATTGCTAACTCCCTGATCCTGAACAAATTGCATAATCCCTGTGGCTTACATACAGACAGGCCCTTAGCACACACCTTTAATTCCAAACGATGGAGGTAAAGTTAGTTTGTAGAAGGAAGCAACCATGTTTGAAAGTGATGTCTAATTACGGGGCAACAAATTGACCAAAGATTTGACAGAACAAGTCGACGATAGGATATGCCCAAGAACAGGAGGAAAGAGAGGCTGCTTAAGGCAGCACAGAGTGATTCAGGGGTGGAGGGCAGGTCAGTGAGTTCAGTCCAGTTCAGGAAGTACAGCGGTGTTCAGTTGAATCAGTTCAGTTTATTGCAGTGAGCGCAGTGCAGGTCAGCAGAGGCGGTTGAAGACAGAGAATAAGAAGGAGGCAGAAGATTAGAACAAATTGCCAGAGTTTGTATGGGACCAAGCAGAGCAATTCAGTGAGAAGCCGAAAGAAGCCAGATTGAATCAGTCAGCTTGGAGAGGAATTTGGGTCAGAACAGCTGAGTTGAGCCAGTCAGCGAGAGTTCAGAAAGAACTGGAAAGGATAAGCTCATTATTCAGCAGTAAACCTCTGAGTTGACTATTACACCTGGCATATAAAAGATACATTTACAATTGTCTGTGAGTCACACTTTTGGACATGTTTTCTGAAGAAGTTTAACTGAAGGTAAAAAGCCCGCCTTGAATGTGGGTGACTCTATCCTATTAATAAAGAGAAAAACACAGAAAGGAGCCAAGTAGTAGCACTAGTCTTTGTCTGCTTCCTAAGTGACCAGATGCCTCTTGATCTCACTGCTTTGCCTTCCTCACCATAATAGACGGCAACCCCAACCTGTGAGCCTACATAAATGCTCCTTCCCAGGATTACTCTTGTGGTGTTTTGTCAGGGCAAAGAGAAGACTAAGTACTCTGATGGCAATTCTCCTCCTCTTCCTCCTTTTTCCTCCTCTGTCTCTTCCTCTTCCTTCTCTCCCTCTTCCTTCCTACTCCTCATCTTCCTTCCTCAACCTCTTCCTTCCTCCTCCTCTTCCTCTTCATTGAAATACATCTCACGGTGTAGATGAGGCTGGCCTCATACTCACAGAGATCTGCCAGCTTGTTTCCTGAATATCAGGATTAAAGGCATGCACCACCATGCCTGGCCCCTTAGTATTTCTTCAGTCCTTTCTATCTATTGACTAGAAATAAGATGGTGGATTTGTCTGTTTCCTTCTTGTGTCTGTTTCCTTGTTGAAAATTAAAAGGGTCTTAAAGGACCATCCAGGCTGTTGTTTCTTAACAAACCACCTAGAAAGGACTCTTTTATAATGAGTCATCCCCCACCCTCTCTTTTTCAAGACAAGGTTTCTCTGCATATCCCTGGCTGTCCTAGAACTGACTCTGCATACCAGATTGTCCTCAAACCCACAGAAATCAGCCCGTTTCTGCCTCCCAAGTATTGATATTAAAGGTGTGCACCACCAGTGCCCAGCTAGAAAGATATATCTTCATTAGTACAGTGTTTGCCTGTGCAAGCATGAAGACCTCAGTTCAATCTAGGACCTATGTAAAATGCTGGGCGTGGTGACCATACATATAACCCAAGCTTTGAGATTATAAGGACGGGGAGATAGATCTCTGGGTTTACTGACTAACCAGCCTAGCAAGTCAGAGAACTCCAGGTTCTGGTAAAAAGAAAGAGAGAAAGAAAAGAAAGAAAGAAAGAAAGAAAGAAAGAAAGAAAGAAAGAAAGAAAGAAAGAAAGAAAGAGAGAAAGGAAGGAAGAAAAGAAAGAAAGTGGATGATTCCTGAGGGATGACACCCAAGACTGACCTTTCACACACACACACACACACACACACACACACACACGAAGATGAGCACACATGCATAAGTACCAACCTAATTCCCTAATGTAGCCAGGCTGTCTTAGTTAGGGGTTCTATTGCTGTGAAGAGACACCATGACCAAGGCAACTCTTATAAAGGACAGCATTTAACTGGGGGCTGGCTGACAAGGCCAGCAGTTCAGTACCTTATCACCAAGGCAGGAAGCATGACAGAATAAAGCAGGCATGGCGACAGAGGAGCTTAGAGTTCTACATCTTGTTCCAAAGGCAAACAAAAGATGACTGCTGTCTTCCGGGCAACTAGGAGGAAGGCCTCAAAGCCCACCCCCACAATGACACACTTCCTCCAGCAAGGCCACACCTACTCCAACAAGTCCACACTTCCTAACAGTGCCGCTCCCTGGGCCAAGCCTATTCAAACCACCACATTCCTCTCCCTGGCCCCCATAGGCTTGCCCAAACACATGAGTCTATGGGGGCCACAGCTAACCATAGCATAATGCAAAACACCTTTAGTCCAACTTCAAAAGTCCCCATAGCCTAGCGCAGTCTCAACGATGTTTAAAAGCCCTAAGTTCAAAGTCTCTTCTGAGATTCATCCGATCATTTAACTGTAACCCCCTTTAAAACCAAAACCAAAGATCAGATCCCATGCTTCCATCATCACAGGATATATACTACTATTCCAAAACTTCACAGTGAGGAAATAGTGGACCAAAGCAAGACCCAAAGCCAGCAGGGCAAACTCCGAACCCTGCATCTTTATCTAATGTAAAAGTGTTCTTCAGATCTCCAAATCCTTCCATCTTTGTTGACAGCAACAAAGTTCTTTCTCTTGGCCTGTTCTACTCCCTATTAGCAGCTTTCCTCATCAGGTATCCCACAGCTCTGACATCTATAACATCTTGGGGTATCCAAGGCAACTTCAACTTTACACCTTCCTTTCCCGATGTCTGGGATCCACACATGATCTACTGGACTCCTCCAAAGGACTGGCGTCACTTCAGCTGTGTGCTCTGTAGCACTCTAGGCTCTGGTTGACGCCCCTCCATGGCTGCTGCTGTTCTTGGTGATCATCCTTTGGTACTGTCATCTTCAATTTGCTGAAGTCTTCTGCTGCAACGAGGCTTCACCAATAGCCTCTCCCTTCATGATGCTCAACTTCTTTGCATGACCCCTTCAGTCTTGGGCCATCAATTGCAACCTTCACCAATGGCCTTCCATGGCCTCTCACAGTGCCAAGCCTCAGCTGTTCTTCATGACCTCTTCATGTCACCACAACCAGTACCACCTGGGTGACTCTTACACATTACCAAGTACAGCTGCAGCATGAGGTACAACCTTGGCTATCTCTGGAATATAGCTTCTTTGTATTCTGAGCAAACACTTCCCAGAAGATTTCACCTCAATGATGCTGGTCTCTTCTTAATCACCACTAATTTCTTAGCTCCAGCTCACTAGCATCAATTGTCCCAGTCGTCCCTTCTATTCCTGACTCTAAAGCCAGAGCCACATGGCCAAAGCTGTCAAATTCTGCTGCTTGTTGGGCTGGAACATGGCCCCCTTATTCTATTACATTATCACCAACTTTCTGTTTTCCAACTCCTTCACTGCCTAAGCTTGGCTGTCCTGGAACTTGCTCTGTAGATTGGCCTTGAACTCAGAGATCTGCATGGCCGTCTCCTGAGCGCTGGAATTAAAGGTTTGTACCACCACGCCTGGACTAAAGCTTCCCTTCAACATAGAGCTTTCTCTGTCCCAGGCTGGCCTTGAAATCAGAGATCTGCTTACCTGGGATTAACAGTATATATAACCATGCCTGGGCCAAAGCTTGTCACGATTTCTCACGATCTGGATCAAAAGCCTGTGTCCTCCATTTCTGGATTATAGTTCATTCCAGATTAAAAGTCCAAGTGCAAACAATAACCAAGTCCCTTGTTCAACTGCAAAAGCATGAATAACAAACTCTTCCCTCCAGGCCGCCACTCCCTTATCTGCTTATCTCTTTGAACATAGGATTCAACACTATTCTATTTTATGGTACTCCAACACTCTTTGAACCATACATTTTGGTGTTTCTTTCTTTCCAAGCTTGCTACACTTCATCAAAACAGTCTTCATGAGATCAAACCACAGCACTGAGTGTAAACTGGGTTGTTCTGAGACCTCTTTTGTCAATATAATTAATCTGACTCTCTTTATCTTAGCCTATGGTAGACTCTATGGACAAGGGCAAAAAGCAGCCACGTTCTTCACCAAAATATCACAAGAACAGCCTCCCAGCTACATGCTAAAATTCACCTCCTCCGAAACCTAAGTAAAATCCTGTCTTTGCTTTATTTTGGGACCGGGTCTCACTATGCACATGTGTCTGGGCTCACACTCATAGAGCTTCACTGCTTCTGCCTCCACAGCGCTGGGATCAAAGGTGTGTGTCCCCACCCTCATTTAGGTTTCTAGAGAGGGCAAACCTAATGCAGTGACAGAAAGCCCAACTGTGAGATTATCAGATGGCCATGATATGTCAGGAGCTGAAGCAAGCTCAGTTAAAAAACCGACAGGATATGTTTCATTCCTTGCATTGCATGAGTATAGCAATATATAGTGTCACCTTAGTAAAGCTATGAAAACGTGTTTTGATCAATCCATTTTTTGTAAGAAAGGCAGAGTAACTTGCCACACAGACAAGAAGTAGTGGAATCCAGGCTTGAACGTGTTCTGCTTTCGAAGTTCACAGTTTACCTCACCCAGCTATTTCACCTGAGGAGTGATTCTACTCGGTTGGAAATGTTTATAACCTATTTCCTTGCTAGCTTCTGTGCATGTGCTTCTTAAAGGTGAGAAACACTTCAGTAATGTCCGTATCAATTCATAAGGCTGAGGATATGTCACCTTAGGGTTTTTTCTTCTTTCTTTATAAAATTAATATATTTATTTTATACCCCAGTTGCAGTCTTCCCACCCTCCTCTCCTCCCAGTGCCCTACCCTCCTATTCCCACCTCCTAACCTCATCACCACCCCGTGCCTCCCTAGCCCTGCCATCCTCCTGTCCTCTCCGCCCCCCTCCGTCCTCAGAAAAGGCAGGATATCAACTTTCCCCTGCACATCAAGTTGGCACCTCAGTTTTAAGAGGCCTAATTTTTTTAAATTTATTTCTTCCTTTATGTTATGAGTTCCCTGTTGCTGTCTTCAGACACATCAGAAGAGGGCATCAGATCCCATTATAGATGGTTGTTAGCCACCATGTGGTTGCTGGGATTTGAACTCAGGATCTCAGGAGCCATCTTGCCAGTCCCAAGAGGGCCTAATTATTAACTGCATTTGAGTAGCAGTGAGAATCATCTAGCACTCAAGGAGGCCTGTGCTCGGGGTCATAACAAAGTCTCGAGTGAAGCTATGTCTGCCTTCTCTTTAGCCTTTTATTGATCCTGAATGATCTTTGAGTCAAGCCATCGGCATATCCAACAGGTGTCATAGGGTCATGGATAACAGACACAGAGCAAGTAAATTCCCAGGCTGAGACAGTATCTTTGTTTGTAGACAGGGTCACCGTGGCTAGCCTCAAATTCACTATGCAGACCAGGCTGTCCTAGAACTCGAAGAAATCTACCTGCCTCCTTTAATCTGGGATTAAAGGCTGTACTACTTCACCATACTGTAACATAGCCAAAAAAAAGAAAAAAATGTTTTTGCTCCATTCAATGGCATGCATATTCTCAAACCCCAAATCTAGAGTCTGTCTGCCTGCCCTACTCCCGTAGAAATACCTGGAAGCTCGGGTTGGAGACATGACTACACCTGACATTCTGTAAGGTTTTATTACAACTGTGCAGTCCTGCGTTTTGCTCTGTATGATTAAGCAAAGGGATGGAGAATCCTAGGCAGATACCAACCATTCTGGGGGAAGGGAGGGCTGGGAAAACCAAGAAATCCTCGTGGGAAGTCAAGCTTTCCAGTTTCTCATTCAGAGACATGATATTTTCCCTACTAGGTTTCAGACAGAGCCACCAGACCAGTAGCCAACAATGACACACTCCCCAGAAGCTATTTAGGGCTCCTGGAGGGCAGCGCCCTAAAGACAGCTCACCAGAAGCAGCTGGAGCTTTGCCAGATCCTGGGCCTTTGGCGTTTGCAGGCTCAACCTGATGAAAGGCAAACACTGCAAGCTCTGATTCATCCCTAAGAATAGTCCTGGGGTTAGCGTGGGGAGCCAAGCAGTAGGAACTCGGTCTGGATCCAAAGGGAAGGTCTTAGAGCAGCGGTTCTCAACCTGAGTGTCACAACCCTTTTTGGGGACTGCATATCAGATATCCTACATATCAGAGATTTAATCACAATTCATAGCAGTAAGAAAATTAGTTATGAAGTATTAATGAAATAATTTTATTGGGGGGGGAGTCACAACATGAGGAACTGTATTAGAGGGTCGCACCATTAGGAGGGTTGAGAACCACAGCCATAGAAGGTAAGCAAGAGAACAGCATAGCACGGTCATGTCCACGTGTTTAAAAAAACATGTAACTGCAGGCTTTTCCACCCATGCCCCAGTTCCTGAATAACAACTTGCAGGTTTTTAATTTATTAATAAAGACCTAGGTCTTAAGCTAAGCTTGTTCCCTGACTAGCCCGCAATTCAGTTAACCCTACGTCAGCCACAAGGCTGGTTACCTCTCCTCGGTTCATATGACCAACTTCCTCCCAGTCCAAGTGGTGAATCCTCCCACCTATTTCCCAGAGTTCCTCTCTTTCTGCCGGATGTCCCGCCTTCTAACCCTGCCTCAACCAATTGGTTAGTAGCTTTTTATTGACAGGCTATGTTTTTATACATGCTCAAGAGATTATCCCTACAAGAACACCTTGCAATAAGCAGGAAATATCAGAGGGACCAAGACCAGAAGCAGTAAAACCAGTTAGAGATGACATGGGAGACAACAAAGGCCCCATAGAGCAGAAGCAGTTGAATGGAAAAGGAGGGACGTTTGCGGGAAGGAAGTTAGAGTGACAAAGCCAATGAGAAATCATGAGGCTTTGCACACGGCCACGGAGATCAACTGGTAGAGCTGCTTGGAGCAGAAGAGACTTCAGGATCCAGAATGGATTCAGTTGAAAAGAAAGATGGTGTCTGCTATACGCACAGAACTGGAGAATATTGGTAGTTTTTTCACTGCTCTTATTCTATGGCAGAGGAAATTAGACCGTGTGTTTTCTAAAGTATACAAGCCATCTAGAACAGGTAAAACTAATTTATGCACTCAAAGAAAACAATGATTTCCTGGACTTGGCTAGTTGAATATTTACTAAGAAGAGAGGGGAGTATTTTCAGGCCTGGAATTATTCTATATCTTCATATATATGGTAATATACAAGAACTGTACCTACTCTGACATCCATCATATTATAGACTTAGGATTTTTGTTTGTTTGTTTTGTTTTCTTTAAATTCATCAAGCATTTTTACATGCTATTTATTTATATTATTTATTTATATTATTTATTTATATTATTTATTTATATTATTTATTTATGAGTGCACACCAGAAGAGGGCATTAGATCCCATTACAAATGATTGTGAGCCACCATAGGGTTGCTGGGAATTGAACTCAGGATCCCTGGAAGAGCAGTCAGTGCTCTTAACCGCTGAGCCATCTCTCCACCTCTTTTAACAAAATATCTGGCACTAGGTAAGGTGTATCTGTTTGTTTTGTTTTGTTTTGTTTTAAGCTCTTGTTTATTTGGATCACAATACTGGAAGCTCTCTAAGGAGGGCTCTCTCCTTGGTTGCTTTACAACATGGTGAACTCTAAGGAGAAATGTCTGCATGTAGAAGGAACCAAATGCATGGGGTGGTCTAATTTTATAACAACTTGTTTTCACAAAAACTAATCTGGTCACATGAGCCCTAGAAGAGCCCAGAAGGAAAGCACTAACCTTTCCTAGGGGCCGTGCCCCCAGGGTCGGGTTATCTCCAACCAGATCTTTCTTCAAGTCTCTAGTTTCTCTTTGGGAGAATGAGCATAAACAAACCAGGGGGATACCGCTAAGATTTGTGACCTTATTCTACGAATATATTACAATGCCAACATACAAGGAGAGACTGTGAAGTCCCTCCTTGATCTTCTAAGTGGCCAAGGTAGTGTATTAAAGTGAAACACACAAGAAAACATGCCCCACACTATGTTGTTGTCCATGTAACACTCACCTGAATGCAAGGCACGTTTCTGGATTTGTCCGTCTCCTTGTACATGCCCGTCACTTCTTCTGTTGCCTTGTCGTCTTTCTTTAGCCCAGAACACACAGACTAGAGTGCTCTGATCCACGTGTGACAGCTGGTTGCTTAGGAGGTGGTCACACTCCAGGCCTGTCACCTCAGGAGTCATGTGACAGCTACATCTGCATATATTTCCTTCCTCCCCATACATCCTCTTCCTCAGAACCGCAGGGCAAGCTAGCTGGGAAGAAAACCACAAATCCTTCCTTTTAGTGAGAAGGAAACAATGGTTTGGAATCAGGCTAAAGGGCACTTAACCCGTTTCTGCCTTTTCTGCTAAAAGGACAGAAACCGTGCCCCTGAGTCACAGGTATGTGTGCTGGTAATGCATCGAGTCTAATTTTGGACAGCATGTGTCAACACACTAAATACACACAAACAAATGTGAACCTGTTCAGCCCTGAGGGCCAAACATTGCAAGTAGTGGCCAGGAGCATAGTCTCACAGTGTTGACTGCAGCTTAACGTGTACAGAAAGAACGCATTCAAGGCTGGTGTGCAAGACACTTGCTTTTATTCTCTCACGGTTAGAAACAGACGGCAGAGTCTTACACGAGGAAAAGAGAGGTTTGTAAAAGGTCAGGAATTTGACCCAAATCCTAAGAAGGTAAATGACAGAGTTGGAACCTGAACTTGTGTGTCTGTTTCCCAGAGACTCCTGGTCTCAATGACTCCTGCAGACGGCATTCCTACAGAAACCGTCTGAGTTGGTTATTTTGTCTATTAGCGGACAGTGGTGATGAGGTCTCCAGAGGCGCACATATTTGAATGTGAATGGTCGCCAGGGAGTAGAACTAGCTGAGAGGAATTAGATGAATTAAGAAGTGTGGCCTCAGGCTGCAGAGATGGCTCAGCGGTTAAGAGCACTGACTGCTCTTCCAGAGGTCCTGAGTTCAATTCCCAGCAACCACATGGTGGCTCACAACCATCTGTAATGGGATCCGATGCCCTCTTCTGGTGTGCATGAAGACAGCTACAGTGTACTCATATATAATAAATAAATACATTTAAAAAAAAAAAGTGTGGCCTCATTGGAGTGAACGTGGCCTTGTTGGAGGAGGTGAGTCAATGGGCATAGGTTTTGAGGTTTACAAAAGTTAAGAATCTGAGGGGTTGGGGATTTAGCTCAGTGGTAGAGCGCTTGCCTAGCAAGCCCAAGGCCCTGGGTTCGGTCCTCAGCTCAAAAAAAAAAGAATCTGAGACTAGCTTGCTTGTTAGGGTCATAAATGTGCATTTAAAATACTTTAAGAAGGATGAGACCCTTTAAAATCATAAATATACTTTAAAAGTTGTAAAGTTTAGTTCATTAAAATGTATGGGAGTCTATCAGGTGTAATCAGCCCAATATGAGTCAATGAGAAGATACAAAACGGTTATCTTAATTGAGATTATTTCGTGGAATAAGTCTATTTTAAATAGCCTTCAGTTTTTAACAAACTTAACTAAGTTGTTTAGAGATCCAGTCTCTCAGCTGGAGGCTAGTCTCTAACTCACAGTGCTTCTGCTTCTGCCTCTCCTGGGTTAGACTTAGAACCATGCATCACAACCCCTGACAAATACTGGGTTTTTAATGGGTAGCTCTTAAAAAAATATTTTAAAATCTCAAGTCAAACGAGTATGTTTTTCTTGACATAAAATCTTTTGGATATGAATAAAAATGAAAAAAACTCATACCTGCAGCTTCAAGCTTTTTCTTGAATCCTCTCAGTATTGTTTACTGAACTAGTTAATATAAGATCAATGAATTTCTTCAGAGGTTTTCCTCCTTCCTTCCCTCCCTCTATCCATCCATCCATCCATCCATCCATCCATCCATCCATCCATCCATCATCCATCATTCTTCCCTCCTTGTCTTTTAGTAGCTTTCTTTCTTTTATTTACTTTGGGTTTTATTTTTAAGATTAAAATTACACTTACCCATTCCCTTTTCTCATCCCAGACATTCTGCAGAATACATTAATTGAAATCTCAGACTTGGCTAAAAAAACACAATTTGCTACCAAAGACACTAAATGGAGCTGACAGCGTGTGATGTAGTCCACAGGCCTGGGCACCATCTGCGGGGAAATAGATTCTGGAAAAGGCAAAGGCAAAAGAGAAAGTATAGTTTTATTCTCTTTTCAAATGATTTGTAGCCACAAATAAAAAGTCCGAAGAAGCAATGAAGGAACATGATAAAAATCCCAAGCAGGTGACCGACTCTCCACAGGTAACAGGTGGCGTAGGAATTGTTTTCGTGAGATGGAGATCGGATACCTAACACATTGAACAGGATCAGCGTGCTTTGAAAAGCATGATGCTAGAGACTCCAGTTCAGTGGTTTAGCACTTGCCTAGCGTGTACCAGCTCTGTGTTACCAGCACAATAGAAGCATGAAAGAATGAGAAGGAAAGAGACACCATTCCTTCACCTGTACCACTTCAAAGAGAAATTACGGGCTGGTGGGTGACATAGCCCAGTTTCTCCTTCATGTGGTCACGTGTCCAGCAAAATTCCATCCTTCGCTTTGGCGCCCAAGTATGCAGCTAGCGTGTAAACCACTGCTTGCCTGACTCTTCAGTGGAACTGTGCTCTTATTAGAATGATCTTTACACATGTCAGTTCTTTTGAGTTGTAATTTATATTCCCTGCACAACAGCATTTATGGCAACAACCACTTGATGGATTATTTTTTTAAAGATTTATTTATTTATTTTATGTACAGCATTCTGCCTGCATATGTGACTGCAGGCCAGAAGAGGGCACCAGATCTCATTACAGATGGTTGTGAGCCACCATGTGGTTGCTGGGAATTGAACTCATGACCTCTGGAAAAGCAGTCAGTGCTCTTAACCGCTGAGCCATCTCTCCAGCCCCCATTTGATGGATTTTGACCCTGTGTAATTACCACTCTCTAATCAAGGGGCAGAACATTTTGATGGCCCCCCCGATAAACTTTCTTCTTCTTTGGGAGCATTCCCCTCTCTGCCCTGAGGACTTTTCTAGAGTCACACGAAATTGGGGTCGCACCTTATGTGCTCTTCCATCCCTGATTTGTCTTGCTTAGCTGAACGTGAGGCTACCCATCTTTGTGACAATTGCTACACAACCCAGGCCATCTTCTTACTTGCTATTTATCCTCCTGCTTTGGCCTCTCAGGTGTCTGGACTACAGGAGTAAGCCACCATGCCTGCATAAACTCAATTGTTTTAGTGCCTTGGAAGCTCCCTTCTTCTTATCAATAAATGATAAGCCTTTTTATCTAGTCACCCACTAACCGACCCGTAGACTGTTTCAAGCATGGAAATTGTGAGCAAAGTCATTAAAAACATTCATATTTAAGTCTGTGAAGGTAGAAATCTCTTCTTAAGTAAATGTCATAAACATGCTATGCTAGAAACAAAAACAATTATGTCCTTCCACAGTATCAGAATTTAGTGATGGACCATGAATGATTGGTTTCTGTAGGTTGATGTCATTATGCATGTGAAGGCAGACAAGTTAGGTCAAGGCCATGATTGGACAGTAAAAGAATAAAGCGGGGATGTTTTTGTAAGGCGGGAGAGAAAGAAAAGAAGGAAGGAGAATCAAGATGGAGATGGGGAAGGATGACCCAGGTCCGAGTGGTCTTGAATTGCCAAGGTAGCTGGGATGGATTTCTGTAGGCAAATTTACTTTATCTAGGTGGGTGGTTTATATCTTTATCAATTTGTTGTAAGTTTATTGTGTGGATGCATTGTGGATTGAGAATTAAAATATAAATCTGATTGTTGGGTTATAGTCTGTTGAGTCTTGATTTTACCGGGTAGTTGGGAGTTTATTGGCTTAGGGGGCGATTTCAGGGAGTGTGGGCAGAGTCCGTGACAGGGAGCTGCGATAGGACCCATGCTGGACTCCTAGAGCCCTGATATTACCCGGTGGCTGAACCAGAGGCTACTGGGAAAGATACTAACCTGAGGTAAATTAGCACTAGTTCCACTGGCCCCTTAGAGCCGGAACTAGCAAGGGAGGGAGACCACCAAGGTTGGAGAGGGAACCGTTCCACCTGGTTTTTATTTTTAACACAACAGGTTTCACTCCCAGCAATTTGCCAAGAAGTTCTGATTTCCTTGATAAGCTGTGGAGGCAAATACATATTCTTCTATTCTAATCTTAACTCCTGATATTAATTCTAAGATTGCATACTATATATCACTCAGTAAACATGTTTATCTCTCTATATACATGTAGGTTACAAAAGGATACGGAGAGTACAACAGAGTTCAAGGAGTTTCAGAGCCCTGAGAGGCGGAACAGGAAGTTGATGGGGGATGCGCAAATGTATCCAAGTGGGGGGTAGAAAAGACAGCAGAATGCACTGAGGAGCTGTCAGAGACAGCTGTGGGGTCAGGCTGAGGGTCACAGGTTTGAGTAAAGCCTCAGGGTTGGATGACACTGCCAAAGAATTGTGCAGGACTGCAGAGACTGTACGACGGGATTCTGAGCCGAGGGATAATGGACAGAGAAACAGACACAATCCAAGGAGTCCTCTATATCAATTTGTCAATACAAAAATGTATTCACGTGTATGGGTGTCTTGCATGCATGTTGTCTGTTCACTATATACCTATGGTGGCTGTGGAAGCCAGAAGAGGACTTCAGATCCCCTGGGACTAGAGTGGAGCCATCAAGTGGAATGGGAATTAAATCCAGATCCTCTTGGTAAACAGCTTGTCATCTTAACAACTAGCCGTCTCTGCAGCCATCCCTAATGGGATTTTAATGCGCCCATGTGCTCGGAACCTAATTGACTCTGTCTACCTTTCTACCATCAGACTGTCATGGTTTGTGTACGCTCAGCAGGGAGTGGCACTGTTAGAAGGTGTGACCCTGGGGCTGGGGATTTAGCTCAGTGGTAGAGCGCCTTACCTAGGAAGCGCAAGGCCCTGGGTTCGGTCCCCAGCTCTAAAAAAAAAAAAAGAAAAGAAAAGAAAAAAAAAAAAAAAAGAAGGTGTGACCCTGTTTGAGATGTGGCCTTGTTGGAGTGGGTGTGTCACTGTGGGTGTGGACTTTAAGAAACTCATCCTAGCTGCCTAGAAGCCAGTATTCTGCTAACAGCCTTCAGATGAACATGTAGAACTCTCAGGTCCTTTTGAACTATGCCTGCCTGGATGCTGCTATGCTCACGCCTTGATGATACTGGACTGAACCTCAGAACCTGTAAGCCAGACCCAATTAAATGTTGTCCATCTAAGAGTTGCCTTGGTCATGGTGTCTGCTCACAGCAGTAAAACCCTAACTAAGACACAGACTGCCCTGTGATTGCTCCTGGATAGATGGTGGAATCTATGGTTTCCCCCTGTAATTGGTCCTGGATAGATGGTGGTATCTATGGTTTCCCCCTGTGATTGGTCCTAGATAGATGGTGGAATCTATGGTTCCCCCAAGGTGTGGAGTCATCTTCCATCTTTAAATAGAATCCAATGCTGCTTGTAAAATGGACTCTCTCAGGCAAGCCATAACCTGAAAAACCACGGTTTTACACAATGCAGAGTAACTTAGAGTGGGGCGTAGCTTGATCTCCACACAATAAATAAATGCCTAGGGGTAGAGTGTACTTTTCATGTCAGGCCATTAGAGAAAGCAGATCGCAAGAAATGTTGGGCTAGGAAAATAGTTTCCTATGCATAGTCATACATCTGTCTATGAATTTTCTGTACAGTTTCAAAAGTAGGAGACTCAGTGGCATATTTATTACGGCTGTTGGACACGGACATCCCCAAACACCATCAGACACTCACATGAAAGTTCAAACACCATCAGACACTCATATGAAAGCTCAAGTTGTTGGGAAGAAAGGGAGGCAGCCAAGTCAGCCTTCTCTGAAAATGCCATGTCGCAGCATGCCTCCTTAGAGATGTAACGCGAAGAAAATTATACGGAATTATTAGAGCCCATGAATGAAAGGAACCTGCATATCAAAGAAGGAAAAGAGGGCTGTCACCATTGAGAAGCTAATTCATTATCCTCGCCGGCTCACCCTTAAACTTTCTCTCAAGGAAAGAAGCATCTTGAGAAACTGATGACGTCAAGAGCTACATCAGAAGTTAGAAGAGACGCGGCTGATTGCTTTGAGTCATGTGTGGACATGTCAGGTGACTTTATTAGTCTTGGCTAAGGAAAGACAGGAAGGCTTGCGTGCACAGACCACCATCCTTCCTCAAAGTGTTGGAACGTGACAGATTTTACGACAGGAAAGAGCATGAACAAAAGCTCTCAGGCTTTCAGAAGTGCAGTCCTGCCTTGGGGTGTAGCTTAGTGGTGGAGTCCTGCCCTAGCCTGTGCAAGCCTCGAGTTTAATCACTGGCCCACAAAAGACAAAGACAGAACCAAACCAAAAAACCTTCAGCCCTTTATTCTTGATTTGGTTTTTCTACTAATATTACAGATTTCACAAATATATCTTTTTTTCCTTTTTGTTCTTTTTTTAAAGATATATCTATTTATTTTATGTATGTGAGTACATGGTCACTATCTTCAGACACACCAGAAGAGGGCATCAGATCCCATTACAGATGGTTGTGAGCCACCATGTGGTTGCTGGGATTTGAACTCAGGACCTCTGGAAGAGCAGTCAGTGCTCTTAACCACTGAGCCATCTCTCCAGCCCCTCTTTTTTCCCCTTAAGTTCAATTCCCAGCAACCACATAGTGGCTCACAACCATCTGTAATGGGATCTGATGTCCTCTTCTGATGTGTCTGAAGACAGCTACAGTGAACTCGTATGCAGTTTTTAAAGTAATACATTCATTAAATGGTGGAGAGATAACTCAGCAGTTAAAAACAGGGGTTGGGGTTGGGGATTTAGCTCAGTGGTAGAGTGCTTGCCTAGCAAGTGCAAGGCCCTGGGTTCAGTCCTCAGCTCCGGAAAATAAAACAAACAAACAAACAAAAAAACAGTTGCTAGTCTGGCAAAGGACTGGTGTTTGGTTCCCAGTACCCACACTTACATGGAAGGTCACAACTGTTGTCTGTAACTCTCGTATGTGTGTGTGTGTGTGTAAGCAAAGCATTTACAAATCTTTTAGTAATATATTCAATATGAAGTATTAGGCATGGGTCCTTCCAATCTTTTTAAATAGACACATAGGAATTCTTTTCTTGGTGTGAACATTCCATGTTATTGTCTGTTTCCCCGTGGTAAACACGCGATGAGCGTGAAAGGGCCGTAGACTCTGAAGAGAAAGATGCAACTATAAGCATGTGTCTGTTTACTCGTAAATAGGAGGAACATCATTCCTAGACATGATTTATAATAACCAGAAGTATAAAGCTTACCAGTACCAAGTTTCTATGGCAACTTGCATTAAACATTGCCCCACTGTTGGTGGGAGGAGCCACAAAGGCTTTGGTCACTAAACGTGACCAGCGTGAGCTGGTCGTTTCCCATCAGATACAGGCACCACCCAGGGGTCACTGGCTTTCGAGCAAACCAGCCTATGTTGGAATAAGTAGAACAATGTGAGGAATAAAAAGATGTGAGGAATAAAAGCCCCTCCCCCTGCTGGATGGAAATAGGAAATACTCAGGACTTACATCTTTGTTCTGCACCATGAACTCTAGCAGCCTACGCTTCCTTTTGTAGGTGGCCAAGCTGTCCTTAGCATTTCTGGAAGGAAGAGGGGTTGATGTCGGGGAAGAACTGGGAGAGACTGAAGCTCTTCTCGGAAGTTATGATGGAGGAAACCCAGGGAAACCAGATGGTCCGGCATAAAGGCATTAAATAATTGTGAAGACATTCGCAAAAATTCAGGATATTCAAAATGTCTGTCATAATTCTCCAAAGTCGTATCTCACAAACACCGCTCTCCTTTAATAACTGTATCGTTCACATAGATACTCTCAAAGATCTTTCAAGCTTCCGAAGTTTAACCAACATCAGTCAAACTCACTACCTTGCTACCTGAAAAGAAGTCTTTTTCTTTTTTAGACAAGAGCTGCTTAATACATCTGAGGTTGGTCTGGAACTCACTGTGCAGACCAGGCTGGCCTGGAACCCATAATTTTCCTGCCTCAGACTCCTGGACCCTGAGCTTGTAGACACTTTCCACTATACTTGGCTAAATGTCTAAGTCAGTGGTTCTCAGCCCTCTTAATGCAGTGGGCCTTTAATACAGTTCCTCATAGTGTGGTGTCCCCCTAGCCATAAAATTACTTTTGTTGCTATTTCAATAACTGTCATTTTGCTACTGTTATGAACCATAATGTAAATATCTGATATGCAAAGCGGTTAAGACCCACACAAGTTGAGAAGCATTGGGCTAAGATGACTAAGAAAAATCTGGTCCACTTAATAAGGCAAATATGGGGGCTTGTGTTTTACAGGTACCAGCGATGGCTTCAGGCTTTGGGGTTGCCTTTTGTAGCTCAAGGGGATGGCAAAGCACCCCTGAAACAGTCACAGTCATGTATTTATCTACCTGGAAGCAGCAGACAGGAGGAGCACTTAGGGACCTAGAGTCTACTTTTACAAGTCAAGTCAAAGTCGGACGTTTGCGTGATACTACAGAGGGAGGGACAGACATTTGCAGGCAGCTTCCACCTAAATGCAGGACATGTAGAGACAGGTTCGGGGGGTTTGTGCCGCTCAGTTACTCGCAGAAAGAAGGCAAACGGGGGAGGGCAATTATCACACAGTCATGCAGTCATATCTTATATAGAAAGTTGGATCCCGGGGGCTGGGGAGCTGGCTCAGTGTTTAAGAGCATTTGTCGTCCTTTGCAGTCCCGCACCCACATGCAGGCTCACCACTTCTCAGGCACCAGGCCGGCACGTGGCGCACAGTCATGCATGCAGGCAGAGCACTCATCTGAATAAAGTAAATCTAAAACGAAACGTATGATTGAAAACAGAGGGTTGGATCCAGTCTAGGCTGAGACAACCTTAAGTCGATGGGGTCCTCCTGAAGTCTCATTCTGCCTCAAGCGCAAGCCAGCCTTTTCCTGTACCATAGGTGTGACACCACGGTTCCCTCCGGTGCTGAGTAAGGTCCTTACTGACTGCTGATTACTTAGACATTTCGGAAGCCTCCGTGTTGCTGTTCAAATCGGAGAGGATTTTGCAAGCGGGAAAGTGGCGATTACAAGATGACATGAAGGGTTAATGAGTCTCAGTGGCGCGCTGGCAGCATGGACTGGGAGCTCCATTCCCACAGCCGGGCACACTTCTGGTGGGAGGAGCATCCTAACCAAGTCTGCGAGGACCCTTAGTGGCTCGCCTCTGCTCTCCGAAAGCTATCAGCTGAGGTAATCGAAAACGAATACTCTCTCTGACTTTCCCTAGGTAGAAGAGAAAGAAATCTTGATTTCAGGATATCAGGGAAATTCGCGCATAGGATGGTGCCCGGTAGTTCCTTGGTCTACTCTTCGCTCACTTAGTCCTCCAGAAATGAACATCGCTTCTTTAAGATGTACCATCTGAAGAGGAGACGTGGGGGACGCGTGTGATTTTGTAAGTTGTGTGGCAAGACAGAAAGATTACTTTCCATGCAGCTGCTGAAATGGTGCTGTTCACAGGAGATGCGACACAAGCCACGGATGTAGTAGACGTGTTAAAAAGAGAAGAATGCAAGAGGAGTTGCCTTAAAAACATATTTTATAGTAAACATATTTTATATATAACCATCTCCATATGTCAGAGAATAAATTTCAGGAGGCCTTTCCTTCCACCCTATGGGTCCTGGGTTTTAAAGATTTATTTACTTATTTTATACATATGAGTTCACTATTGCTGTCTTCATTCACACCAGAAGAGGGCATCAGATCCCATTACAGATGGTTGTGAGCCACCATGTGGCTGCTGGGAATTAAACTCAGAACCTCTGGAAGAGCAGCCAGTGCTCTTAACTGCTGAGCCATCTCTCCAGCCCCTGGTTCTGAGTTTTAAACTCTCCTCATCAGGCGAGGAAGCAGGAGTTTTTACCTACCGAGACATCTCACCAGTAGGCCCATAAAATTAATAAGATCATACTTTTTTTTCTGTAAAGTCTTGGAAATTTATTGTGTATTTTTCTACTTACAAGCTTTTTCAAGGTTCAATAATTAAAAGTGACTTGTGGCTACCTATACATCATAGTTCTCTACAAATGGTACCCTAAAGGTTATCCGTGCAGTGGACCACTTAAACAATCACACACAGTGGCCCTGTTTCATTGTGGCCTATTTAGTTTATGAACACCACACACTAAGGACATAAGAATGTAGGAAGTTGACACGGAAGTCACAGAATGGCCACCCAGAAGCATGTGGCAAGTGTTTTCAAAGTTTGAATCATTCGTTAACTTACAGATAGCAGGACACTAGCATCGAAGGTTTAACTTCTTGGCTTTTTTTTTCCTCTTCACTTTTTAATTGTAAAATATAGTAACTTTAGTCTCACGTCCTCATATGGCAATAGACTTCTGGTCTGGAGTCAAGTTCGCTCCCCTTTTCAGTTTACAAGAGAACTCACGTGAACATAGCAGCCATGGTGGCTCCTGCTGGTAATCCCAGCATTGGGAGACAGAGACAGGAGAATCATAGGCCAGCCAGTCTATCTGAATTATAAGTTGCAGGCCAATGAGAGATCTCATCTCGAAGGAGGTGGAGTGTCCTTCGTGGTCTCTATATTCATATGCACACACACCTACTTGTACATGTGCCTTCTCACACATATGAACACATGCACACACACACACACACACACACACACACACACACACACACACACATTTGAAGAAGAATGAATTCTAAAATAGTGCCCCAACTTCCATTGGGTCTTCAATCTTTCCCTTTGCAGGACACATCCGTTCCCTCATGGTGTTTCCTTTTTTGCTGACTGACATGCTTCCATCCTGATTAAACACCGTTGCTATGGTTTTCCTATGACAGACACAGAAATAAGGCCAATTTAGAATGGGGGGGTGGGAATCGCAGGTTTATTGATTTGGCTAAAGCAATGGAAGCCACCAAGACGCAGCCTGGAAGAACCTGTCTATCCTTTGCCTGAGGCGGTATACTCCACTTCTGCCCCACTGCCTCTTGGGAGGGAAGAGTACTCAGTGGATCCCGATGATGCTTTTAGGATACACATCCTCCTCCATCCATCACTGCCTTCTACAGGGAACAAAAATGAGCTCCGTTGGCTTCCGTTCTCATATCATGTGACCATGCTTCTGTGACTGTGGCTGACTGGATCAGACATGGACGACTGGCCCAAGAATGTGCTCCATCCAAAGGGATTCAACAAGAGACCACAAAGAAGCCTGAACACATGGTGCATTCAAGGGTGGGGAAAAAAACGAAACAAAAACCGAAAACTAGTGTGACCAGGGTGGATCCTGGAGTGATTAGCAGTCTTGGGGCAGAAGTTTGGGATCCTAAGCAAAGTCGTGAATTCTGTCCTCAAGAACAATGAGCTATCAAAGCACTTTAACAACAAATTGAGGAAGGGATGTGAGCCAATGGGTGCGTACGGGACAAATTGAGGAAGGGATGTGAACCAATGGGTGCGTACGGGACAAATTGAGGAAGGGATATGAGCCAATGGGTGCGTACGGGACAAAGTCGATAGCGGAGACTTATGAGGTCAGGCAGTTAAAGGATTCGGGAGAGAGGATAATAGCTTGGACTAGGATTTAGGTGAAACAGACACGGGTGTGGATCCACGAACTACGTAGAGCAGTGGTTCTCACTGGTGTGACCCTTTTAACACAGTCCCTCATGTTGTGGTGACCCCGCCCATAACATTATTCTGTTGCTACTTCATAACTGTAATTTTGCTTCTGTTATGAGTCATAATGTAGATATCTGTGTTTTCCGATGATCCTAGGTCACCCCTGTGAAAAGGTCACTTGACCCCCACAAAGAGGTTGCAACCCACAGGTTGAGGACCGCTGGTCTAGGTCCCAAGAAGAAGGTTCAGCAATTTAAAGTGTTCATTTTGTAAACCCGATTCAATGAATTGGATTCCCCAGAACCTACATAAAGGTGGAAGAAGAAAACCAACCCCACGAAATTGTCCTCTGACCTCCACATGTGTAACACACACCTCTGTGCCCCCCATCATCCATACATAAAGTAACAAATAAAAATTTAAAACACACATTGTATGTGTGTAATAATAATACACACATACAAATATCAATATGTGATCAATGCCCACATCATAACGGGTTTTCTCTCTGAGAAGTGGTCAGCCATAAACACTCAGAACTTCAGCAACCTCTGAATGGCAAGTTTGCAATATGAAGCAACATTAAAGAACTCACAGGAAGGTGCTAGAGAGATGACCTCAGGTATTCTGCTACAGAATAGAAAATACTCGAAGATAGGAATGTAAATCGATTGAAGTGTCTGAACTCGGGAAGTAGTTACAAATAGTTGATAGAAAGAGGATAAGGAGGTAGCCAGTCCAGGTTGGATCAGCATAGGACACAGAGTTACAAGGGAAAATACAAAAAATATCTGGGCCAAGCCAGGCAGTGGTGGCACACGCCTTTGATCCCAGCACTTGGGAGGCAGAAGCAGGTGGATCTCTAAGTTTGAGGCCACCCTGGTTTACAGAGTGTGTTCTAGGACAGCCAAGGCTACACAAAGAAACACTGTCTCCAAAAACAAACAAAATATCTGAGCCAGCATCCTGTGAGAGAAGATAACCAATCCTTACATGTTTTCACCACTGTCCTTAAATGGCAGACTAATAGCTGCCTGCTTATCCGTCTTTTATGTATTCATAATCTCAAGGAAACGGTAAATGGCTGATCAGAACAGACCTGAAGGGGAAGAGACCCAGGGGAGAGAGACACTAAATAACTAAGATTCAGAGGTTTCTTTTGTAGTCGTTTGGGTAAAGATAAAATGTAAGATGCTCAGGGTCTCAAGAGAACTGTCTATTTCTCCAAGCTCTGAATCCAGATGTGGCCACACGACTTGCCCTATTTAATCACCAGCTTGAAAAGTACTCATGCAGTGCGGTTCCTCTTCTCCGTTTTTGCTGATTTGCAACCCAGCCATCACATGCAGCAGCCTGAGCCGGACTGCTCGATGCATGACCAAGCTGCCTCAGAGCTCTGGCAGACAGCCAGATACTTACATCACGTCCATCACATGTAGCCTCAAGTCCAGGCTTGTTATCTCAGCATCGCCATTACCATGACTCAGTGTTACTCATCCAGTGTGTGCTCCGAGCGCTCTCTCTCTCTCTCTCTCTCTCTCTCTCTCTCTCTCTCTCTCTCTCTCTCTCTCCTCTCTCTCTCTCTCTCCTTCTCTCAGCCTCTTAAGGGTTGGAAAGTGGGGGTAGGGAGAGAGACTTAGAAAAGACATTCATCTTCCACGAGCCTTGGTTCCCCTTGCTGAGAAGTATGCTTAAATCATAGGGTTCCTGGGAAAAATTAAATAAAATCTAGAGTGCTCTTTCCACTCAAATTCTCTCTCTCTCCTCTCTCTCTCTCTCCTCTCTCTCTCCTCTCCTCCTCCTCCTTCTTCTCCTCTCTCTCCCTTCTCCTTCTTCTTCTCTCTCTGTCTCTCTCTTTCTCTGTCTCTCTCCGTGTCTCTCTCTCCCTCTCTCCTCTCCTCCTCTCTCTAACTCTCTCCTCTCTCTCTCTCCCTTCTTCCTTTCTCTCCCCTCCTCCTCCTCGTCCTCCTCTTCCTCTTCTTCTTCCTCTCTCTCTCTCTGCCTAGTGCCACAAACCAGTAATTCTAGCACTTAAAAAGTGCAGGAGGATCACAAAGTTTGGAGACAATCCGGCTATACAGGGAGTTTGATATCAGCTTCTGTTACACAGTGAGACCCTTCCTCAAAACAAAACAAAACAAAACAAAACAAAAAACCAACAACAACAAAAAACAACCAACCAAAAACAAAACAACAACAACAACAAAAAAAAACCCACTGCCTTTGCCACCATCAACTCAAAAAAAAACAACAAAAAAAAAAACCACTACCAACAGCAACAACAAAATCTCAAGTGAAATACACTTGCTCTATGTAGAAGCAATTATTACGTTTTAGTTGTCTACAGTGACCTGTTCAATTAGATGCCAGAAAATTGCATCATGCGTCTTAACTTCCCTTCCCAACTTTTAAACTAGTCTTGCTGAGAGGGAATCGACCTTTTGAAAGTGCTTTCTCAGCCTTTGAAATGGCTCCAGCTTCAGTCATCTTTATTTCATGTCAACATCAAAGTTGAACAGGCCCCTCCCTCCACGCGGGGGTGGGGGGCGCGTTCAGTGTGACGCAAGCGGCCACTTTGCAAGCCTGCTAATCCGGCTCTCTGTGCACTGGTGTCTTCAGAATCAAGCAGTAGTCTTTAATTTCTTTTGGCTTTTTGCTGACCTGTCTTGTTTTCACTGGCAAGCTTCTGACATATTTCAACAGGTGCCTGGGCTCTTAGAAACAACCAGAGAGGGAAGCGGTGTGAAAGAGGGAGCTATACCAGAAGAGGGTAGTGCTGAACGGAGCAGAAGCATGAAGCATCCACGGAAATCCACATTCACAAACTTGCTGAGAAGGAAAAGGAGTCCACGTTCCTTGCAAAGTTTGATTCTCAACTCTGACCATGCTTCCTAGTCTTTCCTTCCAAACGTTTGTTTGTTTTTGTTTCGTTTTGTGTTTAAGACAGAATTTCTTTGTGTAGCCCAGGCTGGCCTTAAACTCCAAAGATCCTTTGCCTCTCCCTCACAAGTGCTGGGATTAAAGGTGTGCACTACCACCACGGGGCATCCTTCCAAACTTATTAAGAGATGCAACTACCATCATCTGGAAGCCTGGAGAGTTCAGACTTACAGGGGATCCAAAGATGCTTGACTGGAGGTTTATGAACGGTGGAATCCAGCAAATGAGGAACTCAAATCCATCCTCCAGTGTTTCTTGCTTCACCGGGAGGTGACCTTATCAATCAACTATGATGTTGGCTTCTTCCTAAAACTCTAAGAGCCAGGAAACATTCTCCTGAATCCGCACTCAAACTTGTTTGTTTGTTCTTATGTTTCTGCATTTATGTGTGTTTTACTTTGTAACACCTTTCCATGTAAGGTGCTTTAACTGTGTCAACCACTGAACTCCAGCTCAGTGGGTGGGAAATTGGCAGGTGTGTAGGGAAAATAACACTCCACAGAGAAACAAAGCAATAACAAAGCAATCACAGAGCGCTGAGTGCTACCTTCCTCCAACTCAAGTCCCCAGAGCCTCAGAATGAGACCTTATCTGAAAGAAACAGGGCCTTTGAAAATGTAATTAGTTAAGAATCTCAGAAGCGTTGCAGCTCTTTTAGATTTGTCTAAACCCTTACCACCTCCACCACCCCACGATGAAATCACACTGAGTTTAGTGTGGGCGCTAAAGCTAATGCTAATGTCCTTAGATGAGGAGGAGAGGGGTAGAAACAGAAAAGGGGGAAATGGGAAACCAAATCAAAGGCACAATCAAGGAACCTGTGGGCTGCCACCAGACAAAAAGAACAAGAAACGTGTGTGGGACAGAGTCTCTCCTGGAGCCCAGTACTTTCTTTCACAGCCCCTTGCACAGGGAGAGAATACATTCATGTTGTTTTAGGACACCCAGCTCATGGTGACTTTCCAGATAACCTAGAAACTATCATAGCTGACATTCACAGCCAATACCCTGGAGACCTGGAAGAGACCAGGAAACGTGGCATCGTAGCACCAGAATACAGGTTCAAAGCCAGGCACAGTGGTAATCAACTTGAGCAAACATCACCAAGCTCGAACAGTCAAAAGATAAGTTTTGTGACAGGGATGGCCTGGTTGTTAGGAAAAACAGTGGTTCCCAAACATGTCTATTTCCCAATCTCGGGAATGCACAACTACGTCTTAACAAGGTAAGGTGATTTTGCAGCTGTTGTTCTGGCTAAGGACCTCGAGATGAGACGTTCTTGGTGGCCCAACATCATCACAAGGATGCTTAAATCAATGATGCAGAAGAATCAGAAAGGAAGACACCATGAGAGAAGCAGAGCGGAGTTTGAAACCTTATCCTACCGGCTTTTAAGGCAATGGAAAGGACCAGGAGCCAAAGGGTGCAGGCTGCCCCCAGAAGCAGGGGGAAGGCAAGAGGACAGATCTCCCCAACAGCTTGAAGAAATGTGACTTTGTGTCTAGCGAGACCTGTCAGGTCCTCTAATGTCTACAACTAAAGGACTGGTCTGTGTGATCGTTGCATTTTTAGTAATCTGTCAGAGCAGCCAAAAGGAAGTAATATACTCTCCTCTCCTCCTGGGCTGTCGGCATCTCCCCAACGGGAGGGGGCTGCTCGCTGCTTCCCAGACTTTATCTGCAGGAAGAACTGAGGAGCGACTCCCAAGAATAAGAAAGGATAGGTTTCCTGCTCCGCCCATCTAATGTACCAGACCATCTCCAGATCGGCACAGACGTCTTTACGCCTTGGCACCTTCCCTAGACCTGTAAAGAAGTTTAAACGCCAGTTCTCACGCCCCTTGTGAGAGTTTCTCTCAGTCGTGTACCGACCTGTACACTGTCGGGTGTGCCCGTTCTCAGCCTCGGGGTTTCCCCTATGCTTAGGGATCTCGAGTCTCCCTGTTCCACACAAGTCCCGTTACTCACAATCAATGCCTCCAGTTCTTCAGTGTTACCTACCTATACACTCGGTTCTAAACTCTGTCTGTCTGTCCGTCTGTATGTCCATCTGTCTGTCTGTCCATAAATCATCTATCCATCCATCATCTATCTGTCTGTCTGTCTGTCTGTCCGTCTGTCCATTCATCCATCCATCATCTATCTATCTACCTACCTACCTTTCTGTCTGTCTGTTTACATACCTATCTTTCTATTATCTGTCTACCTACCTGCCTACTTATCTTTTATCTTTCTTTTCTTTTTTTCCCCTCCCCTCCCCATCCCTCCCTACTTATCTTTCTATTATCTATCTCTCCATCTAGTTTACATACCATCTATCTCTCCATTTTTTTTTGGAGGCAGTGTCTCCATGCATAGGTCAACCGGGCCTTGGACATGGTGATGATCTCTTGCCTTAGTCTCCTAGAGGATTATAAGCCTGCCCCACCAAGCCCAGCTTCTGTCTGTCTTTCTTTCTTTTTCAATTGTTTTATTGCAGTGTGACTGACATTTCTATCTTTTTTTTTTCCCGGAGCTGGGGACCGAACCCAGGGCCTTGCGCTTCCTAGGCAAGCGCTCTACCACTGAGCTAAATCCCCAACCCCCGTGACTGACATTTCTAAAAGGTGCACAATGACTGTGTGCACCCTGATGACCTTGGGGAACACTTCACACCCATGAAACCATCTCCGCAGGCTGAGCCCCAGAAATACACACCACCTCTGTGAACTATCACTCTCTCTTATTCTCTCTCTCTCTCTTTCTCTCTCTCTCTCTCTCTCTCTCTCTCTCTCTCTCTCTCTCTCAGGGTGGCTTGTCTTATTGAGGCTCAGAATCATATTATTGGGTTGGTACAGTAGACTTTAAAAATAATACTTAGGTTTTTCTGATTATAAAACCACTAAGGCAGGTCGAGGGAAACCGCGTAATCCCCAGCTGCTCAGGAAGCTGAGGCAGGGGACTTACAAACTCAAGGCCTGCTTAAGTTCCAGGGTGAGCTCAAGGCCAGATTGGGTGGTTTAGTAAGAACCTACCTCAAAGAGGAAAAAGAGTGAGGCAGGCAGGAGGGGTCAGGGGTAAAGGGGTTTGCAACTGGAGTTTGATCCCCAGAACCCATGTGAAGGCAGAAGGAAAGTACAAACTCCCCAGAGCGGCCCCCACACACGTCCCATCGCACATACACACCAACAATAATAAAAATAAAATACAGAGATTTTCGAGGACATAGCTCAGCGACGAGAGTGTTTGCCTAGCATGCTCGAGGTCCCTATTCAATTTCCCAGAAACACAAGGGTGGGAACATTCACTGATACCTGTATACTCTGCTACCTGACTGCGAACACCGGGTGTAAATGTGTCCTTCGTTTTACCACACACATAGAGCGATGCATTTCATTTCTCTGTTTACACACATATATCCCGGGATTAGTATTGTCCACGTTCCTGCCGTCCTGAATGGCCAGGCTAGGCAGCACAGGGAGGGAAGCCTGCAATGTGCTCGCGTCTCTGTAGTTAGTCTTCGCCCGTGGCTTATTCCCACCTCACTTAGACCGTATGCGTTACTTATGGCTTCAGAAAAGCACTGTGGGGGGCTGGGGGGAGAACAAATCCTTAGCTTTTGAGGTAGGACAGCCCACTTTAGTGTCTACTTCAGAGGTTTGCACAAATCGCTCATGACCCAGGAGATGAACAAATAAAACTGTCGTTAAAGTTTTTTTGTTTGTTTTTTTGTTTTTTTGTTTTTTTTTTTTTTGGTTCTTTTTTTTCGGAGCTGGGGACGGAACCCAGGGCCTTGTGCTTCCTAGACAAGCGCTCTACCACTGAGCTAAATCCCCAACCCCATCTTCAAAGTTTTGATCTGTAAAACAGCAAGCCGAGTCAGGAGAAAGTCCTCAACTTTAGGGGGATTTCAGTGGAGAGTAGTGCCCCGGGATAGGAGAGAGGAGTGTGTGGGGCTGGAGAGTCCAGAGACATTAGCAGGGAGAAATGCAGGGAGCATCCACTTATCTGAAGACCTCTATGCTGGCTTCCTCCTGCCTAGAATATTCTCAACAGCAGTGCTCCTCAGCCTTCCTAATGCTGCGACCCTTTAACGTAATTCCTCACGTTGCGGTGACCCCCCCCACCATAAAATTACTTTCGCTGCTACTTTATAACAGCAGTTTTGTTACTGTTAATGAATCCTGATGATGAATATCTAATATGCAGGATATCTGATATGGGACCACAAGGGGTCGCAACCCACAGGTTGTTCTATAGCGCTAAACCCAACCAATGGCTTTCAGGTATTTGTGTCCGTACAGCCTCTTACCAAAGAGGTGTCTCATATAAGACGGCAGAGACTGCTACCCATATCCCTGATGGCTCTGCTTATCCTGACTGATTTTGTCTATAACTTTTGTTATTAATAACATATGTTATTTATGCATTTCCCTTCCTAGAATGTAATAGATATATATACATATATATATACATATATATATACATACATATACATACCCAGATACCCAGTTCCTGCATATATTCACACTAGTAGGTGCCCTGGGAAGACATTTAATCAACACATACAAATTTACTGTTCTTTCTCTCAAGAATTCAACGACCTTTCCAGAGGCCTGGTGTGTGTTTTTATACATGAAAATCAAGAATAGAGAAAGTTCCGCTAGCTATACCGAAGAAAGTATATTCTTTTATGTTTGGGTGAAACGTCCTGTGACTTTGTAAGATGTGGTTTATGGCATCCTTGAGCTCCAGCACTTCTCTGCTTGTTTTTCGTCTGGATGATCTGTCCATTGGTGAGATTGGGGTGTTGAAGTCTCCCATTGTCAGTATGTGAAGGTCATTCTGTCATTTATGCTGTAATGGTGTTTCTTTTATAACTTGGGTGCCCTTGTATCTGGTGCCTAGATGTTAAGAATTGCAATGTTCAAAAAAAAAAAAAAAAGAATTGCAATGTTCTCTTGGTGGATTTTTCCTTTAATAAGTATATGCATCCTTTTCTGTCTCTTGAGATTAGTTTCGATCTGAAGTCTATTTTATCAGATATTCAAGTGGCTACACTGGCTTGATTTGGGGGTCCGTTTAATTAGAATATCTTTTTTTTTCATCCTTTTACCCTGAGGTGATAGCTATCCTTGATGTTGAGGTGTGTTTCTTGGATGCTGCAGAAGGATGGGTCCTGTTTACAAATCAAATCTGTTAGTCTTTGACCTGTTACTGAAGAGTTGAGATGGTTGATATTAAGAGTTATCAATGAGCAGTGATTGTTGATTGCCATTAAATTGTTGCTACGGGGTGGGTATTTTCCCTCCTCTTTTGATTTGCTGGTCTGAGATTATTTATTCCTTGTGGGTTTGTGGGTGTGGCTAACCTTTTCAGGTTGAAGTATTCCTTCTAGCACCTTCCACTGAGCTGGGTTTGTAGACAGATACTGCTTAAATTTGTTTCTTTTCTTTTCTTTTCTTTTCTTTTCTTTTTTTCGGAGCTGGGGACCGAACGCAGGGCCTTTCACTTGCTAGGCAAGCGCTCTACCACTGAGCTAAATCCCCAACCCCTTTAAATTTGGTTTTTATCATTGAACAATGTCTTTCTTTCTCCATTTATTGGGACTGAAAGTTTTGCTGGATATAGTAGTCTAAACTGGTATCTGTGGTCTGTGGAGTTTGTAGAACATCCATCCAGGCCCTTCTGATAGTCTCCATAAGAAGTCAGGTGTTATCCTAATAGGTATGTCATTGTATGTTACTTTTTAACCTTAGATTTTAGCATTCTTTCTTTGTTCTCTACAGTTACTGTTTTAGTTATTATGTGCCATGGGGAATTTCTTTTCTGGTCTAGTCTATTTGGTATTCTGTATGCTTTTTGTACCTTGATGGTATGTTGGTTGAATATGCTTGGCCCATGAGAAGTGACAATATTAGGGGTGTGACCTTATTGGAATAGGTGTAACCTTGCTGAAGGAAGGGTATCACTGTGTTGATGGGCTGGGGGATGGGCTGCGGAGGTCTCCTTTTATGTGCAGGCTACAGCCAGTGCAGAAGAATCAGTTGTCTTCTGTCTACCTTTGGATCAAGATGAAGAATCTCAGTTCCTTCGCTAGCACCATGTCTACTTGCACACTGCCATGCTTCCTGTCATGATGATAATGAACTGAACCTCTGAAAAAGAAATCCAGCCCCTGGGCTGGAGAGATGGCTCAGCGGTTAAGAGCACCCGACTACTCTTCCAGAGGTCCTGAGTTCAATTCCCAGCAACCACATGGTGGCTCACAACCATCTGTAAAGAGATCTGATGCCCTCTTCTGGTGTGTCTGAGGACAGCTACAGTGTACTTATATATAATAAATGAATAAATCTTAAAAAAAAAAAGACAAAACAAAACCCCAATAAATCCAAAATGTAAAACCAAACAACAACAACAAAGGAACAACAAGAAGAAAGAAAGATAGACAAACAGAAAGAAATTAAAATGAAAACACAATATACCCAAATTTATGGAACACAATGAAGGCAGTTTTAAGAGGTAAGGTCATAGCACTAAATGCCTTCATTAAAAAATTGAGAAGCTTTCGGATTGGGGATTTAGCTCAGTGGTAGAGAGCTTGCCCAGCAAGTGAAAGGCCCTGGGTTCAGTCCCCAGCTCCAATAAAAAGAAAAAGAAAAAGAAAAAAGAAAAAATTGAAGAGCTTTCATGTAACTTATGACATACCTGAAGTCTCTAGAACAAAAGGAAGAAATAACTCCTTAAAAGAGTGGATGGCAAGAAGAAAATCAAACTCGGGGTTGAAATCAATAGAAACAACAACAACAGCAGCAGCAGCAGCAACAACAGCAACAACAACAACAGCAGTAACAGCAACAACAACAGCAACAACAGCAGGAACAGCAACAACAACAGCAGCAACAGCAGGAACAGCAACAACAACAACAGCAACAGCAACAACAGTAAAAACAACAGCAACAGCAACAAAAAGAACAACAGCAGCAGCAGCAACAACAACAGCAACAACAACAACAGCAAATCTAATCAATGAAACAAAGAGCTGGTTCCTTGAGAAAATCAGTAAGATAGACAAACCTTTATTTAACATAAAAGTGGAGAGGAAACTAAACCAAATTAACCAAACTAGAAAGGAAAGGGGTGAGGTATAGCAACAGACACTGAGGAAATCCAAAGAATCATCAAAATGTACATTAGACACCTATACTCTACCTATTGGAAAATCTAGAAGAAGGGGATACTTTTCCTGATGTATACCATATATCAAAGTAAATCAAGCTCAGATAAGCAAACAAAACCCAAAGCCACTAGAGAAAAAGAAGCCACAAGCAAAGGTCTCCCAACCCCAAAAAGCTCAGGGCCAGGTGGTTTTAGCACAGAATTCTACCAGACTTTCGAGGAAGAATTAACACCATTATTCCTCAAATTATTCCACAAAGTAGAAACAGAAGGAACACTGCCAATTTGTTTTACAAGGTCACAGTTACCCCTGATAGCTGAGCCACATAAAGGTCCGACAAAGAAAGAGAATTACAGACCTAATTCTTTTATGAGCATGGATGCAAACATTCTCCATGAAAGACTTGCAAACTGAATCCAAGAACACAAGATCAAAGAGATGATCAAACACAGATGATCACAGGGATCATCCCCCATAAAAGAAGTAAGCCTCACCCCAGAGACAAAGGGAGAAGTCAACATACACAAATCATAAATGTAACCCACCATATAAACAAACTGAAAGGCAAGAAACCCACATGATCATATAAAGGTCTTGCTAAAAAATGCAGCATCCCTTTGTGACAAAAGCGCTAGAGAGACTAGGAGTACAGCGGATATCTGCTGGCTGGTTTTCCGTCAACTTGCCACAAGCTAGAGTCACTGGGAAAGCGGGAGCCTCCATGGAGAAAATGCCTCACTGAGATCAGGCTATAGGCAGGGTTGTAGGGCATTTTCTTAATTAGTGATTGATGGGGGAGGGCCCAGCCCACTGTGGGTGGGGCCATCCCTGGGCTGGGCAGTCCTGAAAAAGCAGGCTGAGCAAGCCATGGTGAGCAAGTCAGTAAATACCTCCCCTCCAGGGCCTCTGCATCAGTTCCTGCTGCCAGGTTTCTGCCCTGTTTAGTTCCTGTCCTGACTTCCTTTGATGATGGACTGTGATGTGGAAGCATAAGATAAACAGACCCTTTCCTTCCCAGGTTGCTGTGGTCATGGTGTTTAATGGCAGCAATAGTAACCCTGACTAAGACAACATACCTAGTCAGTACAGTCCTTGAAGTCTTAACTAGAGCAATGAGACAACAGAAGGAGATCAAGAGAGTACAAACAGGAAGGCGAAAAGTCAAACTATGTTTATTTGCAGATGATGTGGTATCATACATAAGTACCCCTAAAAATCCCAACAGGGAACTCGTACAGCTGATAAATACTTTCTATAATGTATCAGGGCACAAAATTAATACACAGAAGTCAGTAGCCTGCCCATACACAAAAGACAAAATGACTGAGAAGGAAATTAGAGAAACAGTAACTTACACAGTATCCTCAAGAAACATATAATATCTCGGCTACTCTAACCAAGCAACTGAAAGAGTTATAGACTGAAAAGGTTTAAGACATTGAAGAAAGAAACTGAAAAGCATATCAGAAGATGGAACTCTCTCTCATATTCATAGATTGGTAGGATTATCATTTCTATCGCCTGCTGATTTTCGATAGAGAAGCCAGAAAAACACGCTAGGCAAAAGAGAGAATCGTCAGCAGATGGTGCTGATCAAGCTAGATGTCTGCATGTAGAAGAAGCCAAATAGAAGGTATAATATAATATAATGAAATTGCCAAATAACGGGAGAGTGGAGCCCCAACTTGAGGTCTCTTATCACCAATGAAGCTTCTGTTTCTGGGAATGGGCCACATCAAATGAAGTTGTCGGCCAAAGGGGTACCATGGGAACCCCCAAACAACCCAAGGCTATTTGTTGCTCTCAACTATCTGGAGTTAAGACTCTATTGCTGATGACAACGCCTATATAATTCACTGAACATGAAGAAGGCAAGCTGAGGCCTGTCTAGATCCCTCACACCTACTGGGTAGGGAGACTGAGGAAAAGAACCATAATTAAAAATATTGTATTTAAAAACAAGCTATGTTTAATAAAATAAAATAAAGAAAATCAAGAAAAGAAAGAGCTCCAGGTATTGTGAGTTTAATTCCAGCATTCAGGAGGCAGAGGCAGGAGGATCTCTGTTCTACTGAATTAGGTAGAGAGACCCTACCTCAAAGAAAGAAAGAAAGAGGGGTTGGGGATTTAGCTCAGTGGTAGAGCGCTTGCCTAGCACGCGCAAGGCCCTGGGTTCGGTCCCCAGCTCCAAAAAAAAGAAAAGAAAAGAAAAAAAAAGAACATTTGGGCTGGAGAGATAGCTCAGGGGTTAGGTGCACTGACTGCTCTTCCAGAGGTCCTGAGTTCAAATCCCAGCAACCACATGGTGGCTCACAACCATCTGTAACAGGGATCTGATGCCCTCTTCTGGTGTGTCTGAAGACAGCTACAGTGTATTCATATACATAAAATAAACAAAATCTTTAAAGAAAAAGAAAGAAAGAAAGTGAAGAAAGAAAAGGGAAGGAAGGAAGAAAAAACAAAGAAAGAAAGGAAGAAAGAGAGAAAGGGAAGGAAGGGGAGAAGGAAGAAAGGAAGCAAGTAAATCCTTTATTTGGCTCAAACTAAGAACTTTCAGAGACAGAAAAGAGAACAAGACTCCAAGATAGCAGATGACAAAGATAGAGGACAGATAGCCCAGGAAGGGGCTCCTGAGAAGCCCCTTAACAGAAAGGTTAAGGGAGATTGGAGATTCTGTAGCTAGTGTTAATATGCTTCTTAAGGAACAAGGAGGATGCGGGACTCACTTACACAATCTCCGGCTTCAGCCTCCAGCCCGTACCATCCTGAAACCTTGCCTCATATAGGCCCCCTGCTCTCAAAAGCCACAGCATCTCCACATGGACAGCACTATTAGACTGAGACCCAGAGAAGTCAGCCTGTGTTAATTCGTTAGCCTATGGAGGGAGAAGCCTTGAACACATATGCCCATACATACATATTTATTTTATACATGAATGTTCCACCCTCCCTAACTTCTTTTCCAATCAGATTGCAACTTAAAAGATGGCATCGTTGACCTGGGAATAGGGGCATACACCTGGAATCACGGCACTCAGGAGGCAGAAACAGGTGGATCTCTTGAGTTTGAGGCCAGCCTGGTGAGTTCCAGAATAGCCAGGGCTACACAGGAAAACCTTGTCTAGAAAAACCAAAATCAAAAAGGAAGAAAAAAATGTCTCTTCCATTCAATAATACTTTTGTGTGTCATTAAATATAAGAGCTCCTAAGGAGAATGGCATGTAGTCCTTATACATAAAAAACTTTGTGATGGTAGCAGCATGTGGATGGAGGGAGAGCATGTGGATGGAGGGAGAGCATGTGGATGGAGGGAGAGCATGTGGATGGAGGGAGAGCATGTGGGTGGAGTGAGAGCATGTGGATGCAGGGAGAGCATGTGGATGGAGGGAGAGCATGTGGATGGAGGGAGAGCATGTGGATGGAGGGAGAGCATGTGGGTGGAGGGAGAGCATGTGGATGGAGGGAGAGCATGTGGATGGAGGGAGAGCATGTGGATGGAGGGAGAGCATGTGGATGCAGGGAGAGCATGTGGATGGAGGGAGAGCATGTGGGTGGAGGGAGAGCATGTGGGTGGCAGGTAGACCAACATGCAAGCTTCCTGACTCCCACATGCATGTTCTCCATTCTCCGAACAGATTCGCCTTCTTGCACTCACATTGTGGCTCCACAGCTTTTCAAACCTGTGGCTCTCACCCTTCCTAACACTGCAGCCCTTTAGTACAGTTCCTCGTGTTGTGGTGACCCCATCCATGAAATTACGTTTGTCGCTATACCTCCAACTATAATTTTGCTATTGTTATGCATCATTAAGCAAATATCTGACATGCAGGATATTTGATATGCTACCCCTGTGAAAGGGGCTTTGGATCCCAATGGAGTTGCTAACTCATAATTTTTAAACAGAACCACTGTCTTAAACCAATCTGTGGATTCTAACAGGGAGTCCGATCAGACTGGCCCTGGTATTGGCAGCGTCTCTGGACACCAAAGTGGCTGCGTACCATCTAATAATAACAATGTTGTCCTGGCAAAGAGAAACTAAGTCAGGTCTCGCATAGATCCTGATATTTAGGAATCGATCCCAAGTCCCTTGCCTCTTGAAGCTGTGTTCTCTATTAGCCAAGCCTCTATGTGGTTCACTCTGCTTTAGAAAATAAAGCAAGTAGATGTTATGAACCACACACGTCCTTGGGTGCTCAACAGAAAGTCCAGAGGTTTTCTGAACAAGAAGGAAGGTTCAGGAATCTGAGGCTTGCTTCCACTGTTTGGGACTCCTTTTCCTGACAGGATGTGAACACTTGGGGGAAAGGACTTGAAGAAACACAAGGCTTTTTTCGTTCAGTGTTTTCTGGACTGATTTTTCTGCTGGGTGGAAATCCCCAGTTGTCAGCATCAACTGCCAAGCTCACCTTCCTCAGCCTCCTTTGCCCCGGGGAATGTCATGAGGATATTAGGTCAGAGACCAGCTGTCTACCAGGGCATAATGGAATCTCATCTTTGGGTTTCCTTCTCCCATGAGCCCTCTTAACTAGCAGTTCCAGACAGAAAACCAGAGGTTCCCCCGCAGGGAGGGGAGAACTCTGCAGTCCCATCCTAATCTTTGTAATGGTGCAAAATTAGTTATTTGTTCAATCCCTGTCTTTTTTGTTTAGCTCCTCCTGTTTTTCTGTGCAAAAGAAAAGAACTAAAAAAAGAAAATGGCTATCTTCTTGGTCTGGTCTGGCTAATGTCTAAGGCCTCTGGGGCCTCATCCCGAGCATCTAAGGTAATCAGTTATGTTTAAATCAAAAGAATGAGATTTTGAAGGATATTCAGCCCAGGCCTTACCCAAGCCTTCCCTAAGTGCTTTCTATTTTTAAACAGTTACTAATTATCTCCTGTGGGTCAGCGTGGTGGGCGTTATGCCAAAGGCTGTAAGAAAAGGAAGGACAACCAACTAACTCCTGACCTCACGGGGCAGAAGAAACCAGGAGATGAGAATTACGTTTGAGTCCTAATTCTTCCAAGTGACACGGAATACTTGAGGGAAAACACTAATGGCCTGTACACCTTTCATTCTTCAGCTATAAAATGGTGCTAGAGAGATCTCACAGAAATGTAAGGATTTTCTGTTTAATGCACACACACACACACACACATGTGCACACACGCATACACACACCCAGCCCAGTGTTTAGCTTGTACTCCATAAACACTGGTTGTGTTCATTACAATTCACTAGGCGACATGAAATTGTTATTGATCATATGGTGATAAAGGAAGAGGGAGGTGAATCGAAAGTCAGCTAGTTTCTAGGTTTCAAACTAAGACAGGAAGGCAGGCTCGTAGAACACTGTGCCAATCTTGTTTAAGTATTCAATAGGCATCATCTAACAGGCAAAAGCAACATTCTTGCAAGTCAAGTACTGATCATCACCATTCTAAAGACAGAGCTTGTGGTGGTGAAGAATAGACCCATAGACTCAGGTGTTTGACTGCTCAGCACGTGGGGGTGGCACTAAGGAGGTGTGGTCTTATTGGGGAAGGTGTGGTCTTGTTAGAGGAAGTGTGTCACTGTGGAGAAGGGCCTTGAGGTAATATATATGCCCAAGTTCTGACCAATGTGAAACACAGTGTTCTCCTGGTTGCTTTTGGATGAAGAGGTAGAACTCTTGACTCCTCCAGCCTGCCCACTGCCATGATTCATATCCCAATGATAATGGACTGAACCTCTAAAACTGTAAGCCAGCCCCAATTAAATGTTTGCCTTTAGAAGAGTTGCCTTGGTCATGGTGTCTCTTCACACCCATAAAGCCCTAACTAAGGCAGCGCCCAAGTTACATAGCCACATGTGAAGCCAGGGCTTAAGGCCATATATTCAAGATCCACCAAATCAGCCAACGAAAGCAAGCTTTCTCACCCAGCCCTTCTTTTTGCCCCCAACACAGGCAAGCACACTGATACGTGAAGACCCACATACATCTTCATGCCCAAGCATGTCAAGTAAGGCTGTTTGGCAACACACCATGAAGAGAAGCAAGGAGTTGGGCTTGCAAGAATGAGCTCACACGTGAGGGAGACCATGGCGTTCTTGCAGACCATCATTTAGAAATTTTTTCGACAGAATGAAGAGATGGAATTAGGTAGATCCCAGTACTTGAGAAGGATGGGAAGTAGCAGGGCTCTGGCTAGGAGTGGGAAGGCCTCTTGAGATGACTGAGCATGTTAAAGTGGGTCTACGGAGAGGCTAAGAACCAGCGAGTCTCAGAAACAGCATGAAGAAAAAAGTGTCTACAACTGTCCCTTCAGACAGGCACATCAGATTCGACAAGGCTCCTTGGTTGTTTGAGAGAATCAGATTCTGTGTGTGTGCCTCAGGAGTGAGCGGGTACAGCATCGGTGAACGCACACATATCAATTGTGCTGTGAGGGTTTGGAGTGTGGTAAGAGCTATATTGAAAAGGAATGTGTGAAAAGGACTCGGGGTGGGTTATAGGGATGGCTCAGTGGTTAGGAGAACTGGCTGTTCCTCCAGAGGACCCAGCTTTGATTCCCAGTACCCAGGTGGTTGCTAACGACCATCTCTAACTCCAGTTCCAGGTTTTTAGTGCCCTCTTCTGGCTCTCTGCAGGCATTGTATGAATGTGGTAACTACAGGTCGAACATGCACATAAAATTAAAAATAAATAAATAAATAAATAAATAAATAAATAAATGTAAAAAGAAAGTTCTTTAAGGTGCTGGAGAGATGGTTCAGTGGTTGAGAACGCTAGTGGCAGAGGTCCTAAATTCAATTCCCAGAAACCATATGGTGGCTCATGACCATCTATAATGGGATCTGATGCTCTCTTCTGTCGTGTACACATACAGAAAGACAGAGAACGTATATATGTAAATAAAACAAACAAACTAAACTGATTTGTTTTAAAGGGCTAAGTAAATTATTGAAGAAACATAGTTAATTAACAAAAGGACAGGAGGGGTTGGGGATTTAGCTCAGTGGTAGAGCACTTGCCTAGCAAGCACAAGGCCCTGGGTTCGGTCCTCAGCTCCGAAAAAACAAAACAAACAAACAAACAAACAAAAAACCAAAAGGACAGGAGTAGATAATAGCCATACCACTGTTGAAGAAACCAGAGTCAAGATGGCAGACTGAAAAATAGAAATACTAGATTACAATTGCTCTCTCTCTCTCTCTCTCTGTCTCTCTGTCTCTCTCTCTGTTTTTCTGTCTCTGTCTCTCTCTGTCACTCTGTCACTCTCTTTCTGTTTCTCTCTCTCTGTCTCTGTCTCTGTTTCTCTCTCTCTGTCTCTGTCTCTGTTTCTCTCTGTCTCTCTGTCTCTGTCTCTCTCTCTGTCTCTCTCTCTGTCTCTGTCTCTCTCTCTCTCTCTCTCTCTCTCTGTTTCTCTCTGTCTCTCCTCTTGTTTCAGGGAGCATAGAAATACTAGATTACAATTGAGGTACAGTCTCCTTCCACCGCATTGGAGATGCAGCCAAGCTTAAGTCTGCCATTGTATAGTGCTATGACTTCTCTGAGTCCCCTGGGCAATGGCTGAGGAGACCAACCTTTCAGGAAACGAAGAAAACAAAAACAAACAAAAACAGAGTGGGTAGAGCTTTTGAACAATGTGACCAAGGCAAGGCACTTACAGACGCCTCTCTGGAACATGGGCACAGCACTCCGTTTATAAGCCCAGAAGGCTGGCAGAATGGCAGCTTAACGTGTATTTAGAAACAGACCCAGAAACCTGAACCTAATTACTGTTTCCGGAGCCCAGACCCGGGCACTTCCGTTTATTGTCTAGACATGAGTCTACTTCTCTTTGATTTTCTGCAAACGGACCTTTTGGATTGTTCTAAAGGGAAGCAAAGTGCACCTCTAAAGTGCAAGGCCCCTTAGTCCCTGGGAGAAAGCGTTCTTCCCCTCCTTCCTAGCAGGGCCAAGCATTAAGATACAGAAGCTTCTGTGCAAAACTCTACAAGGTGGAGCTTTTGTGTGGTATAAATGCCATCCATGTCAGTCGAATACCAAGCGGGCGGTGGCATTCAGCAAAGCTCCCCATTAGCTCTTGAAAACATTGCTTTCCTTCTAACGCCCTTTACAACGTCATGGACACAGCATCTTTTCATGTAAAGACCACATGTGAGCAAGGATGAAGTTTCAGCTGCTTTTCTCGAGGCATTGGCAGTGAGTGATCTTTCTCTTCTCTACGTCGAGGGACAGAGGCTGATGTCTCCAGCAGGCGAGAATCACCTCTAAGTTCACGTGAAACCAGCCTAGGACTCTTGTAACGAGCTAGAGCCAGTATAGGGCGGTGGGCAGGCACTGAGTGCACTGAGGGTGTATAACCCACCCAACAGAAGAGAGAGTCAAAGCACAGCAAAGAGAGCTGCTAACCAGTCGAGTCGATGGGGCCGGGGAGCCGACTCCATCCACAAAGGGCTGGACATCTGATTCCATCAGTAAAGGACCAGGGGCCGTGACGGCTTGTCTCCCAAGCACAGGGGTCATGAGTTCTAGTTCCAGAGCCCATATTTTTTAAAAGGCCAGATGCAGTAATGCACACCTGTAATCCTAACCCCAGGGAGGCAAAGGCAGCAGATCCACAAGGCTTGCTCACCCACTAGCCCAGCTCATTTGACAAGCTTTAGGCTAAAGGCAGATGCTGTCACCAAAACAATCAGGCAAATAGCACCCGAGGAATGACACTGTGGACTGTGGTTGGACCGCCATACACATGAACACCCTCCACACATATAGAGCTGCACACAGATACACATGCTAATGTTTGCTTGTGGTTCATATCTACACGTATGTATGTGAATGTCTATGTACACGTATGTATGAACATGTGGGGGCCAGAGTTGGACAGCACATGTCTTCTTCAACCATCCCCATCTTATTTCAGTCAGATTCTCTCACTGAACCGGAAGTTGCCTCAGCGAGGCTAGCTGGCCAGGGAGCTCTAGCATCTGCCATCCTCCATTTTTGTGTTATTTAGTCAAGCAATCTCACTTCCCGATTTTCGCAGCTCAGTGACATACAACCTTTAGGGATCCTAATTTTCCGTGAGGAAATTAAAGCCTTGGGAAATTGGGGGCTGGAGAGATGGCTCAGTGGTTAAGAGCACTGACTGCTCTTCCAGAGGTCCTAAGTTCAATTCCTAGCAACCACATGGTGGCTCACAACCATCTGTAATGAGATCTGATGCCCTCTTCTGGTGTGTCTGAAGACAGCTACAGTGCACTTACATATAATAAATGAATAAATAAATCTTTAAAAAAAAAAAAGCCTTGGGAAATTAAGTTTCTCCAGTCCCATGACAGAGAGCTTGAGAGTCATGCAAATTTCAGCATCCAAAGTCTTAAACTGTTATAGCACAGTGACATTTGAATTCTTGGTCATGGGGATGGGTTAGAGTTAAAAAGCAAGTCAGTGATACCCAGTCTAGTACTTTCTACCACCATTCTCTAGAGAAAAAGAGGAGAAAAGCAAAATCAAAACCGACCAGTGAATTGGAGCATCCCCCACTTGGCTGTCTTGGCCCATTCCACCCCACCCCACAGGACTCTGTTGGAAACTATGTCTGTTTCAGGAAGTGCCTTGGAATCTGGTCTGTGATCAAATCCACAGAGTCTGTCCCGCCGTGGATCCAAGACCGGGGTTAAAAAGGATTCCTTTGTTGTCTCAGCTCTTCATAAAATTTCTATAATGTACTGTGTGAACATACAGCGTGGTAAGAGGTCCAAAGTTCTCGTTTGTCTAAAACTGCATTCCTTCTTGCAAGTGTTCCTTTTCTCTCTGTGAATTCTCCAGTGTCAGGGAGCAGTGATGTTTCTTTAGCTAATTCAGTCAGCTTTAGCCATCCTCATTGTTAAAGCAACTCTTGTTGACTGGCTCCACTGTGGGGCCTGTTGCTGGTCTCTCATTCCTATCCCGGCTGCTTTGAGCAGCTAGATTCTCCTCCTCCTCCGCCTCCTCCTCCTCCCCTTCCTTCTCCTCCTCCTCCTCCTCCTCCTCTTCCTTCTCCTCCTTCTCTTCCTCCTCCTCTCCTCCTCCTCCTTCTCCTCCTCCTCTTCCTCCTCCTCTTCCTCTTCCTCTTCCTCTTCTTCTTTTCTTCTTCTTCTTCTTCTTCTTCTTCTTCTTCTTCTTCTTCTTCTTCTTCTTCTTCTTCTTCCTCTTCCTCTTCCTCCTCCTCCTCCTCCTCCTCTTCCTCCTCCTCCTCCTCCTCCTCCTCCTCCTCTTCCTCCTCCTCCTCCTCCTCTCCCTCCTCCTCCTCCCCTCCTCCTCCTCCCCTCCTCCTCCCCTCCCCTCCTCCCTCCTCCCCTCCTCCTCCCTCCTCCTCCTCCTCCTCCTCCTCCTCCTCCTCCTCCTCCCTAATCACTAGTTTCAAAAGGCCTCCTCTGATGGCAGACGTTTGAAGTCTTTAACAAGCTTCGTGCTTTAGTTCCCACAAGGCACGCTAATGGACAATCTCCTGCTACCAGCATTTCATCAGCATCTGCAGGAGATAATGCCATGGTTACACAACATGCCATATCCCGGGTCAGAGAGTCCAAGTGACTGACGCCAGATCCCACAGCCACTCAGTAAGGAACCTGAGTGTTTTCACTTGAACCTTTATTGTTTTGCTCTTTCGGTTAAAAAAAAATGGGGGCGGAGTATTTATCTTCTGTATAAAGTTTACAGAAGAATTAAGCAGAAAGTACAGAGTTCTTCCCATATTCCCCACCCCCTGCAATTATGATTTTCTTTTCTTTAAAATTACCTCGGAGACCTTTAAACTTGGAAAAACTGGTCCTAAATCCACTTAAGTACTGACTGGTTTTGTGTGTCAACTTGACAAGAGCTGGAGTTATCACAGAGAAAGGAGCCTCCCTTGAGGAAATGCCTCCATGAGATCCAGCTGTAAGGCATTTTCTCAACTAGTGATCAAGGGGAAAGGGCCCAGCCCATTGTGGGTGGTGTGGTCCCTGGGCTGGTGGTCCTGGGTTCTATAAGAGAACAAGCTGAGCAAGCCAGGGGAAGCAAGCCAGTAAGTAGCATCCCTCAATGGCCTCTGGTCAGCTCCTGCTTCCCTGACCTGCTTGAGTTCCAGTCCTGACTTTCTTTGGTGATGAACAGCAATGTGGAAGTGTAAGCTGAATAAACCCTTTTCCAACTTGCTTCTTGGTCATGATGTTTTGTTCAGGAATAGAAACCCTGACTAAGACACACTTAAAAGAATAGATTGGGGCCATGGTGCTGGCCTGGTGGCCAGGTAGAGCTTGCTGGGGCTGGGCACCCTGATCAACTCGGCTGCCATCGGGCCTAGGATCCAGCGCTTCAAGTTGGTCAGCCCCAATACCTACTCCATCCACGAGCTGCTGGGTAACATGGAGTCGATGCTGCAGAACCAGATCCAGGAGCAGGTCATTGGCACTAAAGACAAACACCTGAAGCCTTAGGGGTGGTCCGGTCCGGTGCTTCAGAGACCAGAGGCCCCAAGCCAGAGCAGTGACTTGTGACAAGGAGTATTTGCACATAGAGCCCTGGGGCGTGGTCGGATAGGGGGATTGCCACTGCCACGAATTTATTTGTGATGGAGGAGTGGGAAGGATGGTGGGATGAAGTAATTAGAATTCTACGGGGAGAGGCTGAACCATGCCTACGCCCAAGACCTGAGCTATCTACCGCTGGAAGCCATGACAACGTGCACCGCTTGGACTGCCATCTCAGGCCACATTGCTGGCCCGTGCTGCCACCAAGGGGCCATGCCTGGGTCCGTGTGGGTAGTTAGTCCATGTGGCCCGAGTTACCACAGAAGGCCATGTGGATGTCTGCAGTCTGTGCTGCTGCCTGAAGCCAGGTGGATGTCTGTGGATTGAGGCGCCACGGGGACGGAGGAGAGGTGGGCAGCCAGTGCTGCCACCTGAGGTCAGGTTGATGTCCGTGGGCCAGACTGCTACTGGGGACCTTTTGGTATCTGCCGCCGAAGACCATACTGAGGTCCATGCTGACACTAGAGACCAGATATCTGTGGTCCGTGCTGTTGCCAGAAGTCATGTGGAAGTCCATGAACCAAAAACATGTTCCCGCTGACTGCGAAGGGCACGGAAGCTTCTTCTGCAGTGCTATCGATGACTGCAGACTCACAGTTGAGAATGAGGGACAGAGAAGGCTCCTGTGACAACCCCTACCCTCAACCACACGCCCACACCCGGGGAAAAAAAAGGAACAACCAGGCAGGAAGCTATAGAAGAAAACTCTTAAAATTTGTGAGAAGGATGCTGAAATATAGTTCTCTATAATTGGTGGCTACTGATAGAGGTGGTGGGGAAAGACTTATTTTTCTTTAAGGGGCTGGCCACTGGGAGCTTGACCATGCTTAGTGACTATATGGACAACACGAATTGGACTCTTTTTTTAATATATATCTGATTTTTGGGGGGAGGTCCCAAAGTGGGGTAGACATGAGAGGAGTGGGAAGTAAGGGTGATCAGGGTACATTATGTGAAATTCCCAAATAATCATTTTTTAAAAATAGAATAAATTGCTAAAAATTGCTAATATGCTTTAACGGGGAAAGAACCGCCAGTGTAGATTTGTTGAGCAAATTCAAGAGAGAAATAGTTATTATTTGCTGAATTTACTGAATTAATTCGTTTACTGAATTAAGACAGTGCCTGCTGTTGTACCCATTTTACAGATGAGAAAAGTGAGGCACAGGGGAAACAAGTGAATTTCTCAAAGTCCCTGGAATTGATTGAGCTGGCATTTGTGCCCTATCTGTTAGGCACCTTGACTACGTCTCTCACATTTACATAGTCTGGGTAATGAAAGCACATTGAAGACTGATTCTGTAAAGATGATACAATGAAACCAGATTTAAATCATCAAGGGAGGCAAAGTGCGGTTAATAAACGGTTCCAGGGAAGTAGTAAGGTATTGTGATTCAGTGCACAGGTTTAGGGGATCAGACAGCCCTAAGCTAAGATCACCCACTTCCTAAGACTCCGTGTCATGCAAACAGCAGGTAGCTCGGTGGGAGAGAGCTTTCCTAGTGTGTGGGAGGCATTGCATTCAATTCCCAGCACTAAAACAAGACAAAGATGAAACAAAAGAACAAAACACCACTCATGGAACTGTGCCACTGTTTCACGGTGCCTTACACAACATGGATACTTTGTAAACTTTATTGTTACTGGCACTGGAATAGCATTCCCATTGACAAGGAAGGAATAAAGCTATAATTCCATAGTGACTTTACGACATACAGACAAGAGAATAAAAATGGGCCCGGGATGATGGCCAGTCAGTAAAGAGTTTGTTATACAAGAATGAAAATGCTTGTTTAGCCCCTAGCACCCATCCAAATGCTGGGCATGGTGGAATAAACCCCAAACCACCACAGCTGGAACCCCACCATTTGGGTGTGTAGGGGGTGGACAGAGAGACAGAAGAATCCCTAGGGCTTGCCGGCCACCCAGTCTGGTAGGATTGGTGAGCGGCAGGTTCTGTGAGAGACCTTGTCTCAAAAACAAGGTGGAGAGGCAGGCTGAACTTGGTGAGTTCTAATCCTGCCTGGTCTACACAAAGAGTTCTGGGTTGGCCAGGGCTATGCAGTGAGACCCTGTCTCAAAAATAATAATAGAATAAGGCAGAAAGCAATTTAGCAAGATACTCAACATTGACCTCTGGCCCTCTCATTCACTTGCACATACATGTGTGCACACACAGAAAGAATAAAGAGTAGGCATGTCCAAGAATGGATTGCTTTTAGACATGGTGGAATACTCTGCTTAAAACACTGGTAGCTGTACAGGAGTGGGCATAGTAACGTACACGTACTAAGCAAGCAAACTGGAGAAATAAATATTTGCCACAAACACTGTCTTAACATGGATAAAACACCAAAACCCAGGGCTGGGGGGGGGGCACAGCTAAGAAACACCTAGTTCACAGCAGAAAAATGTCAAAGATCACAAAGTGCTTTTTAAAAGTTAAGTTTCTCTAAAAACAACACCATCATCGCCACCAACAAGTTGAATTTCTCTAAGCTGGGCACTCGCTGGGCACTCGTGGTGCACACCTTTGGTCCCAGCACTTGGGAGGCAGAGGCGGGTAGATCTCTGAGACAAGTCTGGTCTACAGAGTGAGTTCCAGGACAGCCAGAGGAAAAAAGTCTCTCTAATTATCTAGGAAAACTAATATTTGCCTATCTATTTAGCAAGGTTGAATAAGCATGATTTTATTTAGTGCTAAGAATAATGAGAAGTGGGGCTTACATTGTTGTGGAGGGTTAGTAGACATGATTTGTAAGGAAAGCAAATGCCAGTGCATTTCTAGAACTTTAAAAATAGGGGTTGGGGATTTAGCTCAGTGGTAGAGCGCTTGCCTAGGAAGCGCAAGGCCCTGGGTTTGATCCCCAGCTCCGAAAAAAAGAACCAAAAAAAAAAAAAATGTCTGTATCTTCTAATGAGTTCTGTTTCTAGCAGTCTTACTTCAAGAAGAATACAAGTACACACACATACACACACATACATACATACATACACATACACACATACATATACACACATACACATACATACATACACATACACACATACACATACACACATATATACACACATACACACATACACATACATACATACACACATACATATACACACATACACATACATACATACACATACACACATATATACACACATACACACATACACATACATACATACAAATACACAAATACATATACACACATAAACATGCATACACACAAAACTATGTTCAGGATGGTAGAAATGTAAATGGTTTTAAAACCCTCATGAGATATTCATGCTTTGGAACCTGCACAGCCATTCAATGTTCTGCTTCTGAAAAATTTAAAAACATGGAGGAAATCCTCATGGTTGAATGGAGAGAAAAAAATAAAGCAAGACCAAATTGCTATTTAAAAGATGGTTTTAGGGCTGGAGAAATAGCTTGGGTGTTAAGAGAACTGGCTACTCTTTCAGAGGACCCAGGTTTGATTCCCAACATCCACATGGTGACCCATCTGTTTGTACTCAAGCCTCAGGGATCCAATGCCCTCTTCTGCTCTGCAGGATCCTGCATGCATGTGAGGAATGTTAGCTCACACTACCACACGTATACAAATAAAAATACATAAAATATCTTTTTAAAATATAAAAAGATTTTTTTTTTTGTTACTTGGTTCGTTGGTAGGCTGGGTTTTTTGTTGTTGTTGTTTTTGTTTTTTCAGGAGACAGGGTTTCTCTGTGTAGCCCTGATTGTCCTAGAACTCGCTCCGTAGACCAGGCTAGCCTAGAACTCAAAGATCCATCTGCTTCTGCCTCCCAAGTCCTGGTATTAAGGTAAGTGCCAGCACTTCTCAGCTCAGCTATACTTTATGTCTTATAAGCATACATAAAATATGTTACATATTTACAACATATGTGTGGGGAGCAGTGGATGGGGGTGTGTGTGCATGTATGTTTGGGGAAAAAGCTTGAGGAAATATGCCAAAATGGAAAAACAGTATAATTTTGGTTGAAAGATTACATTTTTAATTTCTGTCTTATACTTTCAACTTAAAGCTAAACACTTAGTGTGCATTGCGTTTGCAATCTACCCCGAGTCATTCTCTGTCCCCGCCAGCGGGGACCCAGTTATTCAGGGTCCCGAAGAGGCTTTCTACCTGTGGGCCAAAATGGGGTGAAGAGAAGAAGGAGACCAAGCAAGATTCTGTTGTCAAGGTCTCGTTTATTGAGAGGAACAGCATTTAAAGCTCTGAGGCAGGAAATGAAGCAGGAACTGAAGCTTAGGGTGGGGGAGTTTGGGAAGTGCCCAAGGATATAAGGTGAATCACTACACTGCAAGATATCCTCCTATAACAAAGAGGCAACAGTCTTCCGAGGGACATGTTCTTTGAAAAGGTGAACCCTTCTCAGGAATCTGCTCAGGGACATCCGGTGTTTGCTCAGGCTGAAACATCCTGTCATTGCTCCCAGGGTCTTCCTGGGAGAGGCTCTTAGTTCAACAACCTCAAGTCTGTATGGCAGTCAATTCAAGGTTAAACCTCTGTGGCCATGCAGCCCAGAGTCAAGTAGCCACCTTGAGCTATGCATTCCATAGCAAAGGCCCAAATCCAATACGGCTCACTGCATCTCCCGTTATTCTTTTTATTAAAAAAAAGGACCATTAGGTGGAAGTAGTGGTCTGAGATAGATCAGACATGCCTCACAGAGTGCCCAGCTCGGCCATGGCGAGCCACTCTTGCAGTTAGGACTGCACCCCAATGGCTAGGAATGAACTTATGCTGTAACACACCGTTCTGGGCTATCGTGTGTGTTATTGGGGAGGAACTGGGCAGAGGAGCATTTGACGGCCCTACATTTAAAGTGGGGTGTAGCCACCTCTGTCTTAGGATCGATCTAACCCCAGCCTTATCTGTCATAGGATCACCTTGTCGCCCCAAGGCACCATGTCTTAGATTGGTCAAGGTCAGAGGAAGTTGCCCGTCCCTGAGGATAGCTACATTGGATCATCTTCTCATTCCTCTTACTTGAGCCCAAGAAAGAGGAGCCAGATGGCATTAATATAAGAGATTGTGGAAGTTGAGCCCTCTCCAGTAGTGGGCACCTCATCTGGTTCTCCTCAGCTGCTATGGCCCATACCACCAAGGGCCTAGTCAAGCCTCTCCTGTAATAAAATTTAGAATTCCCAATTGTTAGCAACTACTCCAGAAAGTTCATCCACTGTGCTTACCCCTTCTAACAATAGATTGGGGGGCAGGTAACTCCAGACACTGCAGACACAATGGCTGCAGCAGTAATGGCTGCTACAATAGCAGCGAAAGTGCCAAGGTCTTTCCCAGGACAGTTCAGGATGGTCATTCTTCTCTGGAACAAGCAGTAGTGCACAGAGGGTTGGGCGCAGGCCATGGTGGGATGGGACACAATGACTGCAGCAACGCCAGAATTTCTGTGATGACAAAAGATGAGTGGGAATCCTCCATATTCCTCCAAGGACACAGGAATGACTCCAGGGACCTGAACCAGGAGAGCTGAATCTTCATGCTCCCAGGATCAGCATGTCTCACCAGCCACTCAGGCAGCTGGCATACTCTTGTAGCATCCTGTAGAAAAAAACACAAAGATTCCTCTTCCCCATATAAAATATCTCAACAGGATCATGCCAATATGTGGACCTTTCTATTTCACCTAGGCAGAAGTATGCCTAGTTGTAGGGTGCCATAAACTCAGAGTGTTCCTTGGCATCCAAATTTTAAAATTGAAATAAAAGGAGCATATTTTAGCATACAGGATAACTCCTTTTTTTATTTATTAAAATATTGTTAAAAATATTATTTATTAAGATAAGTCCTTGAGGATTAAATTGAGTACACTGAGCACTGAGTATCTATAAATTGACTTTTATACCAAATTATTGTCTCCAGCATTATTGTTTTGGATATATAAAGAATGAGATTTTTGACTAACTGTTTCTATATAAGGCCTATAATCTGCCTGGTATCATTGTCCTCCTTGCTAAGGGTCCAGGCAATCCAGTTTGAGTTCTTAAATGGCCTATAAAGGAACAGTACTTAGTGCTCTTAACCACTAAGCCATCTCTCCAGCCCCTCACCAGCTTTATTTACCTAAACATAAGCATTAATTAGAGATGCCAAATCCTATAAATATTGTCCAGATTCAGTCGCACTAGAAATCCCTGAGCTGGTAAGGTGAGGATGGGAGTTGAAAGTAAGCAAATGGAGTCTTCCTCTTTTTGTGAGGGAGTGTTATCAACTCCATTATCATTTTCAAAGAGCTGGGTCTATGGTTTTGTTTAGTTGTCTCAGCCAGAGCACTGAAAGGACAGTGAGTTGTCAGACATTCACACTGAAATCATCACTCACTGATTTTAAGTAGAAAACCTGCCTCTAATATAGCATTAAGTAATTGTATAATTTGAGGGCTAGTGGTATCTAAAAAGGGAAACTTTTTAATCAACTGTAAACCATAAGCCATACATTGGCTATCAGTATATGAATTGAAAGCTTGATTTTTTTTTAAACAGTGGCTACAGCACGAATTCAATAATCTGTGCTGAAGCAGGAGAAACTCAAGAGAATAAACAAGTGATACAATCATACATGTAGCCTTTTCATTAGATGAACCACCTATAAATACAGTAAGCTCATTTCCTATGGGTTACATGCACAAATTTATAGGAAGTATAAAAGCATGCAAAGAATAAAATTACCAACTTTGCCTGAAAAATTTGTATATGTGATAGGCCAAATATCAGTATTTTGTAATAACCAATTTAATTGCTGTTTGGAATAAGATATGTTTTACCAGGTTTCTTTCTTTCTTTTTTTTTTTTTTTAAATACTTTCAAGACTCTAGCCTACAATTCTGTATTAACACAACTGAAGCTTTATCTCCATAAGCCTTGTGTTGCAGGGCAACAAGGTAGAGAGCCATGGGGATGTAGAAAACCAGTTTTGGTACCAAGACTCTTGTTGCTCTCTCTCTCTCCTTCGTTTTTCTAGGCTATCTCTCACCTTTTTTAGACTGTCTTCTACAAGTCCAGTCTTATCTACATAAACACAGCATTCCTCTTTTAAGGCTGCGCAAAGTCCTCCTTGTTGTAGGAAGATTAAGTCTAGGCCTCTTCTATTTTGTAAGACTACTTCAGACAATGAGGCAACTGAGTCTTTTAAGTTAGCTAATCCATCTCTTAATTCAGCAATATCCTTATCTATGGCTTCGCTAAGCTGGTTATAGTATTGATGGGAAGTAACGAGGGAAGCGATGCCAGTGCCTGCACCCGAGCCCCTAGACCTAGGAGAACGAGAGTGATGGCAGTTACTGTTCTCTTTTTTACCTTGTGAGGCATATCCAAGCCCTTTTCCCAGGATTTAAGAAAAGTCTCTGGCTCATGTATGCTGAGTCTGGGAAATAATTGAACCAGCACACAGTAATCTTTAGTCTTTAAAATTGAGATGTTATAACATATGTGGTTAGACCAGCGGAACATGCTAGATAAGTATACTTGGGGGCTTGTAAATATGTATTTTGATTGCCAACAATTATGGTATTATTACATATTTCTAATAATTGTTGAGGGGGAAGAATGTTCTTCCCGGGGAGGCAGATTCCTATCTCTGAGACTTCTGTGATAGTGAGTTCTATGGTGTTCCAAGAGAGACCACCAGTGTCATTAGTATATGTGATGTTGCCAAAAGTGGCTATACCCTCATAGAAAGGAGGGTTAGCTGAAAAACACATCTAGCATTCCTCATAAATAGAGGTATTTGTTTCCTGTTCATGATATACCAAGGCAAGAGCTGAGGTGTTAAGAACAGATAAAATCAGGCTTGTGGGGGACATTGGCCCAACAGGTATGGTGGGCTGAAAAAGGGTAGTTGGAGGGACTAGAGGTGTTAAAAGGGGGCTGAGTCACCACCCCGGCAAGGAACCCTGGCTATGCAATTGAGGTTAGGCCCAATGGAGGCCTTATGTAAGTTGGGGTGGTTTTAAATAATCTAATTTTGAAGGTTACTCCGGGGTCTCTATTGGCAACATACATCCGGAGACCCCACTCAAACCCCTATGCCAGTTTTCTGGGGTGATCTTTTTCCCAGCATCAGTAAAAAAGTTATTGTAAGAGGGTTGCACCAGCCCTTGGAAGGCTCAGTGTTCCGGCATTCCTGGCCCAAATCAATACGGCTCACTGCAATTCTCATAACAGAGAACAAAGAATGCACACAGAAGCAGTGGGAGTGGTGGGTCAGAGATCCAGGTTTTACGTCTGGCTCTGACCGTCGTGACATAGGACTGTGAACAGCTTGCTATTCTTTAGAGCAGTGGCTCTCCGACTTCCTCATGCCACCCTTTAATACAGTTCCTCATGTTATGGTGATCCCCCAACCATAGAATTATTGTCACTGCTACTTTATAACTGTAATTTTGCTGGTTATGAGTCATAATGTAAATATCTGTGTTTCCAGTGGTCTTAGGCAACCCCTGTGAAAGGGTCATCTGACCTCCAGTGGGGGGGGGGTTGAGAACTGCTGCTTTAGGGTCTGTTAATTTCCTCATCATTGAGAGAGAGAGGATTATAAACCTCTCTTTCAGGGCTTCTGGGAGTAGCGTGGGTGAGGCATGCAAAGCATCAGTCTAGCAGAGAGTAAAAAAGTATCCACCACACCTACTGCGATGGTTTGTATATGTTTGGCTCAGGGTGTAGCACTATGAGGGGGTGTGGCCTTGTTGGAGTGGGTGTAGCCTTGTTGGAGTGGGTGTGTCACTGTGGGCATGGGTTTTAAGACCCTCATCCCAGCTGCCTGGAAGTGAGTCTTGCACTAGCAGCCTTCAGATGAAGACGTAGAACTCTCAGCTCCTCCTGCTCCATGCCTGCCTGGATGCTGCCATGTTCCCACCTTGATGATAATGGACTGAACCTCTGAACCTGTGAGGCAGCCCCAATTAAATGTTGTTCTTCTAAGAGTTGCTTTGGTCATGGTGTCTGTTCACAACAGTAAAACCCTCACCAAAACACCTACATCAGTCTCCTAATGGTTACATTTGTCCTTATTGATTGTTAATGTCGTGAAATGTTCCAATAATGCCACTCTTACATTTTTTTTAAAAAAACCGTGAAATAATGTCATTAGCTGCCTTTTATTTCCTTGACTTCCTCTTTCCTCCCTGTCTTTCTGCTGCACATTTTGGTACATGATCCTGTGTTAGTCACTCGACAAGAACTGATAAACTGACCTCCTCCTGAATTTCCCATGTGTTACCAGGAAGAGAAGAGATATGGGAAACAGAAGAGGGGAGGGGAGAGGAGGGGAGGGGAGGGGAGGGGAGGGGACAGAAGGAGAGGGGAAGAGGAAAGGGGAGTGGAGGGGAAGAGGAGGGAAGGAAGAGGGAAGGACAAGGAAGGGGAAGGGACGGATGGAGGGGAGGGCAGGGGAGGAAAGATGATAAAGTGTTTATATATTTTTTCACACTGTGGACATAACAGGCTGTGTGATTCAGTGACCAGCTGACGTGTCTCGAGTGCCACAGGCCTGGCACCTACTCTTGCCGTGTCATTTGCCTCACACAAAGCACATTCCTATAAAGATGGGAAAAGGCTCCCTACGTTTGAACTGCGGCTTCTTGCATTCTCATCAAAGCTGTGCTGAGGTCTGCCTCCCATTTCAGACTTTCCAATTCTGAGCAAGAACCCCAACCTTTAGAAAGACAACGTACATATTAAACACAAAAGAGGTCCTTCGAAGCCTACAACCTCCCAGCGGTGGCTGGGTAAACCCCGCCACAAGTCTACCAAAGCTATTTGGAAGGAAGCCACGCCCCATTTGTGGTAAACTATGCATAACTGCACCCTTAAAATAACTTCTCAAGGGCATTCGCATGGAAATCGGATGAAACCTTCTACCGGAAGCTGTTCAATCGCTATAATATCGTAAGTCTTTGCTGAATCCCTACATTCCAGGCAAAGCCAGTGTAGCCAGTGTAGTCTTCATTACCCTTGTCCCCAGATGAGGACAGAGTCCCACGAGCCAAAAATAAGGCTTGCACCAGAAATCAACAGATGGGGTTCAGGGCTAACAAACTTGAATAAAGTCAAACAGTCCCTTGCTTTGTTTCTCTCATGTGTAAAACAGGGGTTCAAGCGCGATGATTTCTAAGGCCACCCACAGTTCTAATACTCTTCTCTCATAAAAATTCTATACTTGTAGTGAAAACTGGAAAGGCCCTCCTCAGGCAGCTTTGGGGAGTTTAGAAGAGGAATCTGCCTTTCCTTTCTTCGTCCCACCAACTCTAGTCCATTCTGTAATCCACTGAATTGCACATGCGAAGAAACGGAAAATAAACAAGAGGTGGGGAGAAAGGAAAACGTGGCTCCTCCCACATGGGCACCGTCATTGCCATCCAGAATGTTTGCCTTGTGCGTAGGGAAGCCATGCATGTCACTAGAATGGTGGACGTGTTCTGTCTCCAGGCCCTGGCCTATCCTAGCTGCTCTTCATTTTAACCACGGCTTTAGCTGGAACTGGCAGGATAGCGTGTAAATGCCCCCGGGACACCAACAAAGACTGATTGTTTGAGCTAGAATGAGTTAACCTGCCATTTGCCAGCAGCGGAAAAAGTCCAAACCCAACCACAGTTAGCCTCGGGTTCAAATTCATGGGATCATAACATCCTAGCCTTGCCTTAGGAGGAAGTCAGACCGGCAGCGCCTGGGTTTCTGAGGGTTGGATTAACCTGGAAGTAAGCCCTGCCCTTCACCAACCAAGGTCTGGGGCTTCCTCATGTACGGTAAAAGCAGCTGTCATTTGGTCATTGGCTTGTCATTTGATTGTCTATAAGTCTCCTCCGGTCACTGGAACACTTTACTGCATTCCTAGGTGTCTACATGTTGGGTTTTTGAGTTCTTACGTGCTTTTTGTCTGACCCATTTACTGTGCTTGTCCCATTTACTTGTCCCATTTACTGTGCTTGTACACACCTCTTCCCTCAATAGCCGGCCCACACCCATGAGCAGGGTTAGCCCTAACTTCTGAGCCTTTCTCGATGGGAGGGGAGCACGGAGACACACCTGGCACTTATGTAAGCATTTTTCCAAGTCAAGATCTCTTAACATTTCTTAAGGTAGTTAGGTTTAAGATAAAGGGTCATAAAATCCCACAAGGCCCAGAGAAGTCACCTTACTTCCTGTGCACTCTCTGACAGCACAGCCATCGGCTGTATCATGCCTGAACACCAAGGTTCCATTTCCTGAGTCTCATCCATGTTGTAAGCTTATTTAAGAGTTCGCAGCATCCTTTCCGGTTCTGAGGTCATACTCTTTTCTTGAGAAACATTTGCAGAGTTTAAGAACAAAAGTTTGCCTTTGGACACACAGACCTTCGGTCTTGGCTCTGAGTAATTTGATACTACGGCAGAAGGGTCCTGGGTCTCCTAGGAATATGACCCACAAAACCTGGCTTCTCGGGGTTGGGGATTTAGCTCAGTGGTTAGAGCGCTTGCCTAGGAAGCGCAAGGCCCTGGGTTCGGTCCCCAGCTCCGAAAAAAAGAACCCCCCCCCCCAAAAAAAAAAAAAAAACCTGGCTTCTCGGAATCCTGAGGCTTTCCGGAGTAGAGAAGTCAGAGGTGGCTACATCGAAGGGGATGCCTTTGAAAAGGTTGACTTGGAGCCCATGAACATCAGTCTGCCTCTCGCTCTGATGCTGGACTCTGTAAAAGGATAGCTCAGGAAAAGATCCTGAACTTGGGGAACGGAGGTGACCTCACTTGGATTCCACATCAGCGTTGACCCTGATGAGTACGGGGTCTTAGCATTTTCAAAACAGATGGTCGATGTTAGTGAGAAAGGAATGACAGACAGTGGGTGTACTGCTCTCTGCGATTCCTGGGTATGGCTGAGTAAAGCTAGAAGGGAGGAAGCCGGACATATGTTAGGAGGAGGGGAGGAGAAGGAGAAAATAAAGAATACTGCTCTGCTGAAGGGGTTTGCAACCCCATAGGAAGAAAAACAATATCAACCAATCAGACACCCAGAGCTCCCAGGGACTAAAGCACCAACCAAAGAGTACACATGGAGGGACCCATGGCTCCATCCACATATGTAGCAGAGGTTGGCATTGTCAGACACCTATGGGAGAGGAGGCCCTTGGTCCTATGGAGGCTCAATGCCCTCAGTGCTAGGGCGGGGAGGATGCAGTGGGTGGGTGAGTGGTGGAGCACCTTCATAGAAGCAGGGGTAGGGGGGAGGGGATAGGGGTTTTCAGAAGGGAAACCAGGAAGGGAGATAACATTTGAAATGTAAATAAATAAAATAACCAATAAAAATTAAAAGCAATAAAGAGGCATTTAATGACAAAAAAAATAAAGAAAAAAGAAAAAGAACACCGCTCTAGAACATCATCTATAGAAAACAAATGATGAGTATTTAACCTTCTTACCCAGGATTTCAATAAACACCAATAACAGCTGGATATGGTGGTGCACACCTTTAATCCCAGCAACTTGAGAGGCTGAGGTGGGCAGATCTCTGAGTTCAAGGCCAGCCTCATCTCCATAGTGAACCCCTGTTTCAAAAGTCCAATCAAATAAACCCTAATAACAACCCATAAAATGCCCTTGCCATTTGCACTTCAAATGACTCAGCTTTTGAAACTGGAAATGCGGCTGGAGAGATGGCTCAGCGGTTAAGAGTGCTGATTGCTCTTCCAAGAGGTCCTGAGTTCAAATCCCAGCAACCATATGGTGGCTCACAACCATCTGTAATGAGATCTGATGCCCTCTTCTGGTGTGTCTGAAGACAGACACAGTGTACTTATATATAATACAGTGTATTTATATATAATAAATAAATCTTTAGAAAGAAAAAAGAAACTGGAAATGCATCTGCAGAATTTGATTCATTACAAGACTGAGAGATCTGCAGTGAAAATTGAAGATCTAAAGTACATGAGGGGCTTTGCACACCCTCATCCCCCTGATACTCGGGACTGTCAAATTCAGTTGTTGGGGAAGGGCGGGTATCTGGTTGATGGGCAGCAGGTTTCCTGGAAGTCCCTGTGTGGAGTCAAGGTCTAAGGAGAATCAGATGCTAACACAGAATGAGACATATATTAGAAATGTACTTGGCAAAATGCTTGAGAGGACAAAAATGGAGGGCCGGGGAGGAGGATGGAGAGCCAGCTCTTGGCATGAATCTGATTCCCAGAGAAGAAAGGAGGGGGTAAGAAAGTTGGTTCGGACATCTCATAGTGCAGTGCAGCCTAAGAGTATTCACCAAAGCCATGGCCAAGACTCTAGGGGAGAGCTAACTGTGAGTCCCATGTCCACCAGGAATGAGCAATGAGGAATTTCCGAGCCTTTAGGCTCATCAAACGATTACATTTCCTGAGGTAGGAGAATGGAAAGGGACATTTTCATGGCAATCTCCTTCCTTAAACTTGTCATAAACTTTCTTTGAGGTCCCTCCATGCTTTTCAATGAAAAAAAAATAATGTTAAATGGATAATAAAACAAATGAGATTTTTCACCTTCCATGATGTCCCATAAAAAGGAAAAAAAAAAAAAAAAGCCAGGTATGGTGGTACAGCACTTGGAAGGCAGAGTCAAGTGAACTGCTGTGAGTTCAAGGCCAGCCTGGTGTACCAAGTGAGTTCTGGGACAACCAAAGCTACATAAGAAACCATGTCTCAAAAAACCAAAACAACAACAACAACACAACAACAAAACAAAAAAACAACAAAAAACAAAACAAAACAAAAACTAAAAAACAAAAACGAACCCAAACTGTCCCCTTGTCCACCCATTTATAGGGTGCTATCATATAACAGTTTCCTACAGATTGAAATATTCTGCAGGGAAGCTCTTAAAGCAAGGAGGTAAACAACTCAAAATAGTTTCAGGAAGTTCCTAAAACTGACCAAATTCTCTAGGTCCCTCTCTGACAGATGAAGCAATAAGAGCTGAGAGTCCCTCTCCAGAAGCAGAGCTGCCAAGAAGACTCTGCACGCAGACCAGCTGCCTGGAAGAGGTTTAGACCAGACTCGCCTGGAAAGAACACTCTCCAAGCTGCTGAGCTGCCTGCAGGCTGCTCACTGTGTTTCAGTTCCCAGCTTTGTGACCTGTCAGCCATGTTGAGGTGGGCTTTGGCGATACAGCCATTGAGTCATTTCTGCTCCTTTAAGGAACCCCTCACCCATATTCCTGTAAGTAATCCCAATAAAACTCACGGTTCACCAAGTTGGGCTGCGGTGACATCTGTACTTTGGTCTGCTTTGGGTTTGAGTGACCAGATCTGTTGGGTTCAGACTCCATTTTAGAGAACCTAGCCTAAGGTTGAACTCAAGTTAACAAACAGGCCGGTATCTAGCTACAGTTTCTAGGTTACCCCACACACACAACAAATCCTGTGTCTAGCACCAGTTTCCAGGTTATTTCCCAACAAGTCTGCACCCCCAGGTTACAAGCCCGCCCCTGACACTTTACTTTCTAACAACCACCAATCAGGAGAAAAACAGAAGTTAAATTTATGGTTTAACTCCCAGCACCAGCCAATTATGTTAAAGGCCACAATAGCCCCCCAAATAGATGCTCGCCAGGCTAGAAACCTTCACCCCTTGCTAGCTATTTCCTATAGAACCTTGTCCCGATGACAGTTCAGGGTTTTTTCACCAAAACTGTCACTACTATCTAATCTCAGAATATTTTTTATTATCTTCCAAAGAATGCTTTATCTCTTAGTAACAATTCTTTCCACCTTACTTCATTCCTGGAACCTCTAATCCTCATTCTGTCTCTTCCAGAAATGTTCACATGATGGGATGGTACACTGTGTGTCCTTTGGTGCCTGGTTTCTTTCACTTAGCGTGTTTTCAAAGTTCGACACTTAGCATTTGTCAATATTTTATGTATTTCTATTCTACCTCACTTGTTATACTCTAGTTCATAACTCATTCATCAACTGAGGAATATCTGAGCTATTTATACCTATTGGCTATGCTGGACAAGGATGGTACAAACATTTGTGTACAGGATTTCACGTGAACATAGTTTCAAATGACATTTAAACTCCTTGGGTGTTTTACCTTGAAGAAGAATCAGCTCAAGTCTGTCAAGTCTGTGTTTCTTGCCTTGAGGAACAGTGGAACACTTTTCTTTTCTTTTTTTTTTTATTAACTTAAGTATTTCTTATTTACATTTCGAGTGTTATTCCCTTTCCCGGTTTCCAGGCAAACATCCCCCTAATCTCTCCCCTTCCCCTTCTTTGTTCCCCTCCCCACCCTCCACCCATTGCCACCCTCCCCCCAACAATCTAGTTCACTGGGGGTTCAGTCTTAGCAGGACCCAGGGCTCAGTGGAACACTTTTCAAAGTGGCAATACTTTCTACTGGGAATGTTTTATTTAATTTAATAGAAGTCTCTTTCTACCAGGAAGTAGGAGGGCTCCAGTTTTGCCACTTTGAGGTGAGTAACAGTTGAGACAAAGTCTCCCTCTCTAGCCGTAGATATCCTATCTAGTATGCCACCTGGCTTCCAGTTCACAGATCCCACCTGCCTCAGCTTTCTTAGTCTGGGATTGCAAGGGTCAGCCATCATGTCCAGCTTCCAATATTTCCGCAGCATAGACAACTGTGTCTTTTTTATTATAGCCAGAGTATGTGAGGCAATTGTTAAGCATAATTCTCTAGTTCCTAGATGGTGGACTTGACTGTTTTATAAATGTGCTCGAAACAAACAAACAACAAACAGAAAACACACAACAGGCTTAGCATGGTGGTGTACGGCTTTAACCCAGCATTCTGAGAAACCAACGCAGGCAGACCTCTGTGAGTTCAAGGCCAGCCTGGTGCACAGAACAAGTTCTAGGTCAACCAGACTATGTAGTGAGACCCAAATACTCTCTTACACACACACACACACACACACACACACACACACACTATCTGTACAGGACTTTGTGTTAGTGGAAAGGTTTTAAACCTTCCCTGTTTGAAACGTAGTCACTAGCCAACATGACTCCCAAGCATGGAGATGTGGCTAGTGTGGCTGAAAACCTGAAATTGTACCTTTACCTATGTGTGAGCTCATGTTTACTATGCTGGACAGTGTGATCCTAAAAGTTGCAATCGGGAGAATGGGATTGTTTGCAAAATAAAAATAAAAATGTTTTTTTTTTTTTCAGACAAGGTGCTCACTTTGTATCTCAGGTTGGCCTCGAACTCACAACAGTCATTCTGCCACAGTGTCATGAGTGCCAAGATCACAGGTGTGAACCATTCCACTCGGCTCCTCTCTAATTTTGATGGTAACATCTAGCATCCCTAAAGCTTGTCTTAGAAATGAATGTCTGGTTCCCATCTCAGAACTCCGACCTCTGAATGTAGACACCTGAACAGAGGACAACTTTTGATGTTAACAATTTGAGATTTTTCCCAGAGATCACACTGGGACTTGGGGCAAGTTATTTAAGCTCTCTGAACCTTGTTACTGCTTATAAAAAAAAAAAAAAACAGATACAGTGATTTTTATCTAATAAATCATATAATTTAATAGAATTAAATACAACAATTCATGTAAAATCTAGATGGTACTTTGTATGCTAAAAGTTATCTTAACATCAGCAGCAGCAGCAGCAGCAGCAGCAGCAGCAGCAGCAGTATCAGCAGTAGCTGCCGCCACCACCACCATCACTTGCATGGCACCCACATTTGCTACTGTTCTTCTGGTTAACTAAGAGCATTTTTAGAAACACTGACTGGTGGGGGTTGGTCTGTTGGAATGTATACAAATGCTAAGTTCTAAACCCCAAGGTCTGGTTGCCATCCAGATGAGGGCATCCTCACTTACACAGATCTTCGTTGTGTAAACCTTGCTCCCCAGTTTAAAGCTACTGGTTAATAAAAGGCTAGAAAGAGCCCGTCATTGGGCAGGAGAGAGAGGAAGTGAGGAGTCTCGAGAGTGTCCATGGAAGAGGGAGGGCCAGGAGGGGAGGGGGAGAGAGGGGAGGGGAGGAGGAGGAGGAAAAGACAGAGATCAGGGGTCTCCGTCAGACATGATGGACCAGGAGCTCCTGGCTGAGAGAAGCCTACACAGAGGACAGACTGATGGAGCAGAAGCAGCCTGGGCGAGTCTCAAACAAGTAACAGGGGGCATACGGTGGGGTGTAGATGAGAATATCTTAGAACTTGCCCAATCTAGTCTTACAGCTTGTAAATATAAAACCAGGGGGTTTTTTTTGTCTTTTGCACGGGTCAGCTAGAGTAAGTAATTCATTTACAACTGACCCGAAGCATTAAACAACCCAAGAAGAGGTTCTTAGAAACAGTTCCTGAGATATCTGTGGCCATTCATAACCAGCTGTTAGTCGGTGTTCGTTGATGGAACATCTGTTGTTTGTTTGCAGTACAGCAGTAGACACGGGAAAATCTCCGCCATCACGAGCGTGTGTTTTCTGGCTTGAAACATAACGCTGCTGCCTCTTGAGGGAATTACAAGGCATGACTCTGGAACCTGACGTGCTGGTCTTAGCTCTGTGGGGAGACTCTGCTAATTAAGGTTTACCATTAGGGTTGGGGATTTAGCTCAGTGGTAAAGCGCTTGCCTAGCAAGCACAAGGCCCTGGGTTCGGTCCCCAGCTCCGAAAAGAAAAAAAAAAAAAAAAAAAGGTTTACCATTGACCAGATAGGTAGCCTTCTGGGGCTTGGCGCAATATGGAAGACTCCCTTTCACCGGCAGGGCTTCTTCTCTGACCTTGTCTGGGGAATTCAAACCCCAACACACACTCACACACACACACCTACACCTCTACCTGAAGAATGTCATATAGCCTTAGTTAGATTACAGGGAGAAAGAATTTCTTTCTCCCAATAAGAACCTGTTCAGCTAGCACCCGAGATTCCCGAAATGTTTCCCTATGCTAATGAGGCACTTCAGACCCTAAGCCTTCAGCCAATGACTGTTGCCTATCCTGGATGTTTCTACCCCTCCCTATCCTCCGAAATTATATAGGCCTTGGATCACCCCAAGTAAAGCTGATCTGCCTCTCTAGCCAATCCTATGTGCCTTATTCACCCCACGGACTTGCAGGGCTTTCAAGCACCCAATCTCTGCTCCTTTCGGCCTCTGCTGATGATCCGCGAGAGCAGCGACAGCCCTCTGCTTTCTGAGCTCTGGAAACTGGAATTACACCGGAAAATTTGATGCTCTAAGAAATATAATGAACAGGTGTTGGAGAGGGTGAATGTGAACAAAATACAATGATCTACACACATATATTGGAGTTATAGGTGGTTGTGGTCCACTGGACATGGGTGCTGGGAACCAAACTTGGTCCTCTGTAAGAGTAGCAAGTTCCCTTAACCACAGACCTACTTCTCCAGCCCCTGTATATTGGTTTTTAAATGGTAAAATCTTGCTGAGCCCAATGGTCACTGGATGTATCAAATGGTTCTTATGGATTTCCTGGTACTTATCATGAAATCCCTTGCGACCTCACAGGAGGGTTGCTGTAAAATGAGCAGGGATGCCCTCTCCGGCCTCTTTCTCCTCCTGGGCTGAGATGTCACTCCCTTGTAACCAACATTGTTTTTTGAGACCAAGCATGACATAGCAAAGAACCAAACCAATACCAGAACCACGGCCTCCGAGCTCCAAAAAATGTGAGCTAATTAAACCTCTTTTATTTATAAAGTTAGCGATTCAGGCCTGGCTGACGCAGACATGTTGGAAGAGTTGAGGGGGTGGCTTTTAGAATAACACTCAGTTGAGATGGTCAAGATTCTGGACTAGATCCCCAACACTAGAAAAGTGCTGTGAGATCAGAGGGATTTTATTTCCATTTTGCAAATAAAGAAACTGCAGAATCTAGAGGACGAAAAGGTAAAATATCTAGTCCATTATTTCATCCATCCCTCTGAGCCTGATACATTCCATGGTTGTCAAACAAAAGCCCTTAGTAAGCCCATTCTATGCTCCAAGCGCGATCTATCTGGGGATAGAAAACCAAGATAAACTGCACGATCCAAAGCCATCCTTAAAGACCTCATCCTCTCTTGAGAGGGAAGATAATGAGGAATGTATGTGGTGGTGCACATCTCTGATCCTGGAACTTGAGGGGTAGAGGGCAGGCAGATCTCTGTGGGTTTGAGGCCAGCCTGATTCACAAATAACATTTACAGTACCAGAACCCAACCAAAGAATTAAGGTCAGAAGGGTGATATGGAATGCTAAGATAGGAAGACAATAGAAGTCTAAATCAAAGCGGGTCTCAGGCTATGGATTTGGTTTATTGTTTATATTATGTTAATTGGGTCCCTAAATTAATCGGAAATTCTCCCATATGCATATAGGACACTGTGGGTTCCTGCCCCCAGTTGGCTCTAATTGGCAAATAAAGTTGCTGGTGGCCAATGGCTGGACAGGGAGACAGAGATGGAACTTTAAATTTTCTGGGCAAGGGAACTCAAGGAAGAAAGATTTCCTGGGGAGGCAGGAGGATCAGACTTGGGAACTGCGGGAGAGAAAGGATACAGCCGTGTAAGAGTCACGGAGAGCCCAAGCCTGAACTTGTAATAAAGAGACCCTAATGCTATTACATCGGAGACGGCTCCTTGGTGGTCTTTAGGTTCACGACCACTTCCCGGCATAAGAGCTCATAAAAATAAATGCGCGCAAACACTCATACACATAAAACTTTAACAGAGGAATTTTTAAAGAGGAATTTTTAGGGTAGAGTATGGTGGCCCATGAGTTTAATCCCAAGACTCAAGAAGAAGAGGCAGGTGAGTCGCTGTGTGTTTCAGGCCACCTTGGTCTAAATATCGAGTTCCGGGCCCACCAGGAATACATCGTGAGACCCTGTTTTAAAGAAGACGGAAGGGGAGGAAGGCAGAGGCGGGAGAGGGAGAGAAGAGAAGAGGGGAGTGGGGGGGGGAGAGAAGAGAAACCTGTGCTAGTGTACAATCCGAACACCAGAGGCGAATGTTAACTGGTGCTTCAGGAGGAACTTGGATGTCCCAGAGAGGCGATTATGGCCAGATGCCGCTACCAAGGACAACTTTTAAAAGGCATCAGAACGGCAGCTGTGATTGTTCAAGTCAGAAATCCTAGCACTCAGGAGGGCACTGCAGAAGGACTGCAAGGGTGTCCTTGAGCAGTGGGCTCTGCGTCACCAGGGTGGTTTGAAGTACCTTGTCTCAAAAACAAATAATAAACAAATAACAAAACAACAACAGCAAAAACAAAACAAAACAAACAAACAAACAACAAGCAAAACAACACCAGCAAAAACAAATAACGAAACGGACAACAGCAAAAACAAAACAAACAGCAAACAAACAAAGGTCAGGTTAGAAACAAACGTTTTCTGTTGTTGAGAAGGTGAATGGAAGGCAGCAAGATGACTCAGCAGTTTGTAATTGAGCCTGACGAACCAAGTTCCATCTCTGGGACCCACGTGATGGAAGGAGAGAACCGACTCCTGAAAGTGATGCTCTGATTTCCACATATGCACTGCACGCGCGCGCGCGCACACACACACACACACACACACACACACACATGCACACACTCTACTACATATATGTAATAAAATGTTTCATGAAAACTATGATAGGTGAATTCTATATTTTTTTAAAAATATTATTTATTTAATGTATCTGAGTACACCATAGCTGTCTTCAGAAGAAGGCATCGGATCCCATTACAGATGGTCGTGGGCCACCGTTTGGGTGCTGGGAATTGAACTCAGGACCTCTGGTAGAGCACAGGCAGAGGTCTTAACCGCTGAGCCATCTCTCCGGCCTGGTGAAATATATATATATATATATATATATATATATATATATATATTTTTTTTTTTTTTTTCCGAAGCTGGGGACTGAACCCAGGGCCTTGGGCTTGCTAGGCAAAGCACTCTACCGCTGAGCTAAATCCCCAACCCGAACTATATTTTTAAGAGGAACTCAGTTGGTTCCATCTTCCAGCCTAGGGATATCAACAGCTAGAAACCAAGTCATCGAAAATGTCTGCGCACCTCGCACCTTTAAAAGTCCCTGTGTGGGAGCCCATGAAGTGGTCAGATGGTTAGGAGTGAATACTGACTGCCCTTGCAGAGAACTGGTTCCAAGCATCCATATCCTGAGTTACTCCAGCTGTGGGCAATTTGATGTCCTCTGCTGGTGTCTGAAGGCACAAAAGAAAGTAGTAACTGTTTTATACCTCGGCCCAACAGAAAGGAAACAAATGAATGGAATGCTTGGTCTCCCCGGCTCTTTGACTGAAAGGCATTTTCCCAGGATAGGCCAAATCCAGGCAGGTGGGCTCACTGGCACAGAGCAGGTATAGGGGGAGGGAAACTGGCTAGAAAGCATCAGGCAGAGTATTTTATCCTGCTATCTTTCATGAACACTTGATACTGAGTCCTAGGTAGCTCTTAACAAGTCCCATAAACTCCTGTAAGGATATTACCATTCCTGATAGCTTAGCCACAGGGATAGTTCTTGGGCTTACGAATGCTTGCTCCAAAATCCACTTTCAACACATAGAAAGCTAGTTTGCTTTCCACTTCCGTGGTGGAAACACCATGACCCAAAGCAGCTTGGGAAGGAAAGGGTTTATTCGGCTCACACATCAGAGTCCAACATCAAAGGAGCTCAAAGACAGGAACCCAGAGGCAAGAACTGAAGCAGAAGCAATGGGAGAGCATGGCTCATTGGCTTGCTGTTCATGCCCTCCCCAGCTTGCTTTCTTATATCAGCCAGAACCACCTGGTTAAGGGGGTAGCATCGCCTACAGTGGGCTGGGCCCTTCCATATTAATCATTTAACCAAGAAAGTGTCCCTGGAGACCTTCCTACGGGCTGATCTGCTCTCGAAGTTTCCTCTTCCTCGATGTCTCTAGCCCGCGTCTAGTTAGTAGCAGAGAGGCTCTCTACACAGAGACTATGGGGAAGGTGAAAAATTCTACTACTAAGAATAGGCTTTAACAAGAACAACTTTGCTAAGAGAGAAGAAAGGCTATTAAGGTAAAATTGGAGGGCACTGACCTGAATTAGAAGAATTCTACTGCTGATTACCTTTCGATTGCAAAGAGAAGCTAATAACACATTGTAGCGTAAAAGGTAATTTGAGATGTCATTAGATGCCATTAAGATGAGGAAAACAGCTGGTGGTGATGATGCTCCCCTTTAATCCCAGCACTCAGGAGGCAGAGGCAGGCAGATCTTTTGAGTGTGAGGCTATTGGTCTACAGAGAGAGTTCCAGGACAGCTAGGGCTGTCTTGAAAAATCCCCAGTCCCTGAAAAGATAGGACAAATATTATAGACCGCAAGGAAAATATGTTTAATTTCAAGAAAAGTCCTCTCCAGGACATTAAGGAGAGGATTACAACTCCCTGTAGGAATAGGTTTGATCCTCAAAGCAGGTTAGTGCACTCCAATTTCTTCTTAAGATCCTTGGTTAGTATCTTGGCACAACAGTGTTCTGTTAAAGCGTCAGTGGCTTCCTAAGACCAGAAGCCAACAGTATCTTTTGTGCCGTCTACCCTCCCTGTAAGTAGTTGATGATATGCCTACCTAAACTTTACTTCACGAAACATTACATCTCTTTATTTCCATTCATCATGTTCTACAGCATCTTTTTGTCTAACCATTCTTTTGAAATCTCCTTGACAGAATCTCCAACATCCCCACCCCACCCCACCCCACCCCACCCCCCCCCACCCCCCCCGGAAAAAAAACCCACCCAAACTTGCAAACACCAGTGTCCTCCTGGTTTTGTTTGTACTCTGGTCCCTGAACTTTCAAGCCTTCTGCCACACTTTGGCCCAATGTTGCTAGCCTCCCTATCTCTAGTAAGCATTTCTCACTGACAACTGGGTATCTTTGTCTGCATGGCCCTCGGGTATCTCAAACTTCAGATGCAGGCCATCTTATCTTTGATTCCACCCCATCCACTGCCTCCTCTTCCTACTTCATTCCTTATCTCAGCGAAAGGTAACGTTCTCCACCCGGGAACCCTGGCCAGAAACCTGGGTGCCATTCCTACCTTCTCCCCCACCTCCAAGGTCAAGGACTACTATATTCTGTTAATTATACTTCAGACATATTTCTGTCTTCAAGCCTCTTGTCCCTGCTCCCCAATGAGAGCCTTTGCTTACAATTTCTTCAGTGTTGATACCAGCAGTAGCTCCCACTTCTGTTACCCCTAGCTTCCCTCCATCTTTGTTCTGTCTTTAGAGACCGTCAGACCTAAAGATCCTGTTGTGCCCCACGGCCAGGCTAGGCGTCTCCCACACTCCCAGACCCCATTTTATGTAGCGGTGGTCCGGCCTGTATAAAGTAAAACTTTAACAGGGAGAATCTTAGAACTATTCTGACATCAGTGAAATTTGTTACCTAGTTTAAAACTAATGAAAACGACAGACCTCTCTAACTGGATAAAAAAAAAACCCATAATCAGTAGAACTCCTTGGTTCATTCAGATAGTCACTCACCACTTACTTAGGCAATGTTCTAAATAAAATATATTGCAATCTGAACATGGGACTCTCTGATAAAACACTAGGGGAGAAGACACAGGCAGAATTCAAGTGTATTCTGCAGCAGCATCTTAAAATACAGAACTGACTGAAATCTAAGAAGAGTGTTGTGTTTTGGCATCAAAACCCTTGTCTCAAAATGAGACGCGAGAGAACATCTTATCCTTTTATTTTGAGATGGAAATCTCTATATAATCCTGGACAGTCCCTCTGTAGACCATATTGGCCTCACAATTACAAAGATTCTCCTGCTTCTCTGCCGAGTGCTGGGATTAAACGTATTAACTGCCTCCAAGAGAGGATCCTGTGTCAAACCACCGGAGGTTTGGAGTACAGCACACGAAACGCGGAATTCCGGCTTCCAAAATTATCCCACGCTTCTCCACAGCTTCTCTGCGAGCTGTTGACAGTGAGTTTAACGCGGTCTTTGAGTCATCAAGAATGTGTATGCTAAAGACATTATTTAACCCCCTCTTGTCGCTGCCTGTAGGATTTTATTTTAAATCGGGAACACTAAATTCCTCGTATTCGTGGCATCTCGGGTGCACTCTGGAGCGAAGACCCTTTTTCCAAGCCGGAATAAGCGCACAGGGGAGGAAGGGGTTTAGGACCAGACTAACTAAGCAAGGCGCACTGAGCCAGGCGAAGGGGCGGGCGCTCAGACCGCGTGCTGCAGAGTCCTCCGCCGTCCCAGCATTCCCTGCGCCCCGACCATCGAGCGCGGCTTCCGGCGTCGCTGGTGGAGGTGGGTGCAGAAGGAGCGGGCCCTCGCCGCTCGTTCTCGCTCCCTCTTTCTCTCTCTCTCTCTCTTTCCCTCTCGGGCAACATGGCGGGCGTGGAAGAGGCATCGTCTTTCGGGGGCCACCTGAATGGCGACCTGGATCCAGACGACAGGGAAGAGGGAACCTCCAGCACGGCCGAGGAAGCCGCCAAGAAGAAAAGACGGAAGAAGAAGAAGGGCAAAGGGGCTGTGTCAGGTAAAGGAGTCGTGTTTTCGCAGTCCCTGCCAGGAATGGCCGAACGACTTGGCTCGGGCCCGGCAGGGGTTCCCGGGGATGGGAACCCGGAGTTCTGGCCTTTATTAAATCTCCAGGCCTGACGGAGTGGCATGGGTGGCTTTCCGTGCCGCGGCTGCTCAGAAATGGTGGGAGGGTGTGGGGGATGAGAGTGCCTCCGCTTTCCGAATGGTAGCCCTAGGGTCTCAGAGCGCGAACCCAGCTCCCACGCAGACAGTGACACGGACCTGAAACATGCACAAGATTCACTCCACCACCCTCAGCGCGGGTTTGGACACCGCCGCAAAATCCCTTCTGACCCTACTTGCGGCCTGGTTGCTGGACCTACCTATTTTTGTCGAGGGTTGGGGGTGGGGTATTGGAGCATATTGCCCGGACGGTGCGTCTTCCCTATGTATCATCCGCATTTACACTAGGGCTTTAGCTTTGGATTGCCGATTAGAGGTCTTCGTCTATGAGTCAGGGTCCTTACAGACAGCTTATGTCACCGGACGGTGGTGCAAATTTTGAGGTGCTTAATCTTGCAGCATGCTCAAGCTTTAGGGCTCACAGGCCTGAATTTTGATGCCACTTGGCATGCAATGCAGACAGGGTACTCTACAACTATGAATGAATTTTCCCAGCTGGTAATAATCTTAATTCCGTGACAGCCAGCTGCATGTTTACATTTGGACCAAGTTAACCAGAAACGTGTCTTGTCTTGAGAAGTTTTTGTTTCACAACCACCTATGTTTTTACCTGTTCATACTTAAGGGCCATCGGATAAAGAGTTATGAGAAAGTGGAGAGGGCTTTTTTACATACTTGAGAAATTTGGCGGTTAGAGATGGGAGTGAAAGTAAAAGTCGTATCTTTGTAGACTTTTCCTAGAGCAGAATTTAATCTAGAGGCATTCTCATGTGGCTCCGTGGGCATTCAGTACACTCTGAACTCTGCAGTTTGCCCTTGAAGGTAAGCAACAAACTATTGGCTTATAGGATTGTTTGTTTGTTTTGAGACTAGGCTTCCTCTGTGTAGCGGTGGTTGGAACTGGCTCAGAAGATCCTGAACTCTGAGAGTCTCCTGTCTCTGCCTCCAGAGTGCTGGGATCAAAGGTGTACATCACTGTATCTGGCAGTTTTAGTTCCTTGGGACAGGGTTTCACTATGCATCCATGGCTGTTCTGGAATTCCACCCTTCTACCCAACAGATGGGGGCCGGGCTGGCCTCCAATTCTCAGAGATCCATTTGCCTATTCCTAATGTTTTTAAGTTGTGTCTCGGTGGGGATTTTCCTTTAGTAGCCAGCGTGTGCTAGAGTCTCTTCATCTGTGTGGGTACAGAGCTCCTACAGATTGATGTGATCACTTTCAGGTGGCTTAGATGGTTACAGAGTTGCGTTTTAGTAATGGATTGTCTTTCCCTGTCTAGTTTTTTTTTTTTTTTTTTTTTGGTCCAGCTGGTGTGTAATGAATCCTCTTCTTCCTAAGGCCTTCAGCTGTTTTGCCTGTTTTGTATATATGTATAGTAATTAAAATATTTGTCGTCATTAATTCTTAAAACTTCTTTAAGGGTAAACTGCTTAAGGATAGGGATCAACTTATATTTCTGTTTATCCTGCAGGTCCTCTCATGTATAGTAGATTCCCCTGGGTGACTTAAGTAGACAGGACTACTTTGGTATGGTAGTTTCCTCCCTGTGCTTGAACAAATAATAATGCTTCTGTTTAGTTTCCCGTGCTGCCCATTGTGGAAAGGATCTGTGAACCGTACAGGATCGTTAAAATATATTCAAGTGTGGAGAAGTTCTCTGTTGTGTTTGATTTGTCCTGTTTTGTTTGAACAGCAGGGCAACAAGAACCTGATAAAGAATCTGGAACCTCAGTGGACGAAGTAGCAAAACAGTTGGAGAGACAAGCACTGGAGGAGAAAGAGAGAGATGATGACGATGAAGGTGGGCACTGAATGTGGTCCTTGGTGAGACAAGACAAAGTGCAACATTCTTCTTTTTTAAAAACTATTTTCCATTTCATGTGTCTGAGCGAGTGCTGGCACGTAAGTGCACAACATTGCTGCTAGTACCTTCCGAGTCCACGAAAGGGGTGTTGCATTCTTTGAGCTGGAGTTACAGGCAGTTCTGGGCTGCCTGGTGTGGGTGCTAAGAACCAAACCCCGGTTCTCTGTAGGAGTATCAAGTGCTCTCTCTCCAGCCCTGAAAAATGTGACATTAATTAAGGAAAATGTTTATCTTTCCATCTTTTAATTGCCTACCATTTGATTGGAATTTAATTAATGTCACAGGTAAAAAGGAACAGGTATTAGCAACCCCTTGGCTATGTTGAATGCTTGCTTAAATAGCAGGATTTCAACTATTGAGATCTGTACTTGGCGGAAGGCCAAGTGCTGGGTGAGTATGATATTACATTAGAAACTGTTCATTTGAATATGTACTGAACGGCTACTGTGTGCTATCTGTCTAGGGTACATTCATATGACTTCTCTTTTTAATCTCACAAAACCAGCTGAAGTAGATGCCGCCGTGTGTGTGTGTGTGTGTGTGTGTGTGTGTGTTTACCATGTAAGTATTAATATTTCTACACATTAGCCACATTATGGCCCATTCCATAATTAGGAGACACACACTCTACACACACAGTGGTTATGGGATGGGCCTGGAGTGCTGTGGCTCGTGCGTCTGGCGTAGTATGGGAGTTTGAAAGCACCTTATCCAGAGCCTGTTCCTCCTCCTGTCTGTAGCAGAGCGGGGTTCATCATGCCTAGCTGCACGTGCTCCCGTGTTCCTGACCTTAAGTGGATCTGGGTACTATGAGATTGCTTTTACAGGAATTGTTAAAATTCTAGGATTTGATGCTGTCAGAAGAGCAGTGGAGGAAGTGGGCTTTCCCGTTCTCTGGGTTCCGGGCCGTCTGCTGCCGGCAGCAGCTCTCCCTTCGGGATGCCAGCCTACAGGCTATGCTTTCCAAGTACCAGCTGGGTACCGTTGTTTGAATAGTTAGTTTTTCCTTTTTCTCTAGGAAGCTGGGCTCATTGCCTTCAAGAAGCCATTGGCATTTCCTCTTCCTTAAGCAGACCTCGATTTCGGTCTTGCTTCAGGTTGTAGCTTTACTAAGAAAGGGATCTGCAGGCTGTAGGTAATATGATAGGCTGCTGTGTCTCACTGTGTGCAGCCTTGTTCTTCACCTACTAAGTTGCCTGAATCTCATTGACACTGAAAAGGAGACTAGATTTAGATTGATAGTTCTGATAGTTCTCTCCCAGTTTGAGTTAAATACTTTCCTAATTGATTTTGACAACCAGAATCAAGATGATGTGAAGGTTTTAAATACATTTAGTTATTGTGTGTGTGCATGGGTGCTGGTGCTGCATGTGTGGAACCTGGCTATAGCTGGATGGAGTTGGTCCTCTCTCAGCATGTGAGACCCTAGGCTCAAACTCCGGCTCTCAGGCTTGACAGTAAGTGCCTCTACCCACTAAGGTTGAGGGAGACGACTCCTGCCTCTGCTTCCACAAGAGCAATAACCAAGGTACAGACAACCATGCCTGGCCTCTCTTATGAATAAACCTGGGGGTGGGAGGGGCGCGGTGAAAAAATGGACATTTCAGAAATTTTCTTTTAAATAAAAACTGGTTAGTGTGGTTGAGAGACAAAATACAGAGGTGAAAAGGCACTCTGTGCATGTTACTATTTGATGCTCCTCTCCTTGGAAGCATTAGGCTTAATTACATCCACATGGAGCTTGGTACATGGAAGGCAGAGGCAGGCAGATCTCTTGATGCTAGCCTGGTCTACATAGTGAGACCCTATCTCAAGATGAAGAGGAGAGAAGAGAAAACCAACAGTAAAAATGAGAGGATTCTTGGAGAGAGCCTGAGGAGAGACAGGAAAGAAAAGCAAGATCATTTCTGAGGCCACTTAGCAATTGGCTGTGCTTGTGGTGATGACTGTTTAAGCTGGCTGTTGTCAATAGGGATGGAAGGGAGAGAGGGTTAATGGAGGAGCCATAGAGACTCTCGATCTAAGGAACAGGAAGGTGGTGTGTCCCAGGGTTTTGAGTGTGGGCGGTAGGATGTTCCTGATTGAAATAATGAAATCACAGAGTTTAGAGATTAAGGTTGATTGCATACAAGGAAGATTATGGATCTGACGATAGATGCATTGAACTTGAAATTGTCGAGAACCAGTGGGAAAAGTTAATCTGTGGTCATGTGGCAATGTGCCTGAGGCTACTCATTAAATCATTTTTGTCTTATATTTGAGGCAGATCTTGTGGAGGTGAGGCTGGCTTTGACCTCAGGATCTTCCTGCTCCAGCTTCCTGAGTGTTAGCATAACAGACGTGCACTGCGCCAGCTTTCATTCAGTATTCGCTTTCCACCCAGACCATGTGTATTGGGAGGGCTCCCATCCTCTTCATTAAGTGCTTTCAATGCTGTTTCCTTCTGTGGGCTGACAGGGCAGCACACAAGGCCACCGTTTGAGCATGGCTAAAGACTGTGGGTATTCACACCCGGGAAGTAGGACTGTGGCACCGCAGCAGTTCTTTTCCTTGTGTTCTCTCTTCTTCCTTTCTAGAAAGGAGACTCTTTATGAGAGGCATGTTCTCATAGGAGGGCATCACTGCCAAAAAAAGTTAAAGAAATTTCAAGTTGAGCTCATAAGCAAACAAGTTGTTTAAAATAATATTTACTTTTAAAGCTTACAGAGTGGTGGGTCTAGAAACAATGTGCAGATATGTAACCTTACCACAGCACAGCTCTGAGCGTGGACACCAGAGGACAGTGCGTGTCTGGCTCTCGGTGCCTCATTTCCTTGAGACTCTCACTGAACCTTTAGCTAAGCTTGCTGGAGCACCCATGTTGCCTGTCTGTCCCACAGTGCTGGGGTATGGGCATAGGCAGCTATGCTGGACTTTTCCATGGATGCTGCAGATTTGAACTCTTGGGCTTATGTAGCAAGCTTTCTTACCTAATGGGAGGGACATAGCCTAGCACCTACTTAATAGTTTTGACAGTCATTCAGTTGTTATGTTCCTTTTCAGAAATCATTAATGCATTTCTTTTTATTGCTAAGTGGTATTCCAGATTTTGCCTGTCTGTTTACTAATTACAGCTGTTGTGTTTTTTGATTAAGGTGCATACTAATGCAGTCATTTATATACACGACTTTGTGCAGATGTGTTTTCATTTGTCTGGATAAATACCTAGGAGTAGAAAAGCCCTTTGGTGTTCTGTCAGCCTCTACAAGCTACCCCACTCTCAGATAACAGTGCTTGCTATACCTCATAAGGAACCACCAAGTCAGGGGTTCTGACATGCCTTTAATCCCAGCACCAGGGAAGCAGAGGCAGAGGTAGATGCAGTCTGCTCTACATGGTGAATTGTAGGACAGTAGGCCCACATAGTGAGACCCCGTCTCAAAAAGAAAAAGGAGAGAAAGAAACTGGAATGTCTTCCTACTGACCATTCATCAGCATGAGTACTCTCCATTGCCAGTTCCCTTGTAAGACACTGATAATGTCAGCCTTGAATTACAGCCTCTGTGCCAAGTGTGCAGTGTTAGTCTCTGTGGTTTGCAGTTCATGGGAGGAGCATATTGTCTGGTCTTTACTGCTTTGCACATGTCGTTTTGAAGCACCTGTGCTGGTCTTCTATTTGATTGCCACTGAGCTGTCATTTTTATGTGTTCTGGATGTGTGTTTTATAAGTATTTTCTTGTTTGTGATGACACCACTCCACTCTGCTGATGGCATTGCTTGCAGTACAAAGTTTAATTTCAATGGCATTTAACTCTGCATAAAATTCAACCTCTGTCTTTAAGGTCACCAAGATTTTCTTTTTAAGAGGTTTTGTACATTTCTAACTGCTACATCTAAGTATTCCTTAATCATTTTTAAATAAAGTGAGGATTAAATTAATAATTTTTCTGAGACAGCATCTCCTGTAGCCCAGGCTGGCCTCAGACTTGCTATGTAACTAAGGATGTCCTGGACCTTCTCATCCTGCTTGCACTTTCTTGGTGCTTAACTTGGTCTTAATTCATGCTGAACAAGTGTACTCTGGTCACTGAGGTGCACTCCCTGGGTGCTTTTTTTACACATGGACTTCTGTTGTCAATTCAGCAAATAACCACTGAGCTGGGTATGTATTAATGATGAAGTAGTCTTTGTTAGGAATATCTTGGGATGCTAGCAAGGACAAATGACATGCAAAAATGTAAATTTTAGTTTATTAAAATGGTTAGAACCAGAAGCATATATCAGTATTCAGATCCTAGCTCTGGTGGCATCCTGTTAGGAGCTAAAGAGTGTCTGTGAGTCACACGTAAGGCATTGAGTTAAGGGGCTATTAGAAGATCAAAGGAAGAGCTTTTTATTAGGGGATGGTTTTACTGTCCCATTTAAAGCTTAAGAAGTCCCTGTAGAAAGAAACTAATAACCTTCAAGTTCACATAGCCAGGAAGACTTTTAGTTATCTGCAAAATTGCTGAAGAATCTTGAAGTCTTTGCTTTGGGTTAGTGTTTGAAGCTGTGTACTAGGTATTAAGTGATTGCCCAGAGCACAACCTACCTTGCTTTATTCTCCTGTGCCTATTGCTTGGCACCTAACAAACACCATTATTGGAATGACAGAGGCTATATGAATCCAGTTTTATAAAGGACATCAAAAGTTGTGTATTGTAAAATATTTTTATGTTGGGCACTTTACCCAATATTAGTGTTTTTATCATACTCTGTAGTGGGCCTACAAATGTTGTCCTATAATTGACTGTAACGAACTAGAAACTCTCCTTCCACTCTGCTTCTGTTAAATAAAGGAAAGGAATAAACTAAAAGGACATTTTTAGTAGATTGCATTTATCACATTCTTGTCACCGTGCGGAACTTAACCATAGGTAAAAAGGTATCATTGTAAACCAATGATAACAAGTTTTGTGTGACTAATTAGAAGATGGTAGAATGGTAAGGAAACCTTTTTAATAATGACTGTCTTACAAATCCAGGATTTAAAGGGATATGCTTCAAAAAGAAAACTGGTCATTTGACTTTTAAAAAAAATTGTGTGTGGGGGCGTGTTTTGCTTGAATGTATGTCTGTGTACCATGTATGTGCCTGGTGCCTGTGGGCGGAGACTAGAAGAGGGCATCAGGCAACAGATCTCTGGAACTAAAGTTACAGTTGTGAGTTGCCATGTAGGTGCTGGGAATTGAACCCAGCTCCTCAGAAAAGCAGCCAGTGAGTGCTCCTAACTGCTGAGCCGTCCCTAGCCACTGGACATTGTTTCTTAGGTATGGATCTCTAAAATGACTGATCAGGTCTATCACTGGGGGATGTTTAATGATAACTTGCGGAGCATATGGTTAGATCATCAACGTGTACTTACCCTAGAGGACCTCTTGCTTATATCCCTATTTCCTAGCACTGATTTGTGGTCAGAGTTGGGTGTTTTGTAAGTTAAGTCTCATTTCTGAGCACTGTTGGAGTGTTTTGTTTCTTTGAAGCAGTAACCTGGCTTGAAATTCATCCTTCCAAGTGCTGAGATTTCTGGCATGACCCTATGTAGCCCTTTTGAGATTGAAACCTGTGAACCTAGACAATGTATATATGCATATTAATTTTTGCATACGATTTGACCCAGAGCTCTTTTTCTCCAATAACTATTAAAACAGACATTAAGACAGCAGTTGTAGCACAAGCCTTTAGTCCCAGCATTTGGAAGGCAGAGGATCTCTGGGACCAGGCCATTCCGGTCTACAGAGTGAGCTCCAGGACAGGCAGAGCTGCACAGAGAAGCCCTGTCTGGAAAAACAAACAAAACAAAAAGAAAGAAAAAATTAAAATATGTATTTTACTCAGCAGTTGTTAAAGAGTAATTCAAAGTAAAAATTGCTAGTCTTTTTAATGTCACACCTGAATCTTAACTCTAGAAACATGAAAAAAAAAACAGACTATTGAGTGAACATGATCAGTGCTGTGAGGAGGCACTTCATTTCTCTGTGGTTTAAATGGGTGCATTTGAATTGTTTCCTCAGATGGAGATGGTGACGGCGATGGTGCAGCTGGGAAGAAGAAGAAAAAGAAGAAGAAGAAGAGAGGACGTTAGTGTCTTACGAGTCTTGTTAGGTTGGCAGTGACTAGTACCCTGGGTTTGAGGAGGACATTAGAACTTGCTTTAGATCGTGATCCATGTCAGAGGGACAAACGAGAGCTTGGATTAACAGTCGTGGGCAAATCTTTAGCTGTTAGCCTCAGATCGTTAGCATGGTTGGCTGCCCTTGCATACTTAGTAATTCTGCAGAGGGCAGCAGGGAGAGTATTCCTGTGCTGACTAGCTTTGAAATGACTAGATTTTGGAGAAATGCTTAATGAGAAGCCCCATAATTTAAGGTGTGAGTATGGTAAGGCTTTATTAATTAATAACTTGTATACTGTACTGTTCACATGTGGTTGTTTTATTGTTTCTGTAGATAGTATAACTGAATATTTGTATCTCACAGCAAGAGTTCAAACAGACCCTCCCTCAGTTCCAATATGTGACCTGTATCCTAATGGTGTATTTCCCAAAGGACAAGAGTGTGAATACCCACCCACCCAAGATGGGTAAGAACCATAAAACAAGCTTCCCGTTTGATTTGACGACTGTAGCTCACTGCCAAAGCCACTTTAACTTTCACAGAAATTTGCAATTTTACTAAAAAAGTCTGTGACTTGTTGCAAAGAAAATACAGTAGAAGACTTCTTACCCAAAATAATTGGGACCAGTAACAGGTTGGTTAATCAGTATGTGAGGGTAGGTGTTTAAAAAAAAAAAAACCAAAGTCTTACAGACAAAGGTTAGCTTACTTGTTTTCCTCTTAGTCTTTCAGCATGGATTTGCATTAGATCGCACTTTTTTCCTTCATAAAATGTTCATGATGCTTTTATCTGTTAATTCATTTTGGGTTTCTGGGAAGATGAGCAAAGTGATGAGTGGATGTGTGCTTGGTGTGACATTTTCCCCTGAAAACATGGATAGTTCATGAGCACGTGTGGGGGTGGAGTAAGTATCTGTCTCTCCCTGAACCTAGAGCTTGTGTTTTTGGCTGTTGTGATCCTCTGGGCCTGCCTGTCTGCACCCTGCAGCACTGGGCTTTAGAGGCCCACCACCACACACACCGCTCTTCCTTGGGTGCTGAGGATCTGAACTTAGCTCCTTAACCTGACTTAGCCTTTTAGTTACTGAACCCTCTCCGGAGCGCCCTCTGTTCTTCCTTTTTAAGTTAAAAGCGTGTGCTTATGTGTGTGCATGCACATACCCATGGAGTGAGTCAGCTCTACTTCCACCTTTACGTGGGTTTCAGAGGTGGGACTTTTTGTAATTACCTGCGTTACCATCCTGCTTGCTCCCAACAGACTTAATTTGACAAGAAAACATTTTTAACTTCTCTAAGATGTATTTATTTTATTGTATGTGTATGAGTGGTTTGCCTGCGTGTATGTATATGTACCACGTGCATGCTGCTGTCTGTGAGAGTCAGAAGAGGGCTTTAGATCTCTTGAAGCAGGAATTACAAATAGTGGTGAGCCTCCTGTGGGTGCTGGGAACTGAACCCACGTCCTCTGCAGAGAGCAGTAGCAGTGACACCTGCTGAGCCGCTCCAGCCCCACTCGCACGCTTTAGAGACGATCCCTTTCATCGAAGCTTTTCAGAGTAGTTGTTGAATCCTCACAGAAGCAGTTCCTAATGTGCTTATGCATGTACGTTGGTGACTATAGTTACACAGATGACAGTGGGTTTGGGCACACTCACGGGATACTAGAAGTGTTCTTTAAGGGTTTTCAGATGGTCAGCCCAAGAATTCATTACACGATGGCTAGAACGTGGAAGCTGCATCTGAATCTCACCTCTGACACTTGAGTTGGCTTTGTGACATGGGCAGGGAACCTGTGCCTATACTTTTAGTTCCTCGTCCATAAAGTAGACACTTCTAGACTGCTCTGCAGCGAGTGACAGACATAAAGCCCCTAGGCCAGTCATGGATGCGTAAGGTGTGCCTTAAAGACTCGGAAGCTGCTTTGTACAGCTTAATTGGTTAAGAAAGCTTCTACTGTAGCATTGTTCCATTGGCTTATAAACATTGGAATGAATAAATGTTATTAAAAATTCACCTCCCTCATTCCCAGATATGAGTACTGTTAGGGAATCTACAAAATTTTATGATACAGACATCTTTTCTTTGAATTCATCTATTATGGTCCCTGCCTTAAAATGTCATAAATACATGCAATTTACATTGATTACATAAACTATCATAGTACATATGATGTGATCACACTTATTTTCAAATATAATCTTTTAATTATTTTTTTTTATTTTGCTTGTTCCCTCTTCTTTCCCTTCCTTCCAGACCCATGTTAACCACCTAGCAGGTAGCCTTCTGTATTTTTCTATGCTCATATATGTGTACTTTTGTGTCTGTTTATATGAGGGATGTGTTTGCTCATTTATTTTATATTTTTATATAATTTTATATTTAAAAAAATCTAAGCATTTTTTTCCCACCCCTTCTGATTCAGTATGAGATCTTGGAAGTCCCTCCAAGTTAGAAGAATAACTTGTTATTCTTTCGAATGGCTTTAGTATTCAGTGCTATAAGTGTATCATTTTCCCTCTCATTCTTCTAATTGATGAGCATTTACTTTGTCTCCTGTGTTTTTGCCACTGTTATCTTTTATAATAAACATTTTAGGTGAGTAGGTAGCGCATCTCATCATCATGTATGGATAACTTTATTATGAAATAGTTTCCCAGGAGTGAGACTGTAGACTTGAGCAACAGTTTACAGTAATTACACTGTTAGTGATGTGGGCATCCTCTAGCTGTTGGCTTTGCTTTGCATTTGTGTGGGGAGAGGAAAGGCAGGCACTGTGTACCTGGGTGTGGGGGTCAGAGGACAGTTCCTGAGCATTAGTCTGGTGATTGAACTCAGTCAGGAAGCAGGTGCAAGCATCCTTCCCCACTGAGCCATCTGGCTGGTCCTCTTGGGAGACAGTGTCTCCGTGTAACTCTACCCTGGCGATGCTCACTCTGGAGCCCCCGTGTAACCCACTGCGCCTGCATCCTGCATCCTGCGTGCTGGGATTAGAGCCGAGTGAACGCCATCCCATATGTCTACCACTGACCTGTATACAAGGCCTGCCTTTGGTGGTTTTTAACTATTTTGAGATTTATTTTTGTTTTTTACACGTATGAGTATTTTGCCAGAATGGAACTGGATTTAAAAATTAGATTTTGATTTCTGAAGTTGGATAAGCTTCTTTCTAAATGTCATAAGCAGTCTTGAGTGGTAGCCGTTAATTTTATAGGTGATATATATTGCTTAGGAAATGATAAAGGGAAGAAAATAGATAAAAATAGATACTTTGTTGATTGGTCAACAAGTTAAAAACCACTCGGGGCACTTGGTGTTTCTTCTTCTAAAACCTCTTGCTACATACGTATGCACATTATAAATACCTGGGAATACATGTGCCCACAAGGTGGCGAGCAGGACGGCACCTGTGCCAAGCCCCATGATTGGGAAGGGTCAGTGAGTGAGTCCTTAAATTGTCCTGTAACTTCATGTGTGTATCATGTCATGCGTGAACCCACACACGCCCTAACATAAATGTAATGAAGAGAAACAGACAGGAAGCACCTGGGAACACTGCTGGTGTACGGTGATAAAGTCTCCCTCACCAGTGATACCAAACAGTCCACATTTGTCCTCTATGCTGTGGATCTAATGTTTTCATGGTGTCCGACTCCAGTCCCCAACGGGCTCAGTCTTATTTTCTGTCACTGGAGTGTTTAAAGATAAGTGCTAGATACTGACTTAGTGATGCGAGCATCACCTCATAAATGCAGTCTCCTAATGATTGCATCTAAGGAAACTGTCAGTGACCTCCCCATATTATGTCAATGTATAGTGTGTATTTAGAATCCTTTCCCTTTCTGTTTTCCCCCATTTTCCTCCTTTAACAAATTAGATGCACAAAGTTTTAAGACTCCTGTTTTCCCTTGCGCTAGTAAACTTTGGTTATGTCTATAATCTGTAATTAGGTATAAATGAGTTTAGGCTATGTTTGGAGTAAACAAACCTAGGGCCAGATCAATCATTTAGGCCACGTCACACTACAAGTCCGCTTAAGTGTTGTCAAGCTGGCTTGTCAGTCTCACCCTGTCTGAGCACTTAGTGTGACACCCCCATTCCACCCACCCTCCCCATTCATTGTCTGAATGGGACAACATGTAAACAGGTTTGTATGTGTGGAGACCAAAGGTCAATGTCCGGTGTCTTCCTCCTTGGCTTTCTGCTTTATTCTGGAGATAGGGTCATTCTCACTGACTGGAGTTTGCCAGACAGCCCTGTACCTCACTGTTGAGGTGGCAGGTGCGCGTCCATCCCCACACTGGGCTTTTCTGTCAGTGCTGGGGATCCAAGCTCAGGTCTGATGCTTCCATAGTAAGCGCTTTACCTGCTGGGCATAGCATCTCTATTTTCTCCCTCCCCCTCTGTTGTCTGTTGCTTTGGGGACCTCACTGTGCTGCAGCTTGTCCTTCCAGAATTCACTAAATAGAGCAGACTGATCTCAAACTCACTGAGAAATCCGCCTGCCTGTGTTTCCCAACTGCTTTGTATCAATGAATGTGTGCCATAATGCTGGGCAGGTTTTTGTTAAGATAACGTTTCCTTTTTGTAGCTCCCAGGCAGTCTGTGGGTCTTTTGGAATCCTAGGCACACCCTTGTACTCCAGCCACTCCCACTGAGTTATCCTAACACCCGGTGTGGTTGTGTTCTGTCAGTCAGCTTCATTGCAAAGTACAGAGTAAACATCCCCTTGACATTAATATTTCCCCAGAAGATGAGTGTTCTTACCCAACAGGACTCAGTTATACATTATTCCTAGTTGAAGATGTAAACTCTGGTTTACTCTTGACTGATTCTCAGAGATGGGGATTTTACTTCCCTTCATATTTTAATTATTTTGAGGTTAAAGGCATTTGTGACGTAGTGCCTTAAAATGCAAATGGATTGGCTTTTAAGTTTCCATGTACTGGGTTCAAAAATAATGCCACACGTGGTATTCATAGTTTTAATCGCACCGCGTCGGGGGCAGAGGCAGGTGGATCTTTGAGTTCGAGGCCAGCTGGTCTACAGAGTGAGTTTCAAACAACAATAACAAAATATGACTTCTTCAAATTGGTATTTAGACATCTTTGGTCTTTTATTTTATTTGATATTTATTTACTTACCTTGTTTATTTGGGACGCAGGGTCTTACTGTATAGTTCAGGCTGTGGTAGAACTGTTTAATTCAGGCTGGCCTTAAACTCACGGAGCTCTTCTGCCTCTGCTGGGATGACAGGACTGTGCCAGTAACCCCTCTGTGTTTGTTCGCTTGTTGTTCCAGTTGTTCTTTTGTTTTGTTTTCACCTTTAGTCTTTTGATTTTTACTTTTATTTCCTACCCACTATGTCCACTGTTAGGATGGCAAGACATTAAAGGAAGCATCAGGGATGTAGCTCAGTTGGTGGAATGCCTGCCCTCCATGCATAAGTCCCTGGGTCACCCCCACCCCCCATGGTTAAAACTGGACATAGCTGTACTTGACAGGTGAGAGATGAGGATAAGAAATTGAGGAAATGTCAAAGATGAATTATATACTGTAATTATTTCTAGTAAGGTTTTTAAGGTACTCTTATGCTGCTCTGATAAATTAAACCTGATTTCATTTACTGTTTTATTTAGTCACACCAGTAGATAGCATATGTTTCCAAACAGAAAGATAAGCCTAAGAAGTTTCTGTCAAGCTCGAGTGCAGTATTGTTTTGTCAAGCAGGCCATTTCCTTTGGCCTTCGTAGGAAGTTTGAGGCCGTGGGTGCTGATTGGTGGCAGCAGCAGCAGCAGGCTGGGCCCTGCGATGAGGAGCCAGAGCTCCTTGAGGTGGTGCTGACTAAAGTCCAGTGCTTGAGAGCGGTTGTGTGACCTGTGATGGGCCGTGCGGTATTTGGCCTGCAGTGTTAGTGGTTTTATATGATGAAAGAATCTGGAGGACTGGCCGAGTTGCTCAGGAAATGTTCTTTCCTAGTACATGCAAGGCCCTTGAGTGAGACCCACGTCATGAGGGCTTGAGTGTGGATCCCTAGTACTACATAAGAAGTCAGATGTGGCATACACCTGTAATTCCAGTGTTCTGGGGACAGCAGGAAGATCCCCAGGGCTAGTAGTCGTTCTCAGTTTCTAAGCTTCAGTTCTAGTGAGAAACCCTGTCTCAAAAGCTAAGAGAGCCATAGGTAGAGGAAGATGCCTGATGTTGACCTCTGACCCCACACATGCACACACTCAAACACCCAGGTGAGCTGTAGACTGTATGTAAACAAATATGTATAGCTAGGTCGCAGCACAGTCTCAGTCAGAAAGCGGCACCGGGCTGGATTTATCTGCAGACTGGTCTGGGAATCACTAGTTGGGACAGAAACATGTAAGTCCTTGAAGGAGTAACTTGTCACTTGAGTGAGCTAGTGCCACTGAGGCGCACACGTTCTGTGAGTGTGAGAGTCTAGAACTAGAGGGAGAGACACCTCACACTCAAAAGCACTCTGGCTCTTCTTCCCCGGGACCCAGGTTTGACCCTCAGCGCCCACATGGCAGCTTACAGCTGTCTGTAACTCCAGTTTCAGAGGATCTCACACCATCTTTTGGCTTCTGGTTACCAGATCAGGCACACAGGAGATACAGAAACATGCATGCAGCCAAAACACTCATAAATATAAAATTTAAAAGAAAAAAAGAATGAAAGTAAGGTAGGTATAGTGGAAAATGGCTTTATTCCCAGCACTTGAGGGGCAAGGGAGGCCAGCGTGGTCTATACAGTGAGTTTCAGAATAGCCAGGGCTAGCTACGTAGTGATAGCCTGTCATGACAACAATAAAGAATAAGGGAAGATTATAGCAAATTTCTAAAACTAATTCATCCTGAAATAGTTAATGCTTTTGAAAACATGCTGCTTAGTCGTGGCTTAGTCTTGGGATCGGGCATGCGTACAAACCCCTAGAGCAGTGCAGTGTGGGAGGACTCGGAGAATCAAGAGGCCAGTCGTCAGGGTAGATCACAGGGCCTCAAAAGAGGGGAGAACCCTTGACTGGAGGCAGCAGAGGCCGGGAAAACCTACACAAAGCTAGAGTTTCGAGAGTGACGACCTCCCCACCCCCCCACCCCCCAAAATAAATCTCACTGACTAGATGCAGACTTAGCCGGGGTTTGTATGTTTAGTTTTGTGTGGGAGGTTTTTTGGTTGTTCTTTTACTTTGTTTTGATGTTTGTTTGTTTGTTTGTTTGTTTGAGATGGGATCTTACCGTGTATCTCAGGCCTAACCAGAAACTCACCTGGTATCCCTGGCTGGTGTCAGATTTGTGGTAATTTTCCTGCCTCTGCCTCCTAAGGGCTGGGATTATAGGTGTAGTTATGGGCCCCACACTTGACTTGTGCAGACTATATTTTATAAATAGTTAGACTTTCTAAAACAATACAACTTCAGCCCGAGGCAGCATTTACCTTGTGTTAGGAGTTTTAAAGAGTCTAGGGAGGGTTTGTGTATGGTTTCTACATAAATGTAACAGCATTTGATACCAGGGCAGGCAGTCTTGTTGCCCACAGAATAGAGGGTTAGAGGTTTCTGGGAGCAGTTTCCAGAGGACATGGGAAGGTGCTGTTTCTCTGTTAGTTTCTGGACTCCTGTGATGGCTTATGTAGGTGTTCCTCACGTGCAAGCAAGGAAGACCTCACTACAGACAACACCTGCTTCATTTCTGAATTCTCATATTTCTGGGTCTCTTTGCCATTTTTTGTTAGTAAAAAATTATTGGTCCTTCCGGTTATGAATGAAACCTGAACATGAGGGTTTTGTTTCCTGTAAAAATCTTAGACAGGCTCTATGTAAGTGGATTAATTGTAAGCATGTGGCTTTGAATATTTAAAAATTTTGTAAATATATAAAAACCGAGAATATTTGAAATGCTTTACATTGCTTGGCATATTTTTTAATTTCTCTATTCTTGTGAAGTTTCATAAATGACTCATACTATGCTGTGCCTATTCCAAAGGCGGACAGCTGCTTGGAGAATCACAAGTGAAGAGAAAAAGGCGCTAGACCAGGCTAGTGAGGAGATTTGGAACGACTTCCGAGAAGCTGCCGAAGCACACCGGCAAGTTAGGAAATACGTCATGAGCTGGATCAAGCCTGGGATGACAATGATAGAAATATGGTAAGAGGAACACATGCCGCAAAACATTAAAAAGAGGAGTTTGGACTAGGCTTGGTGGGTCACACCTTTACTCCTACAGTAGGGGTGGGTCTCTGAGTTGTAGGTCAGTCTGGGCCACATGGAGAATTCCTGCCAGCCAGGGCTATTTAGTGGACCCTGTCTTTTTAAGGAGTCAGGGAAGGTGTTCATTTTAGTTCTGACTGGCTTCCTAGTTAAAATTGACTGTTATTAGTCTTTTGCTATTAAAATCTTTATCTTAGGTAGAGATTCTGTGTCTCCTCAGTTTTGCTCTCTTATAAGGAGAACCGTGAAGCACACATACGTTTGTACACGAGCCATGTTTAGTGTACATTTCTATTTGGATGTGCTTCTATACAGTAGTGACTAATTTTCTCTCTGGAAATCGTTTACTTACTACTAGTAATCCATATTAAGAAGTAGAAATTCTTTTTTAAAAGGTTTTATTTGCTATATGTATATGAGTACACTGTCACTGTCCTCAGACACACCAGAAGAGGGCATCGGGTTTCATTACAGATGGTTGCGAGCCAACACGTGGTTGCTGGGAATTGAACTCAGCACTTTTGGAAGAGCAGTCAGTGCTCTTAACCACTGAGCCATCTCTCCAGCCCAGAAACTGTGTAGACGCAAAATGTAGTGAGGAAATGAGTAAAATTCTTCTTCTTACCTTATTAAATGATTAGCAGAGAAGATAATTCTTATTTAAATAATTTTTAAAATGCACACTATGAGACTGGAGAAATGGCTCAGTGGTTAAGAGAACACTGGCTTGTCTTCGATATGGCCTGGGTAAAATTTCCAGTGCCACATGGCAGCTCACACACGTTTGTAACTCCGTAGAGGGGACCTCATGCTTTTTCTGGCCTCTTTCAGCACCAGGCATGCAGCTGGTACATAGACATACATGCAGGCAGCACATGCGCACCCAGGCACTTACAGTTAAAATGTGTGTGTGTGCACATGCGTACAAGGTGTGCAGTTTGTGGCAGCTCAGATCTGGTGTACGTTGAAACTTGGAGATTTGTTTGTAACTGAAGTTCAGAGTAGGGGTTCCCCGAGCTTGGGGTGGCAGACATCTCCTTGTCTCTAGGGTGAGCTCCGCGTTGCACAGTTGTTCACTCTCAGAAAGTCCAGGTGTAAGGTATGAACCTGCAAACCAACCCTGTCTTTCAGTGAGAAGTTGGAAGACTGTTCCCGAAAGCTCATAAAGGAGAATGGGCTAAATGCAGGCCTGGCCTTTCCCACTGGGTGTTCTCTCAACAACTGTGCTGCACATTACACTCCCAATGCTGGTGACACCACAGTCTTACAGTACGACGACATCTGTAAGATCGACTTTGGAACGCATATAAGTGGTGAGTCTGGGGAAGTCCCATCGTTTTCATACGGTTGTACACGTTTTGCCATTCAGGACATTGTTTTATACACAATATATTCAAATACAGAATTTTTGACCAGGGCGAGGTATATAGCTCCGTGTCCAGTATTGCACTTGGTGGTGGGGAGCTGGAAGCCAGGCATGGTGGCTTGGTCCCTTTAATCCCAGCACTTTCCTAAGTTGGCAAAGATTGGTGGATGTCTGAGCTTGAGGCCTGTCTGATCCACATAGAATTCTAGAGTAGCCAGGCCACATGGGGAAACCATGGCTCTCTCTCTCTCTCTTTTTTTAAAGGGGTACAGGTTTGGTGGTGTCCACTGTGAGGTCAAGGCCTATCTGATCTCCAGAGCACATTCCAGGTCAGCCAGAGCTGCACAGTGAAGCACTGTCTTTTAGGAAGGAAACGGGCATGAGTCAGGGTCGTCCTAGGCTACTAGCGATTTGAGGCCAGGCTGCTGGGATACATGAGACTTTAAAGGACAAGATTGTATTTGTAGAGCTGTTTGATCAGTATATGTTTGCTTTTCTAAATTCCCCTAAACTAATGTCTAAAGTACCTCGAGACTTACTTAACAGGCAAGAAAGTGAGTGTAGATTAAGCACTGGATTCGTGACGCTGTGGAGGGTTTTGAGGCTGTGGGTTTCCTCCGCTCATGCTGCTGCTTTCTGTTTATTGGCTTGTCTGTGACGTGCGGAATTGAGCTGTGTGTAGTAACTCATAGTACAAGTTTATTCTGAGTCATTGAGTAGCTGCTACTTTTGGCCTTTTTGATTCTAAATAATTTCTGGGATTTGGAATACTGCCTTCCTTTGAGCCCATAGTTCTTTTAACTAGAAAGGTTAATAGGAAGTTCTGTAAAGGAAATAAATCATTTAACAGCTAAGTAAACTTAAAGGTAAATTTTTTCTCTTTCAGGTAGAATAATTGATTGTGCTTTTACTGTTACTTTTAATCCCAAATATGACATATTATTAAAAGCTGTAAAAGATGCCACCAATACTGGAATAAAGGTATGTGTACTATAAGTACCATTTAACAACATAATTTTGAGTGTCCTCATAGATTGTCCTGATGTCTGTGGTATATTGGGATCGTAGGTGAACATAGTAGCATACTGTACCAGTAGTTTTTTTTTTTTTTTTTTATGCGTTTATTTATTTTATGTATATAAGTACACTGTGCTGTCCTCAAACACACCAGAAGAGGGCATCAAATCCCATTACAGATGATTGTGAGCCACCATGTGGTTGCTGGGAATTGAACTCAGGACCTCTGGAAGAGCAGTCAGTGCTCTTAACCACCACACTATCTCTCCAGTCCTGTACCAGCAGTTCTAACAGATGTGGTTACATAAGGGTTTGAATCTCTTTTTGCCTGTGAAATTGGCTGTTATTTTTATTATTGTTACTTTTTTTGTGCTAGTTTGTTTTTAGAACAGTTTTATGCGCACAGCAGAACTGAGCAGAAGACAGGGAAATTCCCCATATATAAACTCTGTTGACAAACATGTCTACTGCCGGTATCTCCAACAAAGTGCATTTTTCAGAGTCGTTTGATAAGCATTGGCACATCACAGCATTGAAGTCCACAGTCTGCATTAGGGTTCACTCTAGTTTATACATTCTGTGAGTTTTGCAGAATTTTCACTGCCCTCCCAAGTGTCTGTGCTGGGCCCTGAAGCACTCGCCTTTCCCTCACACTGTTTGCGTCTTAGGGTGCATACATACTCCATAGAAGCTCCCATCCTGCATTGCTTGTGTATTCATAGAGAGCTGCCACACTTAGTCATTCCCCCAGCAGCGCAGGACAGTCCCAACACTTGCTCTACCACTCACTCGGTCTAGTCATCCTGATAGATGTGAGACAGTGTCTCTGTAATTGTGACTTGCAGTCCCCTGGTGTGAGGAGTGGCTTTTCATGTGCTAATAATTCATTGTGTGTTTGCCTGTTACCTATTCAGTACCTTTGGTTTGGTTTGGTTTTGTTAAATGTTATTTTTTAAAAAGTTGCAAATAAAAGTCAAGCAGACCCAAAGACGTGCAGCTTGACTAAGTTCTGTGCACTTTGACTAACCACTCAGAAAGGATGCCATAGGCTTCCCACATAGCTATTTTTGAGCATTTATCTACCACCAAAAATGAAAAGTCCACTTAGAGTTAGAAAATCAGTTTGTAAAGGAATTTTTGGAGGTTTGCTGTCTCCCTAGTCCTGGAAGCTTCTAGCCTTTGTACAATCTAATCTAAACCCAGAATGTTTCCAGCTTCTGAGACTTACATCTGAATAAGCTCACCCCTTCTAGCCCTTTCTGAACTCTGGCTGGCTGGTTCAACTCAGCTGCTCTGCCTCAAACTCCTCTCCAGGCTGAGCAGTTATCCAGCTTCTCCGAACTGCTGTGCTTGGCCTCACATAACCCTAGCAGTGTTTTGATCTTCCAACTCCATATTACCTGACTCATTCTCTCTTCATCTGTGACTAGTTTGTTCTCTCTTCAGCCTCTCTGTACACCTGTGCCAGTAAATCTGACACACACACAGTCTCTCTCCCTCTCTCCCCCCCTTTCCCTCCCTCCCTCTCTCTCTTCCTCATTCTCCTTCCCTCCCTCCCCGCTCTCTTCCTCTCCTTCCCTCCCTTAAGTAGCTTCCCTGTCCGTTCCTCATGAGTGTCGGGCATATCTTATTCTGACTGATCTTATATTGATTCATCACTTTGTCTGTCAACTGGATATCACTTTGAAGCTTCCTTTTACAAACTAACTTTCCCTCACTTTTTGGGACTAAGGGAATGTCTGTGTTCAGCCGGGAGGACTAAAGGTGTGTGTCGTGTCTGCATTCCAGCTGGGTCACACGGACCTCAAGGCCTTTGGATGTGATCTCGTGCCACAGTAAACACGTTTCTGCACTAAATTCCTGTACAGCAGTTGCCTGTGTTCTCTGAAAGGGCATTAACTCGTGCGTCAGTTGTGTTTCCGTCCTTCCTTATCCCCTAGTAGTTAGGTTTTGTTTCTTTTCTATGTTAGTTTACCCACATGTGCATTTGTTGACATATGTACACCAACTCCTTGGTTGTTGTATTGCTGAGTTTCCAGAGTTCTCTTTATATTATGGGTCTCAGTCCTATATCCTACACGTGATGTGCCAATATTTTCTAAGGTTGACTTTATTATGTTGATACTGTTTGGTACACAGAATGTTGTAGTTATATGAAGTACAATTTTGGTTTTTCTTATGTTGCCTGTGCCTTTGATATGTAAGCAATCGCTGTCAGATCCAGTTTCATGAGGCTTTTGCCTGTTTGCTGTGAGAGTTTTTTAATTGTGGGTCTTCTCACTTTAGGTTGGGGGTTGGGGTATGGATGGGTATTTTGCCACATGTATGTGTCCCACATATGTACAGTGAGTGCCCTCAGCGGCCAACAAGAGGTTAGATCCCTGGAACTGGATTAACGTGGTTGTTAGCCACCTTGGGTGCTAGGAGCCAAATCTGTGCTTTAACCTGATCTGAGCTGCTGGGTGTGGTTGTAGCCAGTGGGTCTCAGCTTGTGACTTTGGATACCTTTGGGGGTTCAGTGACACATATCCGATTTTTACATTATGCTTCCTAACAGTAGCAATGAGAGCAATGCTAGGTTGGGGATCACCACGCTGAGGAATGGTAGTGAAGGGTCTCAGCACTGAGAGGGTCCAAAAAAACCCCTGTTGTGTAATTGTTAGAGATCACCTGCAATTATCAACCCGCTTGAGAGGGTTCTTTTTCTCACTTTACTATTTGTTTGCAATTGTTTTTTTGTTTTCTTGCTTAATTGTTCTGGATAGAACATTCAGTCATGTGTTGTAAACCAAGAGTCCTCCTTTAGCTTGTTTCTTACCTTAGAGGAAATGTTTCGGCAGCCATATTTGGTGTAGGCTTTTTCTGTGGCATTTCTTTTAAGGGTAGCCTTTCTATTCTTAATTAAGTCTTTATATCAAAAATTCTATTCCAAATGTATATCCAATTGAATTATATGTCATTCTCTCATGATGTGTTTATATTGATGTTCTATTTGCAGAACTGCCCTTGTATTCGGGGGGGGGGAGATATTGAGATTAGAGGAGGGAGGGGAGGGAGAGAGTGAGTGAGAGAGTGTGTGTGTGTGTGTGTGTGTGTGTGTGTGTGTGTGTGTGTGTGTGAGAGAGAGAAAGAGAGAGAGAGAGAGACAGAGAGAGAGACAGAGACAGATTATGTTGCGTTGGCTGCCTCTAACTTAGGCTTTCTTTCTCCTTCCATCTTCTGAGTGTATAGAACTCCAGGCATACATCACTATGTCTGCCTTACATTATTTACCCCTCTGGGGTTGAGCAGCACTACTGAGAATCAGCATCATAATTGTTACATAAGATCAGGATTGATTTCCCCAGGGTTTTAGGATGGCAGACTCCAAGAGTCCTGCAACTACATCAGATTGTACTAGGGCCTTTTTGTCTATGCAGCAATTGCTGGTGTTACTGAGTGTAAATGCTTACAAGTATTTGTATGTGTGTGGTGGGTTTTTCCTGCATTGAGTACACCCCAGGTGTGCAGTGCCCTGGGAGGCCAGATGAGGGCATCACATCCTCCAGAAGTGCAGTTAGAGTTGTTAGTGTCATGTGGCTTCTGCGTTCATAGCAAGGCTTCCTCTGCAGTAGGAGCAGACTGTTACCTGCTGAGCGGTCTTTCCAGCATCTTTCCAGCCGTCACCACCCATTATAGCTTATTGTTTCCTTACATTTAATAAACCACACATGTAACTTCTTACAGGCAAAGAAAATTTGGGTCTAATCTTGTTTATTTTAATATCCATTTCATGATATTTTATATATGTTGTATATGCAGACTAGCTTTTCTGATTGTTCTTTACTAGAAAATATTAAGTGCACACTTTAAAATATATATTGGTTTTTTTAGTGTGCTGGGATTGATGTTCGTCTCTGTGATGTCGGTGAGGCCATTCAAGAAGTTATGGAGTCCTATGAAGTAGAAATAGATGGGAAGACCTATCAAGGTAAGTCCGTGAGATAGGTCTTTGGGTCAGCTGCAGAGTACGGAGGGAGCACCACAGGAGCTCTCTGGGACCCGTGTCTGAGCTGCCTCACTCAGGAGCTAAGAAAATCTGGGAAATGTGCCCTGTGGCATCTGAACTTGACCTCAGCGCTCTGGGACACTGAGGATGAGAGGGACCAGAGTCTCATTGGTGATTCTCCTACTTGTTTCTTCTGAACCAAGTTCCGAATTTGGAGGCCATTTAACTCCTAGTCTGCCCTTTAGTCTCTTTCAGCTGCGCTGTTTGAGGTTTGTTCCTGGGGTCACTTGGTGCTTTCTGGTGCTTTTGCTGTCCTTGTAGTCCTCAACCCCAGTCTGTCTGACCATCTGCTAGCCGCATTCCTCCTTCCCCCTAATGCTGTTCTAAACGTCCTAAAGTTGGGGGAGACTGAGGAGTAGACTGAAGAAGACAGTGCTTGCACAACAAAATGGAGAAAGTAACCAAGTCGTATTAAGGCCAAGTGAATAAGAGTTAAAAAGAACCTTTCCTGTCATAGAGACTTAATGTTTCCCCGGCGCTGAGGAAGACTTAAGTTGATGCTGCCTCTGTCTCCTGAGTATTTGCCCATAGCCTGGTGCCTGTGGTACTGAGATCGAACTTGGCTAAGTCTTAGAGTAATGCTGTATAAATTTTAATACACATTTAGCTGAGAAGTAGTTTTATTAAAAAATCTAATATTTTTCTCTTGTTATCCCACTAAACTTGTCATGATTTCATTGTTAATTTTTTAGCTTTTTAAAATCTTGATATGTAATTTTGCTCTTGAAAGGTGGCTTCTTACTAATATTCTATAGTATCAAATTCTACAGAGCTGGATTTTCTAAGCCTTTTAATATTGTGGAACATAATTAACATTGAAAAACACAAAGTATAAAATTTAACTTTTCAGTTGAAGTTGGGTAACATCATCTCTTGAGAGAGCTTTCCAGCCCGGGGCTTAATTTTTGCTCCTTACTCGCACCTGTCAAAACAGCGGGAGCCACTGTTCTACCTCCTCACCTCACTGCACTGGGGCCACCTTCCAAACAGGACGTTTAGAGAGCATGCCACACCAGTCCCCTCTACCCCCTCCTGTTGCAGCAGCAGTCTCTAGTGAGCCAGGGTCACGAGTGCTAAAGTGTTGGCATTTGCTTCTCTTAAAGATTTGTTTGTTTAGTATATAAGTACACTGTAGCTGTCTTCAGAGGGCATCAGATCTCATTACAGATGGCCGTGAGTCACCATGTGGTTGCTGGAATTGAACTCAGGACCTCTGGAAGAGCAGTCAGTGCTCTTTTTTTTTTTTTTTTTTTTGTTTGTTTTTTTTTTTTTTTTTTTTTTTTTTTTATTATTAACTTGAGTATTTTTATATACATTTGAATGTTATTCCTTGAGGTTTTGCAAACATCCTCCCCTCCCCTTCCTTATGGGTGTTCCCTCCCACCCTCCCCCCATTGCTGCCTCTCCCAACAGTCTAGTTCACTAGGGGTTCAGTCTAGCAGGACCCAGGGCTTCCCCTTCCACTGGTGCTCTTATTAGGCAGGTCAGAGTCCAGGGTCAGTCCATGTATAGTCTTTGGGTAGTGGCTTAGTCCCTGAAACTCTGGTTGGTTGGCATTGCTGTACATATGGGGTCTCGAGCTCCTTCAAGCTCTTCCAGTTCTTTCTCTGATTCGTTCAACAGGGTCCTGTTCTCAGTTCAGTGGTTTCCTGCTGGCATACGCCTCTGTATTTGCTGTATTCTGGCTGTGTCTCTCATGGCGATCTGCATTCACATTTTGATCATCTGTCTTGAGTTTCATTTGTTCTAGGCATCTAGGGGGTAATTGGCCACTTATCAATGAGTACATACCATGTATGTCTTTCTGTGATTGGGTTAGCTCACCAGGATGATAGTTTTCAGTTCCAACCATTTGCTTTAATTTCACAAAGTCATTGTTTTTGATAGCTGAGTAATATTCCATTGTGTAGATGTACCACATTTTCTGTATCCATTCCTCTGTTGAAGGGCATCTGGGTTCTTTCCAGCTTCTGGTTATTATAAATAAGGCTGCGATGAACATAGTGGAGCACGTGTCTTTTTTATATGTTGGGGCATCTTTTGGGTATATGCCCAGGAGAGGTATAGCTGGATCCTCAGGCAGTTCAATGTCCAATTTTCTGAGGAACCTCCAGACTGATTTCCAGAATGGTTGCAGCAGTCTGCAACCCCAAACAATGGAGGAGTGTTCCCTTTTCTCCACATCCTCGCCAGCATTTGCTGTCACCTGAGTTTTTTGATCTTAGCCATTCTCACTGGTGTGAGGTGAAATCTCAGGGTTGTTTTGATTTGCATTTCCCTGATGACTAAAGATGTTGACCATTTCTTTAGGTGTTTCTCAGCCATTCGGCATTCCTCAGCTGTGAATTCTCTGTTTAGCTCTGAACCCCATTTTTTAATAGGGTTATTTGCCTCCCTGCTGTCTAACTTCTTCAGTTCTTTGTATATTTTGGATATAAGCCCTCTATCTGTTGTAGGATTGGTAAAGATCTTTTCCCAAACTGTTGGTTGCCGTTTTGTCCTAACCACAGTGTCCTTTGCCTTACAGAAGCTTTGCAGTTTTATGAGATCCCATTTGTCGATTCTTGATCTTAGAGCATAAGCCATGGGTGTTTTGTTCAGGAAATTTTTTCCAGTGCCCATGTGTTCCAAATGCTTCCCTAGTTTTTCTTCTATTAGTTTGAGTGTATCTGGTTTGATGTGGAGGTCCTTGATCCACTTGGACTTAAGCTTTGTACAGGGTGATAAGCATGGATCGATCTGCATTCTTCTACATGTTGACCTCCAGTTGAACCAGCACCATTTGCTGAAAATGCTATCTTTTTTCCATTGGATGGTTTTGGCTCCTTTGTCAAAAATCAAGTGCCCATAGGAGTGTGGGTTCATTTCTGGGTCTTCAATTCTGTTCCATTGGTCTATCTGTCTGTCTCTGTACCAATACCATGCAGTTTTTATCACTATTGCTCTGTAATACTGCTTGAGATCTGGGATAGTGATTCCCCCTGAAGTCCTTTTATTGTTGAGGATAGTTTTAGCTATCCTGGGTTTTTTGTTATTCCAGATGAATTTGCAAATTGTTCTGTCTAACTCTTTGAAGAATTGGATTGGTATTTTGATGGGGATTGCATTGAATCGGTAGATTGCTTTTTGGTAGAATGGCCATTTTACTATATTAATCCTGCCAATCCATGAGCATGGGAGATCTTTCCATCTTCTGAGATCTTCTTCAATTTCTTTCTTCAGAGTCTTGAAGTTCTTATTGTACAGATCTTTCCTTGCTTGGTTAAAAAGGAGGTACTTTATATTATTTGGATCTATTATGAAGGGTGTCATTTCCCTAATTTCTTTCTCGGCCTGTTTCTCTTTTGTGTAGAGGAAGGCTACTGATTTATTTGAGTTAATTTTATACCCAGCCACTTTGCTGAAGTTGTTTATCAGCTTTAGTAGTTCTCTGGTGGAATTTTTGGGATCATTTTTTAAATATACTATCATATATCATCTGCAAATAGTGATATTTTGACTTCTTCTTTTTTCCGATCTGTATCCCTTGACCTCCTTTTGTTGTCTGATTGCTCTGGCTAGAACTTCAAGAACTATATTGAATAAGTAGGAGAAGTGGGCAGCCTTGTCTAGTCCCTGATTTTAGTGGGATGCAGTCAGTGCTCTTAACCGCTGAGCCATCTCTCCAGCCCCTCACATACTCTTAAGTAGCAGTCGTGCATCAGGTTTGCACCAGTGCACACATGGAAACCTGTAAGATGTCTGTCTCTGGTCTTAATCATTCATTACTGCTCATTCCCCTTGTTAAACTATGTCTTGCTTTGTTTCAATTTTTGAGTAATGTTCTATTGTGTGACTTATTCATTGGTTGCAGAAAATTGAGTTTAGAGTCTGTTTTTGTAGCATTTGAAATAGTAAAATCTACATCTAAGGTTTGTTTGACGGAACCCTCACCCTTCACATTATCTTTAGTTTTAGAGCCATAGTTTTTGTCCTTAAGGTTGTTCTTATTTCCATATGGTATCTATCACTTACTATTTTTCCTTCCATTCCTCCCTTAATGTTCTCTTTGGTAATTTGAAAATGATGCGTGTGAGACGGTAGGTGTGTGCAAATGAACACAGGTGTGCGTGGAGGCCGGCAGGCATTGAATCCTCTGGGGCTGGTTGTGAGCTGCCTGGTGTGGGTGATCGGCTTAAAATGGTTGCCTCCTCTTCAGCCTTCTTTCACACTTTAACTACTTTTCCCTCCCGCCTCCCCTTCATTTCTTTCTAGAATAGCCCTGGGTAGCCTATAACTCACTAAGGGTAGACTAGGCTAGCTTTGAACTCAGATTCACCTGCCTCTGCCTCCCAAGTACTGGGATTTAAAAATGTGTGCCACCACTCTTAGCGTCTTCTTTTGGATAAACAGTCTGTACCAAAGGGTAAAAATTAAATGCTTATCCTTGAGAGATCCTTAACACTATTACTTCTTTATTATAACAGTGAAACCCATACGTAACTTAAATGGACATTCAATTGGGCCATATAGAATTCATGCTGGAAAAACAGTGCCCATTGTGAAAGGAGGGGAAGCTACGAGAATGGAGGTATGTGAGTAACCCCTTGCTAACAAGGGCATTGTTCGTGCTAGAAGGTGTCACTGTCACTGTCCGCCCTCCGCCCATCTCTTAAGACTTCTGTGAAAAGCCATGACACTTTGTTCTAAACTAACTCTCATCTAAATGAATACTGAACAAAATAAGCTTATAATTCATATTCATAGTTTGCTGTGCTTATGAAAATGGGGTCAGTGTGGTATTTACCAAGCATAGGGATTTATTAAGAATGTCCTCAGTGCTGGTGTCTTAGGAAACATTGGGGTGCAGATGAACTAGGATCCACCTATATAAAGTCTGTATTTGATTAGGGGTATCCCATGGTCAGAGGTGCTGAGGAGACATGAAGTATGTTTAATGTTACTGCTGCTTTATTTCATGGGAAATTGATTAGTTCTCATGTGTGTGTGTGTGGTTTTTTGTTTGTTTGTTTGTTTTTTGTTTTTTTTTTTTTTTTAGGAAGGAGAGGTGTATGCCATTGAGACCTTTGGTAGCACAGGGAAGGGCGTGGTTCATGACGATATGGAATGTTCACACTACATGAAAAATTTTGATGTGGGACACGTGCCAATAAGGTGAGGACTTAACTCATGAGCATCTTCTTCCAGCCTGTCTGTCAGGCGGCGCGTCTGTGAGTGTCACGAGTCTGCAGTCAGGCGGCGCGTCTGTGATGTCACGAGTCTGCCATCTGAGCAGTGATTTAGACGGTGTCTGTAGTACAGCAGACAGATGGCCCTGGTAACTTTACCCTGGCTTAAATGGTGGAGAGAGGAGTCCAAACCCAGTCTCTGATGATGATGCCCTTACTTCCTGGCAGTCCTAGGTTTGGGATCATAATGCGTTTCTTGTTGGTAGTGTCCTATCCCAGTTGACTTTGTGTTTTTCATTCTTTACAGAGGTTGACTATAGGTAGGATTCATGCTTTCACAGGTTGTCGTCCCCTGTGAACTTGTTCTCTGGAAAGGGACTTCCATTATGTTCTCTGTCTAGGAACTTAGCACACATAAGGTGATCTTCATGCTCCACAGCCATGTCTTCGAGCCATTGCATACCCCTTACTGTTAGTGAAAGAACAATACATGCGTCAAGCTCAGACTCCAGGTGCAGATACAGCATGGATTTGACTTTTATAATGGGTAGATTGGTTAGTTAACTCTTTCGCCAACTGTCTTCACTTTTCTCCTTTTAGGCTTCCAAGAACAAAACACTTGTTGAATGTCATCAACGAAAACTTTGGTACCCTTGCCTTCTGCCGAAGGTGGCTGGATCGCTTGGGAGAAAGTAAATACTTAATGGCTCTGAAGAACCTGTGTGACTTGGGCATTGTAGATCCATATCCACCACTCTGTGACATTAAAGGATCATACACAGCACAGTTTGAACATACCATACTGCTGCGCCCAACCTGTAAAGAAGTTGTCAGCAGAGGAGATGACTATTAAAACTTAGTCCAAAGCCAACTCAACGTCTTTATTTTCTAAGCTTTGTTGGAACACATTATACCACAAGTAATTTGCAACATGTTGTCTGTTTTAACAGTGGACCTGTGTAATGCTGTTATCCATGTTTAAAGGAGTTTGATCAAAGCCAAACTGTCTACATGTAATTAACCAAGGAAAAGGCTTTCAAGACTTTACTGTTAACTGTTTCTCCCGTCTAGGAAATGCTGTACTGCTCACTAGTTAGGAATTACTTACACGTTTTGTTTTGAAGACCTAAGAGATGCTTTTTGGATATTTATATTGCCATATTCTTACTTGGATGCTTTGAATGACTACATACATCCAGTTCTGCACCTATGCCCTCTGGTATTGCTTTTTAACCTTCCTGGAATCCATTTTCTAAAAAATAAAGACATTTTCAGATCTGAGAGCCACATTGTAATGTCTACGGTTGTAATTCTAAACAGAAAGCAGCTTGAGTGTGGATGGTGTTATCTGACTGTGCATACAGCAGATACCGCAGATTCTCTTCAGGCATGGTGGCTACAAGGTCTTCATGTGTATGAAGCAGGCAGGAATGAGTGCAGTTGAGGAATGTGTTTTGTAGAAGCATATTTAAAATGTCTCCCCCACCTCTCATAGGAAGATGTACTGATTTAAGCATCGTGGGAGGAAACATTGTGCCAACTGGAAAAACCTTGATGTAGTAAATGTCCCTTAACCCATATATGTATTCCACATTAGAAAACCAAATCAATATTAAAGCCACAAGCAAAATATTGAATCTTGTCCTAATTAGAAAAGTTATCTTGGGATTGGGTTTTACCCTTCGTGAGCCAAGTACTCAACGTTCACAGCCATGGCCTCCAACAAGTTAGAGATTCCAGCATCCAATTACTTGAGGAAATGAGGTTTGCTTTGTTAATTTGAATGTAAAGACACATATTTAACTTGTTTTGACTCGGCCCAATAATTTAGCTGCTTAAAACCTTTGTGGTTTGCTAGAAGTGTTCCATCATTTCTCCTTGCCCAGGTAAAGCCTTAATTTGTGTATGCCTTAGCACAATGGTGCTGTATTGCCTCTGGGATGCTATATAATTATTTTGCTTGACAGTGTCTCTGAAGAGAAGACAGACTTAACAGACCTGGATTGTGTGCTGTGTGAATAGTTTTAAGTAAAGGTTACTTTTGGTGGTATGAGTGGTCTTTATGGTGCTGGTAGTCACACTGCTGCCTTTGAGTATGACATCGGTTTTCAACACATTCATGAGGCTCTCCATCTGGCTCCTGGGGGTCTGGATTCATGTTCCTTGATATCTAAGCCCAGGATGTTAAAAACTGACCCCTAACCAAAGAGCTTTAGAGTTTTCTGAGACCTTTTTAGCAGTCTCCTCTTTGTAAGGTCCAAACTTACCTTAGCACTGTTGGGAGCATTTATAAAGGAAAGCCAAAACCAACACACAGGGGAATGTATTGTTTGCTTACTAGCTATGTATCCCCTAAAATCATTGTTACATTTCGTGATGTATCTCTTCCTGGAACCAAGTTTTCCTGTGATGTTTAACAATAGAGCCTTTAGTAAATTATTTTACAATCCACACCGTTGGTTTTGGTTAGAACAATTTAAGAATATAGATGTCCATGGTACAACTGAGGTATTTAATAAGAAAACAGGTTTCTTTTCATCATTTGGGTTTTGTTTTCTTCAATGCAGTTTTAGATTCACAACAAAATCTTGAAAGTACAACAGTCTGCTGTGTGCTGGTTTCACGTTTTTTCTCTCTCTTAAACAGCAGTAAAAATAAGGTGCTACAATGTATCGATTCAAAAAACCGTCCTTGAAATCAAAGGTTAGACTCGGTACCTTTCACATAAATCTTTAATGAGGTACATTTAACGGTTGATGTAACAGTGTGCATCCTGTTAGCACACTGTTAAGGCATTTTCAGACCCAGTATGCTCCGGCTGGATTTGTGGCACGAAAAGCCTGCCTTTTTGTTGCAGTTTTGTTACAAGCCCCAGGTGACACTCCTTTCAGAAGTCTGTGCTAAAGACAGCTAACTCTGCCTGGTTTAGAAGTAAGCTGTCACTTTATTTAGCAAGAGGAGACAAAAGCTCTCCCAGGGGCTGACAGGGAATTTGGGATCAGTAGGCTGGTGGAGCCCCCTTTCTGAGCAGGTTAGGGGGTGGTGGCGGGGATGGCTTTGCCCTGCAGCAGCGGGGTTCCCATAAAACCTGGGAAGCTTTCTTTAGTACAAAGCAGAAGAAATCTCTCAGTTTAGGTCACTTTTAGAGTTTTTAAAGTGGGGCCAGGGCCCTGAGAAGTTCCCAGTGGTCACATAATCTTTGCTAGAGTCAGGCTCAGGTTACTTAAAGAAAGATGAGATCTTAGATGTAATAGCCCAGGTGCCATGCTTGACCCAGTGTCTTCTCTGCCTTATACATCTGTCCCTATGCATTTTGTCCTACTATATTCCTTTCAACTAAAAAATAAAAAATAAAATCGCAAGGACTTAAGAGATCTAAAATAACTAAACATAAAAATTCACTCTCAAGATAAACTACATTTGTATATCATAATATACTGGTTTGCTAAGTTCAAAATTTTGTGACTGCTTTATTGGAACTATTTTTTCATTGCCCATAGTTTCAAAGTTCATTGAAGTATTGTAAATCTGCCATTTTCAGTTTGAATTTGTGCTCAATAAAGGACAGTTATGGAAGCAATACATTTTGTAGTGAAAGGCCAGGATCTGCATTAGATCTGTTTGAGCCCTGTGGGAGGATGCAGCCTCGGGAACAACCAGAACTACTGTAGTATTTCACTTCCAATCTATTTTCCTCCAAGGCGCAGAACGGGAGTCGTTAGACCAATGGCATTCTTTTCTTAGTAAGACAATTTGTGAAGAGCATCTCCTTCCCATGTAGTTAGAATCTGTATAGAAAACAGCTACAAAAGATAAATAAGTAACAATAGATATAAAAGGATGCCACCTGAATTTCTTTAGTAGATTGCACAAATTCATGATTTGAGGCAATTAAGACATCAAAATATAAGAGGTAATAATATTCTGAGGTAAACACTAAAAGTATAAAACTCAAATATTTGAAAAAAGTTTTAGTTGGCCTATAGTTGATATACATATATTTATAGTTTGTCTCTGTAAAAAAAGAAAAACTTTGTAGTTAAATACACAATGTGTAAACAGCAGGCACTGATCATAATTACAGAATAAAAACAATGAAGCCCAGCATCGTAGGTCAGCCCATTTAAAAAGTATATATACAAATAACGAGAGCCCACGGTCTGGATCAGCTGAGGACTTCATTAGAAGAGGTGTCCGTTTCTTCACTGGGGTGCTGCTGGCTGTTGGACAGGAGCTCAGGAGGCAAGAGTCTCGAATGTCCGTTCTCAGTCACTCGCTGGGTATAGAATAAGATATAAGCCTGGGCCCTGAGCACTTCTTCCATAGTGCACATGCTTAGCTTGGAGTCGTTGCAGTGTACCCAGAACCCTAGAGACAAGCAGAGAGCAGTGGTGGTAAAGGAGTTTCAGATGTGTCTACCACAAAAGCCTGTTTGACTGGGAGTGGACGGTTTCCTGCAGGAAAGCAAGGGCAGGTCATTTCTTTGCAGTGGCCAAGTGTCCATACTCGTTTTATGGAGTAGCCTATCCTTAGTAGTCTGGAGTTACAGATCTGATGCATGTACTTGACAGCCTCCTTTCCCAGTGGACACACTAAGTTATTGCTTCTGCTACTCACTATATCAAGCACAGTGTACAGTCCTAGCAGCTTTAACAGAGTCTTTTTCAGAATAGCAAGGCTTTGGCTGAGGAAATCAGAAAGGCAGCTGTAGAGGGGACATGGAGAACACAAGTGAGGGTGACTTCGTATGAACAAGTATATGTCATCTCTGGGTCATTAAATACCCTGTTCTTTAACAAACCAGGGAGCCACAAGTATGACTGTAAGAGAAACTAGCCAGTGCTGGGCCTGCTGGCATATTTGGGAGGCAGAAGCTGGGGTATGTCTTGAGTTCAAGGCCAGCCTGATCTATACATCGAGTACCAAGTCTATAGAGAAACTCATGTCTTTAATCCCAGCCCTCAGGAGGGGCGCAGGCAGAGGCAGAGACAGAGGCAGAGGCAGGAACATCTTAGTTCAAGTCCAGCCTGAATTCTAGAATAGCCAGTTACATAAATGGGGTTCTATTTCAAAAGAAAAAAGTATCCAAACCTGTAAAATATTTTCTGTAACCCCAACCCACCAAAACTCCAGCAGCACTGACTGCCTTTGTCTAAAAAGAAGGCGGGTGAGCGATCAGGTGACTTAGTAGGCAACTTAGAAAGTGCTAAAAAACTTAAACAGAAGCTTGCAAGTCTAACCCAAGATAAAATTGGCTTTCTTGGCTCTACCTCCTTCAGAATTGTAGCAGTAGGCAGTGTAGTGTCCTGAGCCAAATCCTTTTCCATGGTGGATTACGACAGCAGATAAATTATAGATAAAGCACTCTGGTCTGAGAGCGTTCAGGGTCTCACTGCAGCAATAGGGCTCCATGTTTAAGGTTTCCTCAAAGACAACATGAACACCAATCTTCTCTCGGTTATTACGTCCTGACCATCTAGGAACAAAAGCAAGAGACAATTCAGAATTCTCAAGAAAGCTTGCCACATATTAGGTCTACACAGTTTTAACAGATTCCCAAGAGTGTCATCTAAAAACGCATGTATAACACGTGTTCTCAGCGCTGAGCTGGCTGTGGAGGAGGGATGTGTGTTTCTTCTGCAACAGGGCCCAGTGAAGGCTGCCTCCTGAGTTTAACAATACATGCATGGAGTGTTGAGAATGTTAGACCTGGTAGGCAAGCATTTCACCACTGTGCTATATTCGAAGCCCTTTTTGTTGCTACATGGTTTTGTCTTTTCAGGCAGGGTCCCATGTAGTCAGGGGTGACCTTGAACTGCTGAATGTCCTGCCTCTACCCCAGTGAGGTATCACAGGCTTATGCAACTATACAGGAGGCTTCCAGCAGGCTTCAACTGTCTTCTGTAATGCAGAATTGAAACCTAGAAAATGAATGCTAACCTTATGAGTTCTACTCTGTCTTGCTATGGCATGAAAGGGACATCTCAAGTGGGAGGTATAGTCTATCTCTCTCTCTGAAGGGTAGGTCTGAGGAAAGAAAAGCATGGGTTCCTTTTAATACCTAAGAACAATTCACGGGCTGGAGAGATGGCTCAGCGGTTAAGAGCACCCGACTGCTCTTCCAGAGGTCATGAGTTCAATTCCCAGCAACCACATGGTGGCTCACAACCATCTGAAAAGAGATCCGATGCCCTCTTCTGGTGTATCTGAAGATAGCTACAGTGTACTTATATATAATAAATAAATAAATCAAAAAAAAAAACAATTCACAACTCTCTACACTAAGTAGGGAATGTCTAAGTGACAAGAATTAAATAAGGCTCCGTAATGTCACTTTCTTCCTCAGTGTGACTCCTCCCCGGATCTCAGCACAGCAAGGAGCATTTTATCCCTGACAAACTGTGTAGCTACAGAAAGGAAAGCCAGTGTCGAAGAGCTCTTGTGAGCCTCATCTTGCTGGGGTACTACAGAGATAAAATGCAGCAACACAAGTCCTAAAACATGAAGTTGAGACAGAACGACATGCTGAGAGCAATGTACACGGTTATAAGGAAAACACAGTGCGAAACAGTGCAGAGGTCAAGGTGAGCCATGCAGATTATGCCGCTTGCAGGGCCAGAGAGCTCCACTCCAGCATGAGTACCAGCCAGTGGTCTTGCATTTCTCATGCCTTCCTTGGACTCTCTCAAGTGCCGAGGAGCCTTCTGTGTGCTCTCGAGTAGCCAGAAACTGCCGAGGATGCTCAGACGTCAGCCCAAGGAAAGGGAGAACCCGAGCTCCCAGAATGTCCACATAGTGAAGCTGCCACAGTAATTGCCCTAGAGGCCCTCGCCTGAGGGCTTCTGGGTAGCGTGAAACAAAGGAGCGGGCATGCCTGGGAAAGGTCTATGTGCTGACTACCTTATTTCTATCAGATACAAGCTCAAGTCACCCGAGAGCAGTGAACCTTGAGTGAGAAAAAGCCTCCATGGGTTCTAGCTGGAAGGCAGTTTCTTAATTATCGACTGATGGGGCAGCCGACTGTGGGCGGTGCCACCCTTGGACGGGTGGACCTGGGGTCTGTAAGAGAGCAGGCAGAGCAAGCTGAGGAGCAAGCCAGTGAGCAGCCCCCTCCATGGCCTCTGCATCAGCTCCTGCATCAGTTTCTGCCCTGTGTGAGTTCCTGTCCTGACTTTTTCTTCAGTCACCAACAGTGATGTGAAGCATAAGCCCTTTGCTCCCTAAGCTGCTCTTGGATGGTATTTCATTCATCGCAGCAACAGTAACCCTAAAGAAAGGTGGTGGAGGTCGCTGCTGCTGTTTGGTCGGTTTTCTCCTTCCCAGTGCCTCCTCTATCCCGACTGGTCATCAGTATCCTATGATGTCCTTTGTAGTAATGGATAAAATATCATGTGAGCTCCACCAGCAAACTGAGGGGATGTAAGGAGGAGCTCAAGGGAACACCCAACTGATAACTAAATTCTCTGTACTGGTGTACTTTTTCTTTTTGATGCCTCTTTTCACACTGCTATGACGTTTTTCTCTATAGACATGGCGACTTGGTAGTTTATTCCAGGGCATTGTAAGTAACTTAGTGTTTGCACTGCCTATGTAGAAAGTGATTTTAAGAGGGACAAGATGGGGCTGGAGAGATGGCTCAGCGGTTAAGAGCACCGACTGCTCTTCCAGAGGTCCTGAGTTCAAGTCCCAGCAACCACATGGTGGCTCACAACCATCTGTAAAGAGTTCTGATGCCCTCTTCTGGTGTGTCTGAAGACAGCTACAGTGTACTTATATATAATAAATAAATAAAATCTTAGAAAGCAAACTGACATCTTTAAAAAAAAAAAATAAAAAAGAGGGACACGATGGCTCAGTATAGGTGGACGTGCCTACTGCCAATCTGATGGCTTACGTCCTGTCCCCACAAAGAACAACCTCACTCAAATTGTCCTTGGACCTTGACGTGCACACTAAAGCATATGTTTCCCTCCGACTGCCAAAAAATGTTTTAAAAAATTCAGACAGTAATTTAAAATTATCTTGTAAATTGGCTCATTTTCATTGCCTCTTAATATGAGTATGTTAACTGGCAATGTTAATGTCCTTTTGGGGACTTTACCAACTAAAACATTTGCTGAGTCCCGCTGCTTTCTAATACTGAAGGTATGGTGGTACATGCCTTTAACCCCAGCGCTGAGGCAGAGGCAGTGGTAATCTCTAAGTCTGAGGCTAGCCCCTGTCTTAAAAAGAAAAGTTTTTATTTCATGTGCATTAGTGTTTTGCCTGCATGTAGATGTCTGTGTGAGGCCGTCGGATCCCTGGGACTGGAATTCCAGCAGTTGTGAGCTGCCATGTGGGTGCTGGGAATTGAACCTGTGTCTTTTGGAAGAACAGCCAGTGCTATTAACTGCTGAGCCATCCCTCCAGCCCGATACGTAGCCTCACTCTCCACCTCCCTTATTACTGTTAATCACTCCACCATGTTTTCCCTCCTCATCAACTAGGTAGTTAATGAATGAATTGGTCCTATTCTTCCCTCCATACCTCCGTTCATGCTGCCCTTTGGTTTAACGGTCCTCCCAGATATACTTCCCTTTATTTGCTGTGGGCATGCTCTATGAAACACATCTGGGCCTTGAGATCAGAGGATTAAGAAAGGCAATTGCATGAAGCACAATACTGGGCCTTGAGATGCGGCATTTAAATCCGGGAATCAGGAGTGAGCCGCCCAGAGCAGCCAGGGGTGTCTGAGGGAAGACAGGTGCCCAGAGGGAGCTGAAGCAGCAGAGGGTGTGGAACGGGATGGGCGACTGAGGCTGCAGATGGTTGGCACCCTGACAGATGCAGGGCTGATGCAAGGACCACCCCAAAAGGCGGGCATCCAGTTACACGTACACGCTAATATTACTCTGCCTGAGAAGCACAGAAAACTGCAGGGGTCTGCCTTGCTCTGAAAGAAAGGGCAGCCAGCCGTGGAGGTGAGGCTCCACAGAGCTAGCTAGGACTAGGGAGCCACAGTCTAACTAGATATGGAGGACCTCGAGGATGAGAGAGCTAAAGCCCCTCTTTACCAGAAGCTTTTCGCCTGTAGCCAGAACTTGGTGGTTTCCAAGAGCCCTTTCACTGCCCCATTAATGGCCTACTGACCTCCCCTGACGGAATGTACTGGAGGGAAGAGAAAGCCGAGGAGAATGGAGAGGCTCTTAGCAATGCGCCCTTTGTCACACTGGTCACTGCTAAGGTTCTGTTCTGCTTGGTAGGAGAGAAGTAAGCAAATTAAGCTACTTCACTGCAGACGGTTTGCTGGGTGTTGGGGTGGCGTCCTGTGCTGTATCGTTAGGATCTATGCTTTAGATAGGATTCATAAAGGCCCAGGGCCCCAAGCACCCTAAGGCATGCTCTTGCTCACCACCTTCCTCAAATCCAACAGCACTTGCACATAGTTCTTTACCTGACTGCTCCTGCTGTGCACACCTGGAATCTTGAGGAAGGAACCTAGTGTCCCTTACAAGGCATTCATAGGGCTGCTGACAGCATCGTTAGCGGCTACAAGTCAGTCAGTCAACAGCCAAGGATGACAGTGTCTATGGGGAAGGGTGGATGAATTTACTTCTGCAATGGCTTACTTGAACTAAAGAAATGTATTCTTCTTGGCATGGTGGTCTGTACCTTTAACCTTGGCAGAGGCAGGAGGATCTTAGCCCGCTCTATGTAAGCGTTCAGGATGGCCAGGGGTGCACAGAAAGACACAGTTTCAAGACATAAGGAAATAGGAAAACTGCTTTAGGAGCTGCCAAGCAAGGAGGCTTAAGTGGGTAAGGGATGGCTGCCACCAATCCTGACAGACCAGTCCTCATGACACACATGGTAGGAGAACCAACCCTAAGAAGCTGTCCTCCAACGACCACATGTGCTTTGTGGCATTCTTATTTGTGAATACACAGGCACGTACACGTAAGTGGACAATTTTGGGGGCTCGAGAGATGGCTCTGTGGTTAAGAGCGCTGGCTACTCTTCCAGAGGTCCTGAGTTCAAATCCCAGCAACCACATGGTGGCTCACAACCATCTGTAATGAGAGCTGGTGCCCTCTTCTGGTGTGTCTGATAAAAATTAATAAAAAATTTTAAAAAAACACCAATTTTTAAAAAATGCTTTGATTGCACTCTTGGGATGTTTGTTGGTGAGTCTTGGTCTCTCTGGGTAGCCCTAGCTGTCTTGGAACTCACTATATAAAGGAGGCTTGTCTTGAACTCAGCGATCCACCTATGTCTGCCTCCTGAGTGCTGGGATCAAAGGTGTGTACCACTACAGTTGGCTTTCTTATGGTTTTAAGTTACATTTTATTTTGTGTGTCTTATTCTGGGAGATGTTCATGCTGTCGTGTCAGTCAAGGTCAGAGGGCTCTTGTGGGGCTGGGTTCTCTGAGCCATGAGTAGAATCCAGTGGATTGAACTTGGTGTCAGGTACTTTAACCCTCCTCACTAGCCCGCAAACTACTGTATCTTTGATCAATATACTCTAAGCACAAAGCAACTGGGTAAAATACACACATTACAAAGTTACATCTTTAAAAAGGTATACCGGAATATTAAACAATAAATATAATTAAATTCACATGGAGCAGGTCACAGTCACTGCTGGGATATGTGATATGTTCCTGGAATCTTGGTACTCAGGAAGCTGAGGCAGGAGGATTCTCAATTTGATGCCATGCTAGGGTACAAGTTCTAGGCTAGCCTGGCCCTGGCTATGAAAAACAGTTATCAAAACAACTCACTTACTGAGTATAAACGATGTCTGCTGTTCAAAGCTAAAGACAATACCTTTAAATACACTTTAAAAAGACTGTCCCTGTGCCAAGCACCCAGTGCTCACATTCAACCCCTCGTATGCATACTCCAAGTCCTGACGCAGCCTAAGCAGAAGGAATGACCCAATTACTCCTGTAAGTGGCAGGCGGCTGGAACTGACACTACTGACCTGAATCGCTTGAGGTGCAGTCTGAGAACCTGAGGGAGGTGGCATATCATAAGCTGTTTCTGGGCTTCTGTGAGTACAACTGGTTTTGACGAAAACTTTCTACGCTTCGCTAAAATACAAATAAAATAAAATAAAATAGAGTTTCAAAAATTACAAGGAAAACCACAAGTGAACTTTTTCACGTAACCCACCCACACTGGCTCCAGGTAGAGAGCACCATGCTAGAGGTGAGCTCAGGCTTTGACCTCAGGAAATGTGGTGCGTTTTGTAAAACAAGAAACGGATGCACAGTCAGGGTAACAGGAGGGAACGTAAGGGACGTAACAGTCCTGCATGGGGCCACAGGAGGCTCAGCAGTCAAGCACAAATGCCGCTTGCTTGGCAGGGAATCCAGATTCAGTTCTCAGGACCCACCCTCGTGGGGGCTCACAACTGTCTGCGACTACAGGTCCTGGGGACGCCACACCCTCTCCTGGCCTCTGCGGGCACAACACATTCGGTGTGCTTTTACACATACAGGCAGAACACTCACGCAAGAATATATTTAAAAGTACATCTGACTAGCCCAGCTAGCAGGACAAAGTTAACATTTCCTTTTACTGTATTACTTTATTACTGTATTAATAATATATTTACTGAACTCTTAAAAACATGGTCAAGCCATTTAGCCTTCACTGAGCCACTCCCAGGCACATGGGTGAGCACTGGGCACAGGATCCTGCATCCTTAGCCTTACCTGATAATGCTTCCCAGTTCTCTCCCCACCCCTCCAGTGTCAGGCGCTCTTAACAAGGAGAACTCAGGGTACTGTCTCCCCCGCTTCTCTCATGTCCACCTAGGGACTGTCTCTTGGGGTCTCTGCTGGACCATCCACTCCTGCTTTTGAACTCTATGTGTACGGGTACGGACTCCGGCTTCTACTTGCAAATCTTCATCTTCCTGTGTTAAAGCAATTCTTCCAGGCCTGGATTTGTCGGCCTCATTACAAATTCAAATTACTATGAGACCATATTCTACATGTACAATATTATCTACCCTTACCCCAAAGTTTTGGTGATAAAGGTATTTGGGACATTTTAAAATCATCCTAGCAAGTCTGACAAAGGCTCACTGCTCTCTACAGATCCTAGATCCTGTAGATCTCAGGCTCTGTCATTATCTAATAATGTGAAATTAAGGCAGCACTCAGAACAAAATGGGACTCAGTGGTTCTGGAAAATAATCAATATGGCATCTCTTCATCGGCTGCCTAGCAGGCAGGAAACATGAGGTTTAATCTCCTAGCACTATTTTTTTAAAGAGTATTTCAAGCTCTAGTATTATTTTTTTGAGACATGGAAATTATAAAAAAAAAAAAATGATTATTGAGCCAGGCATCTGCCTTTAATCCCAGCACTCGGGAGGCAGAGGCAGGCGAATTTCTGACTTTGAGGCTAGTCTGGTCTACGGAGTGAGTTCCAGGATAGCCAGGCCCACAAAGAGAAACCCTATCAAAGTAAGTAAATAAGTAGTAAGTAAATAAATGAATAAAATCAGTTTTATTCTGTGTGTATGGGTGAGTGTTCTGCCTTCCTGTATGTCTGTACACCACACGTGTGCCTGAGGTAGCAAGGCATTGCCTTCCCGTATGTCTGTACAGCACACGTGTGCCTGAGGTAGTAAGGCATTGCCTTCCTGTATGTCTGCACACCACACGTGTGCCTGAGGTAGCAAGGCATCAGACTCCTTGGGGCTCAGTTAAAGACAGACTTGAGCTGCCACATGGGTGCTGGGAATGGAGTCCTGGCTCTCCCTCAGAATTACCAGTGCCCTGAACCATTGAGCCATCTGTCCAGCACTACAAGAAGAAATTTAATATCATCAATAATGATCATTATCAATAGAAATGTCTGACTTCTTTTGCAAAACTAAAAAGAAAATTGTTTTCATAGCTACTACTGAAGCGCTTTCTGCTAGGTTCCTCGTCTCCACCTAATATTAATCTTACAAAAGCACGGAGCGACAGGCTGTACTCACAGTTACAATGGTCACACACGTAGATTTTCCCTTCTAAAGCTTCTGTTTCTGTAAACTTGCCCAACATATCAGTGACCAGACATGGCTGCGAGGCAGCGTCTTTCCCACTGCATTGGTATCTCTCTGGGAATTCCAGTGACAAGTCCCAGAACGGCTCTATAGTATTGGATTTGTTGTTGCAAGCAAGGCAGGTAACCTGCAAAGGAAAAGGTAACTCTGCTCACAATCTCGCTGCCAAGCAGGAACTTTCACTAGAGGTCGTTGCGAAATGAGCTTTTCTTCTGCGAATGAACTATTAGAAAACGGACAAGCAGGTTTTACAATCTGTCAGGACGATCGACTGCAACTTTTAAGAAGCTTTTAGGTAGGGCCGGAGAAAAGGCTCAGAGGTTAAGAGCACTGACTGCTCTTCCAACACCCGCATGGTGGCTCACAAGCATCTGTAATGGGATCTGATGCCTTCTTCTGGTGTGTCTGAAGACAGCTACAATGTACTCACTCACATACATTAAATTAATAAATCTCTTTTAGGTAGGGCTGGTGAGATGACTCAAGGGGAAGGCACTGGCTGCTAAACCTCATGATGATCCAACTCAGTCCGATTCCTGGGACCCAAAGGGTAGAGGGAGAGAAGGCAGTTCTAAGATGTCCTCTGATGCCCAACCCTGCACGCACACGCACACGCACACGCACACGCACCACAAAACAAGAATTCTAATAACTAGAGGCAATTTAGTGAGTGGGCTATTTGACGCCATCAACCCAGCACAGGAACAGCTGAAGACATCACAAGCTGAATCGATATACGACATACAAAATAGGGTTCAAGAGATGACCTGGCTGTTGAGTGCTGGCTGCTCTGCTCTTCCAGAGTCCTGAATTCAATTCCCAGCACCTACATGGTGGCTCACAACTATCTGTAGTTGGATCTTGATGCCCAATTCTGGTGTGCAGGCATACAGGCAACAAGGCAAAGATTCAGCATGGAAGTCAGGTTTTGAGAAGTTTCTTGAAGTCTATCACATGACTTCTAGGAAGAGAGCCTTCTAGGGAAAAGAGAAGATGTGTAGTGGCTCCATGACAGGATGCAACGGCCAAAAGAAAAGCAAATGTTTATATAACAAATCGTATTCATTGGAGACATGACTCAGTGGCTAAGATCTGACTGCTCTTCCAGAGGTCCTGAGTTCAAATCCCAGCAACCACATGGTGGCTCACAGCCATCTGTAATGGGATCTTGATGCCCTCTTCTGGTGTGTCTGAGGACAGCTACAGTGTACTTATAAACATAAAACAGATAATTCTTTTAAAAAACAACTCATTTCAAGATTCACTCATTTATAAAGTAAAGAAAAAACCACGTGGCCATTCTCACACTATTGGAAATCGAAGATGAGGAAATAACCTCCTGAAAATTAAATTATCATTGCTACTCAAATTATGCCCTTTTTAAAAATCCTATGTACTTGTGTGTGGGTGTATGCATGTGCGTGATGGAGCCCTTCAAGGCCCAAGGCATTGGATCCTCCTAGAGCAGGAGTTACAGACCTTGCAAGCTGCCTGGCGTGGTGCTAGGAACTGAACTCAGGTCCTATGCAAGTGTAGTACCTGCTCTCAACCCCTGAGCCATCGGCCCAGCCCCTAAGCTCCTCCCTCTGGATAAAGTAATTCTAGCACTGTGTCATGGAAATCAGGAAAAATACTAATTTATCATGACATAACAAAAAATTGGAAATAGTCCAAAATCTACAACAGAGGTATGATTAAATAAATTATGGTAGAAATAAACATACAAAAATATTTTGAAAAGAAGGATTAAAATTTTTTTAAAGATTTATTATTTTCTTAAATGATGTTTTAAAAAGATTTATTTATTGTATGTATGTGAGTACAGTGTAGCTGCCTTCAGACACACCAGAAGAGGGCATCTGATCCCATAACAGATGGTTGTGAGCCACCATGTGGTTGCTGGGAATTGAACTCAGGACTCTGGAAGAGCAGCCAGTGCTCTTAGCTGCTGAACCATCTCTCCAGCCCCAGACATATTTGTTTCAGGTATGTGCATTTGCGTGTGGATGGAGTACGTGCACGTGAGTGCAGGGACCTGTGAAGGGCAGGCAGAGGTGTCAGATGCCCCCATGGCAGGAGTTAGAGGCAGTTGTGAGCCACCAGGTGTGGGTTCTGGGAACCAAACCCAGCCTTCTGCAACTCTAGCCAGTGGTTCTCAACCTTTGCGTCAAGAGTTGTGGAACAACTCTTCATTCAGAGGGTCCCCTAAGACCACAGGAAAATAGAGATTTACACTAAAACTCACGACAGTGGTAAAATTATAGGCATGAAGCAGCAGCCCCTTCTGCCTCAGCTGAAACACAAAGGAAAGCTGTGTGCTAGGGGAAGCAGGGGCTTTGGCCTGGGGACAGTTTACCAAGACCACTGGTCAGAGGACCACTATGCAGAGGGAATCTGGTTTGTGGCCCGTCCTTTCATGACAAGGAAAACTTACAGAAGTGACTGATACAAAGGAAAACCATTTGGCATTATTAATCTAAAAAAAAATAAAACAAAAAAACCATATTTCTTTACCTTCAAATTCCCTTACTGGTTCAAGATTTTTGACCCTTATACTTTTAATGGGATGTTGCCTTAAACTGCTCATGTACTGTATTCATTCTCACAGCACAGCAACTATGTCCGCCAGGTAACCAACACACACACACTCACTAGTGGCATTTCAAATGAGAGCACACAGTTTCTCTCTTAACCCAGCTATCTACCAAATCATTGAGACTGGACTACTATATTTATTTAACAGCTTAAGGGCACAACAATCAAGCAGTATTACCCTATTTTAATCCTCTAAACTGATCTGACTACTTCCCAAAGGCTCTCTCTCCTACTTCCTCTCTCCCTCTCTCCCCCTCCCCTCACTGGAAGGAAGTCCAGTCCTACTCTCTCCCTTTTCAGTCACTGGCTGATCAGCTAGCTTTACTGACCAATTAAGGAATAATTGGGAAGTGTTGTTTACACAACATTGAGATTCTTAGAATACAGATTTCAACTCGATACTCTTTATGCAGGGCACTGTAACATTATACTTACCCATGTGTGCACATGCGCACAGACAGACAGACAGACAGACACACACACACACACACACCTTTCCTTAACCATTCAGAGAATGGCTATACTCTAACCTAGAAAATGCAGTTCCCTCCCCTTGAAAAAGCCTCTGCTTCCACGAATACACAACTATTTCCAGTGATTCACAGAAATCTGGGTCTTCTTCACACATTCATAAATCTATTCTGACCTAAAAATGCCACCAACTTTCACACGCTAGATACATACAGACTACCCAGCTGTAGGCCGCCCTTTAGGAACTGCCTAGGACGGTAAAATAAGTTAAGAAATCCATACCTGACTAAGTAGTTGTCCGTGAAAAATGTTATTTACGACGTTCAGAACTTGCTCAATGAGCCTCCTTTGGGAGGTGGGGATGAGAGCTGGTAATTTGGTTCCGGTTGTCTCTAGTTCTCGCTGTATCTTATCCAGAAGTTCACAAAGAAATTCCTGCGCATCTTGCTGGGCATAACCACGGAAAGCAGGGATCAGCTTCCACACTGAGTGAAGCATGGCAAACGGCGAGACCAGGGCCCACTCTCCGGACCACATGACTTGGAACAGGGTGTGCAATTCATGGCAGAGAGAACTGTACGGGGAACTGGGCTCCCTTGGCTGAATGAGCTCCATGTTCCGACCTTTGGAGGCTCCTCCGCTTAGGCCTGAAGATAAACCCGGGTGTCTGGAGCACGCGAAGCCTTTCTCCTTCTCTTGCCCTTCGTTCATCTGATGTGCCGCCACTGTCGCAGCATCCGTGACGGCTGAGTGCTTATAGGATCGGGCTTTATCGCTGGCAGCCACAGCCAGCCATTGGTTCAGGTCAAGCTTTAAAAAACATTGTCGAAAAATGAGTAAATGACTCAACACTTGAAGAACAGAATTCATATAGCAAGTATTTCCTAAATTTCTCAGTCCGGTTACACCAGGAGTTACCGCGGGCCTTCGTTTGATTAAGGAGTCACTTACTCTTTTAAGTTTCCCGTCTTCCAAGGGAGGTAGCGCTAAGGCTTTCTCCTTCGCTGGGGACGCTGGAGGTGGCGGCGGTGCCTGCACCGGAAGGATTTCGACCGTGGCCGCCTCGGAGAGGCCTTGTAAGCGTAAACTCTTTCGCGGAGGAGTGCATTCCAGCTCAGCTTTCATCTGCTGCTCTAACTCCTGCTGCCTTCTCTTCACCTCTCTCTTGGCTACCGTTTTCTCCTGAGTTTGCTCTTGCCTTTTCCTTCCAATCGGTGACTGTTCAAACCAAGTTCGAAAGGTTTTTCCCATGAGCGCACGTCTCCTGTGCCAGAGGGCAGTGCACATCGGATCTTCACTTCCAGGCAGAGACTGGGTGCTGTCGTGTAGGGAGTAAGAATCGGCCTGCGCATTCACAGGCTGTAAGACCGAGTCACTCTGAACCACACAAGGGTAACTTTTACCTTTGATTGCACTTAGTGTACTTCGTAGTGACTTCAGATCTCCGGCTGTGTTATCGTTTAGGACATAATCGTTACAAAGATAACAAAAAACATACATGTCATTCACCTCAAAGGCCACCGGATGGCTGCTTTCCTCAAAGTGCTTCAGTGCGTGCTCTTGGATATACTGCCCACAGGCGACGTGGGAACAGCTGAGGCAAGCCCAAATGGACTCCGTTGTGTTGCAGACCATGCAGAACCATTTCTGAGGGTTGAGGATGGAATGTCCTTGAGCAAGCTGCAGCTGCTCAATGTGCTTGCACCTATCCATTGTTAGCAGGGATCTAGTCTGTCTGAAAAACACATAATCCAGTCGGGCCTCTCTTCACAACACGGGGAGCATCTGAAAACTAAGCCAAACAAGAGTGGAAGAGCTAAGCCAATTCCCCGTCTATGACTTCCCAAGGTTAATAGTATACATTTACTGCCTCTCAATCTTATTTCTGCAATGTCTGTCACAATACCGGAGGCTGTTCTCCCTCTCCTTGCTTTGGTTTTCCTGTCTTTCTCTCCCAGTACCCACACACACACACATACACACCATGTATATGCTAGCAATATGAGCAGTTTAAATAAAATGGAATAACACTGGGAGTGCTCAGAGGACTGTAACGACACAGGATTATATATAGGCATATATATGCTCATACATATATATGTATAAATATATGTATATATACACATATATTTATAAGCCTACTATATATAAGTCTATATATATACAGCATATATTTGGGCTTATAAATAGGTATAGCCTAGTATATACAGTTGCTAGTAAGACATTGATTATTAATATATACCATGACCCTATATCCTTTTATGTGTTGATGAAAAACTCTTGACATCACTTTATCTCTAATCTGTGCATATGGGTGCTTTGTCCGGACACATGGAAGTGTACCATGGGTATGCCTGGTGACCTTGGAGGTCAGAAGTGGGTGCTGGATTCCCCTGGAACTACTGTTGTACGCGGTCATGTGGACGCCATAAACTGAAGCCAGATCTCTGCAAGCCCCTGCTCTTCCTACTGAGCCATCTCTCCCGCCCTTGGCGTCACTCTTGAACTCACCCTCCAGATCAGAAGGAGATGGCTCAGAGGAAACTGTTGGCTTCATTTCCGTAATAATCTCTAGAATCCAACCACCTGTTCTACCAATGCCCCAAACCACGATGACCTCTCACCTGCAGTATCACAGTGAGGCTTCTGAATGGTTTCCCTGCTTCTATACTCATTGCTATTAAAGTTTACGTCACACAAAGGGGCTGGATGGAAGGCGCAGCCGTTAAGAGCACAAGCTGCTCTTCCACAGGACCTGGGTTCAGTTCCCAACATCGACATGGCAGTTAACAACCTGTAACTTGGCTTCCAGAGGATCCAACATCTGCTTCTGGCCTCTACAGACACTGCACACAAATGGTGCACAGACATTTACCCATACACGTACACGTAAATACCTATACACATAAAATTAATCTTTTTTAAAAATCCAAAGTTTACTTCACACAGCAGTATTTTGTCTCTAGATTCAAATAACCAGAGCCTACACCAGACACTTAAGATCTTTATTCTGGCCCTCCCCTTTTCATGTTGAATCAGCAGGACCAAAGGGATGTAGAAGCGAGTGCGCACGCGTGCGCACACACACACACACACACACACACACACACACACACGCACACCCCGCACGCACACACACATGCACACCTGCCTTTCTATAACTACCCCTGTTTACCTGGGTCTTGGAGGATTCTCGGTCTGCATCACTCCCCAAATTGTCTATGGGCAATATAAAGTCAGCAAAGAATTCTGTGGAGGAGAATGACATGATCAGTCCTGAAGGTGAGCAAACTGACGGCAAAGAGGCTTGAAAACAAAGACAGTACGGCTGCCACAGTGGAGCAGGTTTGAAGGAGCAGACAGTGCTTAACCAGCAAAAGCCTGCTGCCCACTCCTGTGAGCTGTCCTGACCTCCACATGTATCCTGAAGCTCACACAAACAGTGCAATTGTAAAAGGTGCAGACACGAGCTCTGGCTCCTCTTCTAGAAGACCAGGGTTCAATTCCCTGTACCCATAGTGTCTCGAAGTCGCCTGGATCAGGAGATCCAATGCCCTCTTCTGGCCCTGAAGGCACCAAGCAGGCCCATGGTGCACATGTATACATGCAGGCGAACCGCTCATGTAAGTAATAAAACTGTAAACATTTAATACAGTGGAGGGCTGGCAAGATGGCTCAGTGGGGAAAGGTGCTTGCCGCCAAGTCTGAAGAAGTTTCATCCCGAGGGACCCACATGGTGGGAGGGCAGACTCCACTCACACACCGGCCTCTTGATCTCTCCATGAGAACCAGGACACACACATGCCGCCACACAAAGTAAATAAATGTAATTTATAAATGCAGAGGAAACAGCTACGAATTAGGTCTCTGGGAAATAAAATCAGATGATAACTTCATTTAGATCCTTGCAGGACTGATGGAGAATGCTATAATCAAGAAAAATTACTTCAGCTTTTAAATTCTCTTTTCGTTTGGTTTTCTGAAACAGGACCTCACTATTAAGCTCAGGTTGGCCTTGAACTCTCAATTCTTCGGATCCACAGCCTTCTAAAAGCTGGGTTTACAGGTGCAGCTCAGCACCACCACAACTAGCTGGCTATGGAAAACAACAACACACTGTTTTGAGGCAGGGCTTCAGTCTCTCAGGCTGACCTCGGTTTTACTATAACCTGAAAGCGACCTCAAGTTTCTGATTCTCCCGCGTCCACCTTCTGAGTGCTGCGGTTACAGGTGTGTGCACCGCGCCAGGTTTATGATGTGCTGCGGATGATCCTGGGGCTTTGTGTGCAAAAGGCAAGCCCTCTAACAGCGAGACTACATCCTAGGCCCACGCTTGGAGAGGTAGGGCGAGTTAATATCTGATACAACACTCAAAAAAGACTCAGTGGGGAAAAGGCCTGCATGTATTTATCTTGGGGCTATGGCTAGATAACCGTCTGGCTAGACTGTACCTTTTAATCCATACATTTCACATTCTTGAAAACAAGGGTAGTAACTACAGACATCGCAGGTGAACACCACTAAGGAAAATAGTTTAACACATAAAGACAGAGTTCTAGGTTAGATGCGGTGGCCCTCACCTTTAATCCCAGCACTTGGGAGGAGAGATGGGAAGATCTGTATCGGCTTAAAGGCCAGCCTGATCTACTCAAGAGTTCCAGTCCAGCCAGGGCTACATACTTTGAGACCTTATCTCAAAAACTACTGGGTTCCACGTTAACTTCCTTATTCGGATCGATGCTATTCTGTAATAGACTCTACTCCTGTGATTACAAGCAGATTTGCCTATTTCCTTGCAACTGGTACTTTTAAATTTTTCACTTAGATGATGTCTGTGATATCAAGTGTAGCTATTCAACGAAAACTTGGTCAGATGTCATTTCTCTGCTATACTAAAGTATAGGAGAGATGTCACAGGAAACGGCTTTTTACAGTATTCCCTGGAGTTGGACCTTCCTAGATGGTCAGAAGAATCACTGGGGCTTCCAATGTAGCTCTCTATGAGCAGTTACCAACTGGGCCCTCGCTTTCTTCTTGCTCTTGCCTTGGTTGTCCATCACTTCCTGCCTGACAAAGCGACCAACCAGAGCTGTTCTATTTTTTTTAAATATTTATTTATTATATATTATATATAAGCACGCTTATTATATATAAGCACGCTGTAGCTGTCTTCAGACACACCAGAAGAGGGCATCAGATCTTATTAGATGGTTGTGAGCCACCATGTGGTTGCTGGGATTTGAACTCAGGACCTCTGGAAGAGCAGTCAATGCTCTTAACCACTGAGCCATTTCTCCAGCCCTGAGCTGTTGTTCTATTTTAAAGTCACCCTGGTGGGAATGTCAGTCAGATTACAGGCATGTTTACGTCTGCGACACACAGAACACCTCCTAGCAATAACACAGCCTTCAGTGCGTCTCAACTGCTAATGGGCACTTAAAAAAAGACAAGAATTAGAAGAAAACTATGGTTGGGATTATAGATCAGCAGAAGGCTTGTCTAGCGGAGTCAAACAAAAAAAATAATGCTTGCAGGCAGGAGCCTCGTATAACTGTCATCCAAGAGGCTTCGCCCATCAGCTGATGGAAACACACAGAGACCCACAGCCAAACATTAGGTGGGGCCCAGGAAGTCTTGTGGAAGAGTGGGGGAAGGCTTGAGGGAGCCGGAGGGTTCAGGGACACAAGAAGACCTACTGAGTCAACTAACTTAGGCCCATGGGGGCACCCAGAGGCTGAACCACCACCCAGAGAGCATGCACAGGGCTGGACCTAGGCTCTCTGTACATATGTAGCAGACGTGCAGCTTGGTCTTCGGGTGGGTCCCCTAACAGTCCGAGTAGGGCTTGACTCTGACTCTGTTGCCTACCTTTGGGTCCCTTTCCCCTAACTGGGCTGCCTGGTGTGGCCTCAGTGGGAGAGGATGAACTTAGTCCTGATGCTAGACTTTGAAGTGCCAGTTGGTACCCAGGAGAGAGAGGGTGGTGTCTCGGGGGTGGGGGTGGGGGTAGAAGTGGGAGGAGAGAAGGAAGGGGAGCTTCAATTGGGATGTAAAGTAAATAAATAAAAAAGAATAATTAACACACTATAAGTTATAATTCTCTTCAAGCTGATCACTCATCTCAGAGTTCCTTCTTTTTGGCCAAATCAGGGATTAATGGATGTCGGGATGCTATGAAGAAGCTGGTCGTGGTGGCGAGCACTTTTAATCCTAGATAGGACAGGCAGATCTCTGAATTTGAAGCCAGTCTACCCGACTTGTCTAACAACAAAGCCATACCAAGGTCTAACCTCTCCCATGGGTATTTGCATTTTAAAAGGGGTCACTTTTTTTTTAAACCTAAAGATGTGTGAAACAGATGGTGGGATTGCAGATCAGGAGAGCTTTTAGAGCACAGTCGCTGTCTGTGCTGTCAACTACTGAAAAGAAGGCAGTAAGCGGTGGACACCCAGGACAAGAGCAGGAGGAATCGGGGATCAAGGTGACCCCCCTCTTCCCCACAGAGATCCAGTCCGCCCTCCTGCCTGAGCCACAGCTCACAGACAGCTAGGTCAAGAGCCCCCAAAGAAGGCCCAGCACAGTTTGCTTCACACTTATTTTCCTCTCCAGGATTCAAAGCGCTTCTTTTTAACTTCTCTGAGGAGGCATTAACTCCGCCTGGCTCCAGAGCACCAAATATGTGACTTTGGCATATGCGTATGAAAGGCCATGACAGAATGAAAGCACTGACACCCCTCCCAGGTTCCGGTAAAATATTACTGTGTGTAGACAACAGCACTGACTACTTAAGAGGCTCTCGAGGAAAAGTCCTGGGAGGGAATTCAGATGGTCTGAACAATCATCCCGTACACTTTTAGAACATGTCACACATGACCTGAGAGGCTGTCAGATGGCCTTTTAAAACCACATATGCATCTTTAAAGACACGTACTTACAAATGTTATAGAAAGCTTTAGGCTATTTCCCAGTGTTTAAAGACGATAAATTTTTAATTTCTTCACTGCAGTGACCAGGGATCATGAGTAACAAACACACTCAGGAATGGGTTATAGAAACGAGTCTCGTAAGAATAACATAGCCTGAAAACTTCTACTCAAGTTCATTTCTTTAAAAGTGCTAGTCATAAGGTGGGAGAGATGGCTCAGCAGCTGAGAGAAAATCTTCACCAGCCATGTATCTAATACAAGATTTGTTTCTAGAATATACAAAGAAAAAAAAACTAAACAAAACAAACAATACAATTTAAAAATAAACATGGAGCGAGCTTGAGGAGAGAATTCTCAAAAGAAACTGAAAAGGAGGGTGGGAGATGTGGTGGCACACGCCATTAATCTCAGCGCTCAGGAGGCAGAGGCATGCGGCTCTGAGTTCCAGGACTACAGAGTGAGACCCTGAGTCTAGAGAAAAAGAGAGAAACAATGAGGAAGGAAGGGAAGAAAGGAAAGGGAGAGTCGCGGCAAGGGCCCCACCCCTTGGGACCATCTTTCTCTATTGCTTTTCTTGTGACTGTGGTAACAGCAGTTTCAGGAAGGAAACTGGCCCAGAGTTTAAAGGTAAAGACAGTCACTGTGGGAAGGGACAGCAGCAAAAGAGGTTCAGAGAGCAAACAGCAGAGAGCGCTGAGGCAGGGAAAGGGTACCCCCACCTCTACAGTGAAGTATCTGAGAATTCCGGCAAAGACACACGGTGCCTGGGTCTCTCCTAGGATATTCCGAATCCATTCAAATGGACACTGACACTAACCAGTACAGCAGCTACAAAAATTAGTATTTCAGGGGTCTGGGGAGATGGCTTAGCAGTTAGGGCCCTTGGTTGCTATTCCAGAGGACCAGGGTTTAGTTCCCAGCACCCACGTCAGGCAGCTCACTACCACCTGTAACTCCAACCCCTGAGAATCCAATCTCCTGGCACATAAGCACACATATACACATGAAATAAAGATGCTTAATTACAAGCAGTGGTGGTGCCGCACACCTTTCTTCAATCCCAGCACTTGGGAGGCAGAGGGAGGTGGATCTCTGAGTTCGAGGCCAGCCTGATCTACAGAGTGAGTTCCAGGACAACTAGGGATACACAGAGAAAGCCTGTCTCAAAAATAAACAACACAAACAAACCCTAATATTTCATTGGGGCTAAAATGATGACTCAACAGTTAAGAGCTTCCTGCTCTCGTAGAAGACCCAGGTTTGGTTTCTAGTACCCACAACGCAGAACCAGCTGTAACCCCAGTTCCCCAGGAGTCAATGCTCTCTTCTGGCCTCTGTGGGTACCAGACACATACATAATACATATACATACATGCAGGCAACACACAAATAAAAAGGCATCCTTAAAAAATACACACACGCACGCACGCGCGCACACACACACACACACACACACACACATACTTCATTATAAATCCTAGTTGTCTGGGGCTGGAGAGATGGCTCTGTGGTTTGCAGAGGACCCAGGTTCAATTTTCTACACCACCATCCAAAACTGCAGTCACAGGGAATACAACCCATTCTGACATCCATGGGCAGCAGGCATACACATGGCACATGTACACACATGCCAGCAATCCACTCAGACACAAAACTAAATCAATCTAAAAACAATTTTAATATTCCAGTTATCTTCACCATGACCTTTTTAGCTCACCACTCCTCATATTAATTTCTTTATGACACTCGGAAAGAAAGCAGGGTGTAGTGAAATATGATTACAGACTTGGGAAGCATCTATGAGGTCAGGGTTAAAGGTCAATACTAGGAATAGAACAACTGAGATCTTCTAATTAGTGCAACTATTGGTCTGTTTTCAGATTCCTTGAAAAACATCAAAATAAAAATCAGGAAAGCCAGAACACAGAATAGGCAACTAAATCACAAATCAATAAAGTAGCAGAATGAGGGAAACAGCTTGTATATATGTCTAAAAAGAATTAACCTATTGGAATTAAAATGTCAATAGTCCCTAAATTACACTGCATTAATTCCTCCTTAGCTCACATTGTCAAATAATTATATAGAACTTATGTTTTATATAATTATGTTATGGATATAATGTTTATAATTATAAAAGTCTTGGAAGACTAAAAAATAAATTTCAAAGTCCTTTACATACTATATTATCCTAATTACAACACAGCGTTTACTTTTCTACTCTCATAGGTCTAGATATTTCCCATTATCTTTTGTTAAAACCTTTTATATATAAACTGCCAAGTCTTTATAACCAGAATGTGAACTAGTGTCTTAAAGGAAGCAGGCAAATTTTATATGAACATACACTTTTACTTCAACTAAAAAAAAAAAAAAAAAAAAAAAAAGACACAGATAGGGATATACCACAGAATAATCTGGGTTCAAATCCTGGTACCAGAATCAGAAAACCATACCACCACTGCAAAACCTGCAGGTACTGTACCTTTAACAGAATAAAACTGTGTTACAGTAAGTAATCCTGAAAGTCAGGCATAAATTCATATCTACTTCGTCTTCTCAGCACTCGACACTGAAGCAGAAATCCAGTCAGGAAACAGCCTGGGCTGCCTGAGAGACCCAGACTCAATGGGAGAAAGACCGTGGAGCCCTCCCTCAGACAGAAACCTCAAAGCAGACACGTTGAATCTTTCTTTGACAGAGGTAGTAATTTTAATTTTCATTCATTTTTTTGGGTTTTTGCAAACAGTTCTCTGTGTAGTTCTGCCTGTTCTACAACTCTACAGCTCTGTAGACCAGGCTGGCCTCGAACTCAGATATCTGCCTACCTCTGTTTCCAGAGTACTGGGATTAAAGGTGTACGCTGCCAACACCTAGCTACAAAAGAAAAAAATTTAAGTACATTTACAGTATTGTAAAAATTTTGTTATGTGTTCACACACACATGTGAACACACATGCCACACAGCCCATGTGAACGTGCTTACCATGGTGCATGCCAGAGCATGTGTGAAGGTGGTAAGTCTATTGCTCCTCCCATTCCCACTGGGTCAGTCTATCCTTCCGCCCTGTCAATCACCCTGAACTCCGATCCTGGTTGGCTGGGAGGTGCTGCAGGCCTGTGATTCTTTTTACTAAGTAACAACTTCAACAGATCCTTTAAAGATGGTAACAAGCAGGAAGACTTCCGGTTGTGTCCCCGTCCCCCACGCCCCCACCCCCTTCCACCCCCCCATTCCCGCAGTGAAAACTCAGAAGAAATGGCCATTTCAGTGGCAGGCAGGCTTTAGGAATTATGAACCAAAAGGGACAGTTGCCGACATTTGGATACAGATGAAAGTAACATCGTCCAGAGTTTATAGTTAATTAGGAAAACCCTACCTGCTACTTGCAAATAGTTTTCGGTTTTCTATTTACTTCATGGGACTGCTGCAGATGCCTGTCTTCTTAAGAGATGTTTGTAGAATGCCCGGGTCAAAGCATAGTGTTTGGTGGACAGAGGGGGCTCAATATTTTTGAAGGGACAAATTATTGACTGAAATGAACACAATAGCCTCTCTACAGCTCCCGGCCCCTATTATTCCTATTGTGTGCTGCGGCACCTCTCTGTGCCAATCATGATGTATTGCCTTCCTTCCCTCCAAAAGGCCCTGGTTATTCTTTCTTCCCATAGAAACCTAGAATCCATGACTACCCTGATCCTCCTCACTAAGCAATAAAGAATTAACCTTTCCCTGGGCCTCCCTTATAACTAGCTGAAGGGTTTTTTTTGTTTGTTTGTTTGTTTTGAACGACGCAAAATTCTGCCTCCTAGCTACTTGAATCCCTTACTCCCATTCCTACTCATAAGTAATTAATTTTGAGGCAATGTTATCAGTGTCACACCAATACATTTATACATCAACTTCCTAAAGCAAGCTCCATTCACAATAGTGAAAACGTGTAGAAAAACACTGGCATTCAACCATGGGTCTAATAAATTGAGTTGAAATCCTTTTTTTACAAACACCAGTACTCTAGCCTTTAGTACCTTTATGATGTGATCTAACAAATACAACCTTTGACAAAAAAAAAAAAATCTCCGAGATTGATTGGAAAAAAATCACATTGATAATGAATTTTTTACATTTTTTTCAGTACCTGAAAGTGCTGTTAAGAGTTGCATTTAAATGGCTGTTTAAGCCAGTATTTGTACAATCGTCCTATTTTCTGGTTTATCTGTCACTAATTTAGTTTGACCTCATGGCGAAACTGTTCCCCATTTCTCAGAATGATTTGGATGCACGATTCGTTTCCTATCTTGATTATTCTGAGCCCATACAGCAGCCTCTTCTTCAATCACCAGACAGAAGCATTAGAATCTGTCGCCCATGTTTGTTCTGCCTAAACTTAAGGAAGTGAAAGAAACCTCAAACCACCACTTTTCTGCTACCAAGAAGGCAAAATAGTGCCCTCCCCCTTGCCCCTGTCCTTCAAACACTAAATTCAGCAATCGGAATTAGGGGCTGAGTTAGTAGGTAATCTGATGCTGTGACAGGAGTACGGGATGGATAGATGAATGGACAGACGGACAGATGAATTGATTGATTGATTCTGCCCTCAAACGACCCAATCAGCAAGCATCAGGTATAATCAAAATGCCATAATATTCTCTAAGATTGAAGTGTGTGGAGGAAGAAAATCTATTAGAGTATGCATAACTGACTTTAGGGTAAGAAGAAAAACCTGTAAAAGGAGAAGGGGCAATTTTATGTGTGGATATTTAGATCTTCCGTATGCTTTTTTTCTTTTTCTGAGACTTTTACGAGACAAGTTTTCTCTGGGTAGCCCTGGCTGTCCTGGAACTCACTATGTAGACCAGACTGCCTCAAATTCATAGAGACCCAATTGCCTCTGACTTGTGTTCCATGAGTAGCCTACAATTTTTTTTTTCTTTTTTCTGGAGCTGGGGACCAAACCCAGGGCCTTGCACTTGCTAGGCAAGCGCTTTACCACTGAGCTAAATCCCCAACCCCAATTGTTTTTTCAAGACATAATTTCACCAGTGGCTCAGCTGACTTTAAACTCATGATGCCCCACCTCGACTTTGCTGATGCTAGAATTACAAGTGTGCCTAGCAAGGCCACACTAGATCCCCAGCCCTTGATTTAAGAGATTCTTCAAAAACACATATATATATATATATATATATATATATATATATATATATATATATATATATACTAATACGGCTTCATTGTCTCTTTAATCTTTTTTAATTAGAAAAAAACAAACAACAAAAAAGCAGACTAGATTTTGTAAGAAACCAAAACTGTGTCCACCGTGCCTTTAGTCCCAGCACTAAAGAAGTAGAGATAGGCAGATTTCTGAGTTTGAGACCAGCCTAGTGGAGTTTCAAGTCAGCCAGGACTACAGAGAAACCCTTTCACAAAAAAAAAAAAAAAAAAAAAAAAAGGGGGGGGGGAAAAAAAAAAAAAAAAAAAAAAAAAAAAAAAATTTGGGGATTTAGCCCAGGGGGAGGAGGCTTGCCAAGCAAGCGCAAGGCCCTGGGTTCGGTCCCCAGCCCCGAAAAAAAAAAAAAAAAAAAAAAAAAAAAAAAAAAAAAGAAAGAAATCAGGAGTGTTACACAAAGTAACTATAACAGTCAAACTTTCTGTACTGTACCCAATGAACTACTTGTTCGATATCAGAATATCTCAATTCAGTTTGGGATAGTAATAAACGTTAGACTGAAAAAAAAATCTTAATACATTGTATATATAAGGCCGGGAGTGCAACGAATCTCTGAGTTCCAGGTCAGCCAAGGCTACTATCTCAAAATAACAACAAACAAAACTACCACGGGAATTTAAATCCAGAAGAGAAAACCCAAATGTGCCAAATGTTTAAAATCTCTTTCAAATTATCCAAGATGATAAATTAAAGACAAAGCATTATACATTCCAAAAAATAGTTTCATCTCTTTTAGAGCAAAGAGCATAATCTCATTGAGATTATGAAATCAAAGATGAATTTAATTCCTGTTTGGATATTAATCTGATTACAAACACAATTATTTTTCTTTTGTTTACACCAAACACTGGTTTTCAAGAAACCGCTCACTGAAATTGACGACTCAAAGCTTTGTCCATCCCTACTCTGATCCCACAAGCAACTCCCAACATTAAAAAAATAATAATAATTCAAGAGTAGGGACGGAAGATCGTAGTTCCATGCTAATTTCACAGCTTGGTTGTTTGCTAAGTGTTATGTATGAATTAATGTTTAAAAGGTTGGGGAGGGTTGAGGAAGTGAACTTTCCAAGTTACTAATGTTATCCTGAAGGAAATTATCCAGCTACCGGTAGAATTTACAACAGTTTAATATTCGACTTGAAACAATGACTATCTTTCCCTTTTTTCTTAAGACGGCGGAGGGACGAGTCCCATCTAACTCCGAGCAGCCGTTTCCCCTCCTCACAGTGACCCACTCTTTCCAATCACCCAACCACGTCCCTTCTCCTCCGAGGCAGCGGGAATGGTTTTAGAAAGCTGGTATTCCAAACTCGGACAACCCAACCCAGCATCGGCGGGTGGCAGCAGGTGCTGGGCGGCACTGCGACCGGACCGACGCAGGGAAGGCGAGCGTCACCTCCCGACGATCAGAGAGAGGTCCGGCGGCGGGATGTGGTGTGATGTCCCTGGTGCTCGCACCCGCAGCGCCCGGGCCGCATCCGCCCATCCCCCTCACCCTACCCCCGCCTCCGGCCGCGCTCCGGTCCACCTGTAGCATCTCCGGTACCCGGGAGGTGGCCAGCGGACTCCGGGCTGCAGGACCGCAAGACGCACCGAGACTTCCCAGAGGCGCCAATTCTAAATTCGCCGGCGCCGGCGCCTCTCCACCGCGCGCCCCTTGGCTCGCTCCCTCCGTCTGTCCACAGCCCCCTCTTCTCTCGCAGGACCCCCCGGCTGCCTGCGGGCGGGAAAACTCCGTCAGGTGCCTCCCGCCCCCCGGCTCCCGTCCGACGTCCGCTCCTACTGGGAGCCTCGCTCAACCAACCGCCGCAGCCGCGCGCCCCCCTCCACTCACCCGCACGAGCCCGAGCAGCCATCTTAGCGCTCACAGCGCGCCCCGGGCCCCCTAGTTCGGCCGCAGCTGGGCGCCACGGTCCGGGACGACGTCAGCAGAGGCGAGACCACGCCCATAGACACGCCCACGTGAGAGGCCACGCCCCTTGGTTGTTCGGTGTGAGCGGAGCCGGGATGGAGGAGCGAGCGCGCTGGCCGTCCAGTGTCCCACTCCGGCACATGGCTCTGCGTGGCTGACAAAAACTTCTCTCAGGGCGGGCTTTCCACTTGCCGCAGCCTTCGAGGCCAGGAAGAATAAGCCCAGAATTAACCACAGGCTTGTGAGATGCTAAATATTCCACGGTGTGCGCTCACACAGAGCTCCCAGATTTTCTGCTACTCACACATCTTCGAATCCTCAGGCAGCAACCCGGGCTTAAGTTAAAAAATCTGCTTAAATTCTCAGCTGTAGTACTTTTCCTCACAGGCACAGCTGCAGCGGGGAGTGATTTAACATGAAAAATACTCCTCAGTTTGGCATAAGGTAACTCAAAATGATCAGTGTGAGACCGTGAAGTTTATGTGCAAAAGAAATGGAGAGAATAGAGAGGAATCTGCATTAGAAAATTGGGCCTACAGGGTCAAAAAAAAAAAATCTTGTCAATTATCTGGAGCTATAACTGGTAAAGAACGTAGGCTGCTCTTCTAGAGAACCCAGGTTCGATTCCCAACACCCACAAAGCCGCTTTTAATTCGAGTTCCAGGGGATCTGATGCCCTTTCGGCTTTCCCTTGGAAACAGGTACACCATACATTCAAGCAAAAACATCTATACACTTGCAAACAAAAAAGCCAATGTTTGCTGAGCTCCGAAAGCTAACCAGGGGGACACTAAAAATGAAGATGCTCTCTCTAAAGCAGCCAGATAAACGTGCAAAGTTAATATCAATGGAATGTTAAATCTGACACTACTTAGGGGAAACTAAAATTGTTCGTTTTTTTTAAACCAACAAGTATACTCCAGGGAGTTTCACTAGTATGGCGTGAGGGGGAAAAATGAACACACAAATATTTGAATAAAATGTCTAACCAAAGGGAAATGGCAAATTAACATCTAGCATAGATGTTAAGTTAATAACCTCTTGGGAGTTCTTGGGTTGGTAACAAAATAACAATAGAAGGGGTTGGGGATTTAGCTCAGTGGTAGAGCGCTTGCCTAGCAAGCGCAAGGCCCTGGGTTCGGTCCCCAGCTCTGAAAAAAAGAAAAGAGAAAAAAAATAATAGAAATGCAAATGATTCCTATTTGGAAAAAAATACCATATACACGAAAATTACAAACACGGGAAATAAAGTTACATAAATAAAAATGAAAGACTTCAAGGAATAAGTCAGCAAAGCACACGGTAATTCCCCAGGGCATTTTTTCCTCACACACAAAGCACACACTCTTCTACCACTATGTGGGTACCACGGATGGAACTCAGGTCGTCACAGTTGGTGGGGCAAGTGTCTTCACCTAGCGAGTCAACCACCAAGAACCATCTTGGGGTAACTAGGGCTCTGAGGGAAAGCCCTGGGTTTGATCTCTGAACACAACAAAACTGTCTCAAAGGGAAATAGAGGGGAGGCTATCAGCAATACAGAGTTCCAGTCAGAAAGCAAGGTCAAATGGTCTCACAGGAGAGTTCAGAAACAGGAGTTTCCTTCCAGAGCATAATGCTTTCAAAAAAAAAAAAGTCTCACGCAGCCTGTTGCGAACTCAAAGCTGTGTGAATAAATGACGAAGGAAGTGAGTGAAATAGGAAGAGAACAAGGCAACCGCAAGCTCCGTTAGGCAGAGGTGAGAGTGTGGAGTAGGATGCTCCTAACCAAATCAAGCATCTGAGTACAAGTTTGCATGGTGCCAAGTGGGAAGGGAGGCCAGAAAAAAGCGACGATAATCGTGCTAATTACAGAGAATTGTTTGTAACACTTTTATGTTTATTGTTACAAATTCCCTCCGCTACCATCCGTCCTGCTCTTCCTTCCAATTACAGCAGGCTGGTGCGTGCTTCGGAGCTCAGGACGTGTACCCGCGTTTGCAACGCTGTCAGGATCGCCTTTTAATTTCTCTTTTGTTTTTAACCACTATCATCAAATCTAAGCTTTTCATTATAGCATTTGTAAAGATGCCTCCTTCCCTTCTTTATCAACTGATTCCCACACTTACCTATTATGTCCTTAAAAGCAGTCCCCGAATTGGCCTTAGACTAAGAGGTTGTCCCTTTATCACCTTCCCAGGCTTTAGGTGCTTCCCACCTTCGAATCCAGGCAGATGTTTATCTCCTAAGTAGAAACTCCAGTTTGAACCCTTCCCAATCCTTACAATCGAGCTCTTTCCCGGCTGGCGTAAACTCTCACCTCCTGAAAACCACTTTCCTAGGAAAGGGGGGGGGGATGTCCCGGGGTCCCATCCCCCATCCCAGCAGCACATTATTATGCTGTCCTTGCTTTTGTTCCGCGTTTTGAGCCTGCTTCTCTCCATTTGCATTGCAACCTCTTCGGGGAGCTAGTACTTCGCGCCCGGTTTGTTTACCACTCCACAGCCCATAACCTAGTGTCTGCCCCAGATACTCTTAAATTTCCTCTCCGGAGCAAAAGTGAGAGCTGCTGTGCATAAGATGGGATTTGAGAGTGACGTGGAGAGGATTTTCTTTCCTCCTAACTGCCCACCTTGAGAGAAGTGACGATAACTTACCCTTTTCCCAAAGTAAGCAATTTCTTAATCCTGACTCCTAATTAGTAGCTAGTCCTCCCTGAAGTACAATACAAACTGATTTTGTCTCTAGTACCCTACATGGGAGTATGAACAAACACAGCAAGCACGCTTCATGAACTTTAGAGCTTGCTTTTTATGCTCTGTGTTGGTTTTTCTTTTAACCCAGTCTTTTGAGACTAGAAAAACTGCCTTTGTAATAAGTTTCCGAGTGAAGATGAATTAATGAGTTTCTTAAACTTTAGGATGTAAGTCCTAGCCTTTCAGAATGTTCTCCTCTGCTAATTTTAACGTTTACAGACCTGTGTGCCGGGACTTACGACAGGAATTGAAATAGCCGTAGCCTTTATCTCCATAAAAGGATGGATAGAGGGAAGTAGATTAAGAAACACTACAGTGGGGGCTGGGCCCGTATCTCTGTGGTTGAGGGCTCACCCACGGTTCAATCCCCCAGCCCTGCCACAAAACAAAACACCCCAAAGAGCTTAGCTGAAAAGTTTGATCAAAGTGTAGCTTCACACTACCATTGAGTATAAAGAACTGGGACCCAAAGGTCTTTAAATTTCTGGCAAATATTTAAGAAAAAAAAATGGTTTTAAAATTTTCTTCTTTTAAGACTGAGGAATAACAAGTGTTGGTAAAGGTGATTCAAGACAAATAAAGTGGACTTATTTCAAAAGGCTTTTTTTTTTTTTTTTTTTTTTTTTGGTGCTGCGGGTTGAAGGCATCTAGGACCTTATGCTTGTCAAGCCCTTTGTTGGGTGACGCCCCAAGCTGCTAAAGAACTTTTCCGGTGTGTGTCTTGTGGTCTGTGAGAAGTTTGTATTTTTTTTTTGAAGGCAAACCTTCAATATATTCGTAGCAGAAACTGAAACCCAGCCCTGGTTTAGGTATGAATGGATGCAAAAATCGTGAAACTAGCCTGTTCAGCCCCTCCTAACATCCACCCACCCCTAGCACCTCAGCTCCACCCCACCCCCCCAGTCTTTCAGGATCCTTCAACCTTGCGTCCAGGTTTGTACGGGTTGTCAAGGTTTTTCTCAAGTCTTTCTCTTCCGGATTTACCCGTTTTGTTGTTCTCTTTCATTTTTGAAGTGTTCTATTCTCATGCAATAAACTCATCCGCTTGGTAAAGCGTGCTTGCTTGCTTGCTTTCTTTCTTTCTTTCTTTCTTTCTTTCTTTATTTATTTGCATTCTCTTTAAGAATGCTCTAAGTATGGGACTGGAGAGAGAGCTCAGTGGTTTAGAGCACTCACTGCTCCTGCAGAGAACCCAGCTTTGATTCCCAGCACCCACGTGGTGGCTCCCAACTATCTGTAACTCCAGTTCCGGGGTACCTGATGTCCACTTTTAGCTTCTGAGAATACTGCACAGATATGTATGCAAGCAAAACACCCCACGAATAAATAATAAAATAATTTCAAATGAGTAGAATAAGGGAAATGTAGGAGTTTTTAAAATTATATTTTGAGACCAAAATTGATTAAAGTTAATGCGTAATTGTGAGACAATCTCTTGGAAACCAAGTTAGTATTAAAGAATGACTTAAACATTTTCCTTTTTTTTTTTTTTTTTTTTTTTTTTTTGCTTCTGTCCATAACATTTTATTAAGACAAAGTCTGGGGGTTGGGGATTTGGCTCAGTGGCAGAGCGCTTGCCTAGCAAGTGCAAGGTCCTGGGTTCGGTCCCCAGCTCCGAAAAAAACAAAAAAAAAAAAAAAAAAGACAAAGTCTGGTGTTAATATTATCATTAGTCTGTCATCCTACCTTAGCTTCCTGAGTGCTGAGATTACACAAGATTGGATCTGAAAGCTGAAAGTATAGGTGTGCTGAACTGATCGTGGTTACTGTAGAATTACATTTGCCAAATTTGCACAGACATTTGAAATTGATATCTTGGCAGAATGGCTAGTGGTTTTTTTTGGGGGGGTTGTTTGTTTTTTAAAAAGCTTAAAAGTCATCAATCAATAATGTGGGTAATAATAGAAGGGTGCTCCATCATATAAAGGAAGTCACAAATTGGATAACGAGTTCAGTTCGAGTGCAAGCATGAAAAAGAGGTCTAACGGTTTTTCCAGGCATAGAGGCTGGGATGATCACTCTGCCTTTCTCTATCATCTCACGCTTCCTTCCTTTCTAGCTAAGGCCCTCTCAGGAGCAATCAATCGTCCATCACTGATTCAACAGCTGAAAAGCAGTGTTCCGGGCTGGGATGTGGCTCAGATTGTACTTCACTTACCTGCTAAGCGCCAGGTCCTGCGCTTATGTTCAATCCCCAGTTTACATGTGGATATAGCGGCACAGGCCCATAATCCTAGCCCTTAAGAAGGGAAGGCCTCCCAAAGAGCAAAATCCACTCACCCCTTTTCCACCCAGACCTACTTCACACTGACTTCAGGGCTGGCCTAGGGTGTGTGAGGCTTTGTCTCAAAACAAAGCAAGACACAAAACAAAACAAAGTAACTATTTCCACAGGGAGAGAAGGTTTGTTTCCAAAGTAGATATTCACTGTTTAGTATGAAGTTCCTTTTATCTTTGGTCCTGAAACTAGTGTTCACTCAATAAGCCGGCCTGGATATCCAGTTCAGTCATGGATGGAGCCTTTGAACAGTAAGCACTTCAACAAAACAATAAAGGATAACCCAGTCAAAGTGGGGCAAGGGGATGTTTGAAATTGGAATCTCTTTCCCAAGTCTAGCATTTTCTCCATTTTGTTTGAGACAGGGTCTCCGTGTGTAGCTCAGGCCACCCTGTCCTTGAACTGGTGTTCTTCTATACCAGCCTCCTGAAGGCTATGGTTACAAGGGTGTATACCACCATACCTGCTTTTACTTTTTTATCCACAAACCTCCTTTGGAGGGGAGGTGTACAGACACAGAATCCCTGCTTAGGTTGAAAGATAATGACAATTTGTATACCAACATCCCTTGAGTAACACTGTACCACTGCTTAGCAATTGTCTTATTCTAGCTGTGTAAAAAGGAAGGTTTAAATAAGTGAGGGCTGGCCAGAGTTTTCCGTTAAGGAAGTGTCTCCTCCTCCTCCTCCTCCTCCTCCTCCTCCTCCTCCTCCTCCTCCTCCTCCTCCTCCTCCTCCCCCTCCTCCTCCTTCCTTCCTCCCCCTATTTTCCTCCCTATTTTTATTTTTATTTAAATTTATTTGTTTATTATTTATTTATTTGAGACAGGGTTTCTCTGTGTAACCTTGGCTGTCCTGGACCAGGCTATCCTGTAGACCAGGCTGGCCTCTGAACTCAGAGATCCCCCTGCTTCTGGAACCTCCCAGCGTATGCCACCACCTCTTCACTTTTCTTATCTTCCAAACACATGAGATTTGACTGTAATATTCCATAAATTATTACTGATATGGAAAAAAATGCCCGTCTCTATACTTGTTTGAGGCAGGGTCTTACTATGGTAGCCCTGGCTGGCCTGGCACTCACTACATAGCTCGTAGAGCTTCAGACTATGCCAGTTTTCCTGACTCGGTTCCCTGGGTGCTGGGGTTCTAAGCACGTCCCAGTTAGCTTGTCTTATATGAACACTAATTCACTTAAAATGTCCTCAGGCCTATGCTTAAATTGAATGTTTTCCTCTTTTCCAATTTTTTTCTAAGAGTTCAAGGATAACTTGGCACGTTGCTAACTGTATTCCTCAGTATTGGAACTAATCCCGATCCACTTGCAGTAGATATGGCAATCATTTGTTTAGCTAAGCCTGTAGATGTGCTACAATCTGAGGGGCAGATCTCCGCATTTCCTGACTGGTATAAATATGCTGACTCACCAGGGCATCTTTCTGCTTGAATCTCCTCTTGCAGAAGCACTAGTCCAAGCGGGGAAGATTAGCAATGAGTGTTGAAGAGAGGAGAAGGCCGAGAGGCTGTTTCAGAAGACTGGGTTTGCAGAATGGCTCCTGTATAGTCCCTTATATATGTCCTTTATACCTCTCTGTAACTTCAACCCAAAAAGGGATTGATAATACTGAGCCAGCAGATTCACAGTGTTGATCTGTGGGTTCTGTGCGGTTCATTTTTGTTTTGTTTTTGAGACAGGACTTGCCCTGGCAGCTCAGGCTGGCTTCCACCTCTTAAGCCTCTTGGCACAACCTTCCTAGTGCTGGGATTATAAGTGTACACCACGGTGCAGGCTTCTGTGAAAGTTCTTGAAAGCTGTAACATATTTAAGTCGTTTTATGTTGCCAAAACGCTAATGCAACATTGTTTTCTTTCTTTCTTGTGACCTAGAACCACAGCAAGAAGACATCCTTGCCAGGGGTAGTGGCACACCTTTAGTCCCAGTGCTTGGGAAGCAGAAGCAGGTGAATCTCTGCGTTTGAGACCAGCCTGGTCTACAGAGCAAGTTCCAGGACAGCCAGGGCTACACAGAGAAACCCTGGATCAAAACCACGCTTCCCCTTCATTCCCCAACACACACACACACACACACACAGAGAGAGAGAGAGAGAGAGAGAGAGAGAGAGAAAGTCTTTGAAGAAGCAGCTACAATGTTCCCTGAGTTTTAAGACCATGCCTCTATGGTAGAGATTCTGTATCTAGGATAGTGGCAACCTATTGAAAACCTCTGTCTTCTAATTCTGCTGCTCTGTTTCCTTAACAGTTTGTTGTTGTTGCTTTGTTTTGTTTTTTTAGCTACCTGATGCTAGACTTCTCACCTTATGTCTTTGAAAATATTTCCTTGAAACAAGGTCACGGACCATGAGCCCCTTTTTTGACAAGCTCAAAAGCCATAGGCTGTTTGCAATGGCTTTTCCTTCTCAAAACACTTAGCATTTGTCTTCCAATTTATATGGACACCGGCAGAATTCGGGAGAACTGAGTGATAATGTTATTCTAGATGAAGACAGCTACATGGTGCTTTAATCATAGTATTTAATGAATGCTAAATACGGGGGCTACTGAATGCCACCCTCGCACACACTGGGTAGTCTTGGCTGTGCTGGAATGCCATCTGTAGATTAGGGTGACCTTAGACTCAGAGTTCAGCCTGCCTCTGCCTCCCGAGAGCTGGGATTAAAGGCGTGCTCCACTGTTGCTATTTGTTACTGAGATTGACCCTTGTCTTTGTCCCCAGTACAGAATGGATTTAGTTGCTTAGGCTCTTACTAGTTTCTTTCTTTCTTTCTTTCTTTCTTTCTTTCTTTCTTTCTTTCTTTCTTTTTTCTTTCTTCCTTCCTCTCCTTTCTTTCTTTCTTTCTCTTCTCTCTCTCTTTCTTTCTTTCTTTCTTTCTTTCTTTCTTTTTCCTTCCTTCCTTCCTTTCTTTCTTTTTCTTCTCTCTCTCTCTCTCTCTCTCTCTCTCTCTTCCACTTAAGACCAGGCATCATGGTTGCTATGCTATGACAGAATCTGACCAACTTGTTCATATTTGCATACAGAGCAGACTGTTGCTCTTGGGAGATTTAACTCAGCAAGGCAGAAGGAGACATTTCCCTACCTGGATTACAGCAAGCGCTCCCCTTCTCTCTGTTTAAATCATGTAGTTGGTTTCATTTAGTTTATCTGCCGTTTGACAGATGAATTTCTTCCTTTGGGATGACAGTCACAGTTTGCTGACTGGGCTGTCCATGTACTGTTTTACCTGGTTGCCTTTAACTGGATTTCACCCAAATCAGGAAAAGTAGCTATACAGCCCTTTGAGATATGTCACTGGTCCCACCCCCACCCCCACCCCCACCCCCGTCAAGTCTACTGGCTCCCACAGACATGGAAACACAACCCTGGGTTCCCTTGCACAGTACTATAGAACACATAGAAGAAATCAAAAAAGTATAATTACCAGAATTTACCAGATGACGGCTTCGGTTTAAAATTAAGCTGAGTGGATCATGCTGAAGCCACTGTAGTGATAATAGTAAGATTTAGTTACATACACATTTTATTTTCTGAGGTAAGTACATAATGACAATGTAGTATTTCTACAGAAGATTTCCTTCAGGCCTTTGTTGGCACGTCAGAGTTCACAATTGGGAATTGGGAGTTTTGGATTTCATGCAAAATCAGTGCTACAGATACAACAATACATGGATTTATTGGTTGTCAACTTAGATTAGCATAACATTAGCCCCGGAGTATATTAGATTATTACTTTGGCTCTTAGTAGACAAACCTGAAAATAATAAAGACATGGGATCTGTCTTAGAAAATTCAATAATTAGTCCTTAGTTGTTTTTTTTTTCATTAAATTTTCTTATATTGTTTTTCACGAACATTTGGTCTTGTCCCTTTAGCAGAATTTTGTCCCTAAGTCTTTTTACCTAACTATCAAAATGTCTTCAGTCATTTCATTGATAAATCTGATGGAGAGAAGGGAGAACTTTGTGCTGTCCCAGAGACATAGAAAAGACATTGTTTTGGTGTAAATACAAGGATATAAAAAGTTGTGTGTTTATAATAATGCCTTTAACTATAGAATAGTTTACATATTTCAGAAGTTTTCATATCTATTTCATATAACTTATATGTATACTATATACACATTGTATTTATTATGTAATTATATATGTGTGTGTATATTAAATACACATTATATTTATTATGTAATTATATATGTGTGTGTATATTATATACACATTATATTTATTATGTAATTATATATATATGTATATATATATATATATATGTGTGTGTGTGTGTGTGTGTGTGTTTGTGTATTTTTAAACCAGGAACTAGATCTGAAGCTAGAAAACAAACCAGACGACTAATCATTAATTTTTACAGTACACCTCACAAATACCATAGAAACGATTTTTGTTTTTTTAACAATAATTACTAAAAAAAAAAAAAATCGTTTCTTTATAGGCTGAGAGTGTGCCCTGTCTGTATAGCACTTGCCTAACATATTTCGAAGATTTTGGCTCAATCCTCAACACTGTGAAATAGACACCCACACACCTCAGTCTGTCTAATTGTGGAAAAGTGTGTGGAAACCAGAGTGCCTGTATAAGAAAAAAGAAATGTGCTGGAATTCCTAAGTAGAACTTGTGTGGTTGTTTGAATGCCACCCTAGGCTTATAGATTTGAACAGGTTTTAGCTTGACTATTTAGGAAGGATGAAGAGGTGTGGCCTTGTTGGAGGAGGTGTGGCCTTGTTGGAGGAGGTGTGGCCTTGTTGGAGGAGGTGTGGTCTTGTTGGAGGAGGTGTGGCCTTATTGGAGGAGGTGTGGCCTTATTGGAGGAGGTGTGGCCTTATTGGATAGAGGAGGTGTGTCACTGGGGGTGGGCTCTCCTTTCAAAACTCTCTCTCCCCCCCCCCAACTCCCTCCTTCCCTCCTTCTCGACCTCCTGCCGGTAGGTCTGATGTGAATTTTCAGCTGTTGCTCCTGAGCCATGCCTGCCTGCTGCAGTGCTCCCTGCCAGGACAGGCTCGCCCCTTCTTACTGTAAGCAAGCCACCAATTAAACACTTTCTTTTATAAGTTACCTTGGTCACGGTGTCTCTTGACAGCGATAGAAAGGTAACTAAACCAGCTTGTGGCGGTAAAACTAGAAAAGCATTGGATTACGGAATTTTATCAGCAGCTTATCTTCTGTTAGGGAGCTACCAAACCCAAGGTAATTAGTACATATTTCAAGGTGTCAAATCTGTTTTGAGAGGCTCTCTCTCCTGTCACAACTTACGGATGTTCTTGTGCCACAACTGTGCGTTTGTAGCTAAATTCATGACTTTGGAGGCTAAACTCAAGTTAGGTGTGGGTTCGAGGTAGATCGCTGGACTAGCATATGGAAGGCCTTGGATTCAATCTCCAGTGCTGCGAAAGGAAAGTAAAAATAGGAGAAAGCGGGGCTGGAGAGATGGCTCAGCGGTTAAGAGCACTCCCTGCCCTTCCAGAGGTCCTGAGTTCAAATCCCAGCAACCACATGGTGGCTCACAACCATCTGTAATGGAATCTGATGTCCTCTTCTGGTGTGTCTGAAGAGAGTTACAGTGTACTTGTATATAATAAATCTTTAAAAAAAAAATAGGAGAAAGCATGAGCTGAGGATACAGCTCCATTGGCAAGCACTTGCCTGGCATGGAAGGAGCTCTGGCTCCTGTCCCTACCATCACATACACTGGTCCTGGTGACATGGCTGTAGTTTGAAACCAAGCCTTCATTCCTATTAGGCAAGCTCTCCGTTAGTTAAGCGACATCTCCCTGCTTCCTTAGGTCCCCCACATCTTTTCCGAGTCAGTTGGCTCCTAAGGCTTCTTACAAAAATAATAACTCACTGAACAAAAAAACCAATCACGGCTTTTTTTCCTCTTCCTGATTCTTTTCACCCCCTGGACTGGGTTTCCCCTGGCTAGCCTGAAACCCAAAACCCTCCCTGTCTAAGAATCCTCTTCTTGGAGAGTAGCATGTGCTACTATAACTTGTTAAGAACTCACAATTAGGCCTGGAGCCAAGGATGTTGGCGTATGCCTGGATCTCGGTACTTTTGAGTTTAAGGTGGGAGAATTATGCGGCCAAACCCACATAATAAGAGCTTGTCCAAATAATACCGAAACAAAACACGGACCTAGGAATCACAAAGCCTGTGTCCTTCTCTACATAGAAAGTGAGTTCCTAGAGACAAAGGGGATAAAGAGCCCTGTGCTGGTTGGTTTATGTCTCTGGAAACAAGCCAGAGTCTTGGCTTTGGGGAAAGGGGACTCAATCAAGAAAATGCCTCTGTAAGACCGGCCTATAGGCAAGTCTGTCAGGCATTTCCTTGATTAATGATTGATATGGAAGTGGGCTTAGCCCACTAGGCTGTGCGATTTCTGGGCAGGTGGTCCTGAGTCACATAAGAAAGCAGGAGGCAGCCATGAGACGCAAGCAGGTGGGGTTGGGGATTTAGCTCAGTGGTAGAGCGCTTGCCTAGGAAGCACAAGGCCCTGGGTTCGGTCCCCAGCTCCGGAAAAAAGAAAAGAAAAAAAGAAAAGAAAAAAAAAGAAAGAAAGAAAGAAAGAAAGAGAAGCAAGCAGGTGAGTAGTACTCCTCTGGCTTCCGCTTCAGTTCCTGTTTCAGGTTCCGGCCCCCGACTTCCCTCAGTGATGGAGTGTGGCCTATAGAGTGAATGCCAAAATAAACCCTTTCCTCTCCAAGTAGCTTTGGACATAGGGCTTTCCCTCAGCCACAGAAACCCTAACTAAGAGGGGGATATTGTTTTCATGCTGGTGTCTGTGAGAACAAAACTGACACACGGTACATAGTTGTTACAGGCAACAGTGAAGTCTAGTGATCTGGTTATGTCTGCTCTCTCCAGCATCAGGCAGAGGCACGCTTAATAAGCCCCCCTTTCCCAAGGACTGAAAAGACCTCAGCGAGCAAGGGACAGAGGATCAATGCCTGGCATAGTAACTTCTCTGTTGCTGTGATAGAACTGCATGACCTGGCTGGCAACGCATAAAAGAAAGCATTTAACTCGATGTTTGGTTTTAAAGGTGTAGAGCAAAGGGACAGCTGAGAGCTCACAGCTCCGATCCAAACCACAAGGCAGCTAGAGGGGCATGGGGAATCTCTTGGGTCTTTGGGAATTCCAAAGCTTGTCTCTAGTGACATACCTCCAACAAGGCCACGTCTCCAAATCTTTCCCAAATGGTTCCACTAACTAAGGACCAAGTATGGAAATGTATGAGCTTATGGGGGTATTTTATTGAAATCGCCACAGTTTATGGTTTCTTGGGTGGGCAAGCACCTGGTTCCAGTTCTAACTGCTCTCTGCCTCGTCATGCTTCCTCATGCCTCACATGCCTCATTACGTTAACAGCCTTGCAGAATAATTGTTACTGTTATAATAAGGCAGAAGTTATTGCGATACAGCTTAGTAACTATCGTATATTCGTGTAGGCCACTGACTACCCGGGGGAAAGCCCCAACCATTCTAGAGCGAGCTAAATGGATTAAATGTGTTAGCATGACTGCTAAACTATTTCAAAGCCATTGTTAGGCTAGTCATTTGCTTCTTAACAATCTCTCTCTCTCTCTCTCTCTCTCTCTCTCTCTCTCTCTCTCCCCTCTCTCTTGACAAAAACGAGGAACTAGGCATGGTGAAACACACCTTTAATCTCAGCACTCAGGAGGCCTGATCTACACAGTTAGTTCCATGGCAACTAGGGCTAGGTAGAGACCCTGCCTCAAAAAAACAAAAAACAAAAGCAAGACAAAACATGTTTCAGACTTATTTTATGTGTCTGAGTATTATTTATTTTATGTGTGAGTATTTTGCTTGACTATATATACGTGCACCACATGTGTGCCTGGTGCCCGCAGACCTTAGAAGAAGATATCGCATTTCCTAGAAGTGGAGTAAAAGTTGGTTGTGAACCATCGTGTGGGTGCTGGGAACCAGACCTGGGGTCCTCTCCAGGAACAACAAGTATTCATAAATTCCACAATGTATGTACTAGTTAGGGCTTCATGGCTGTCAAGACACACCGTGAGCAAGGCAACTCTTATAAAGGAAAACATTTAACTGGGGGGCTGGCTTACAGTTCAGTGGTTCAGTCCATTATCATCATGGCGGGAGGCACGGCAGTGTGCAGGCGGACTTGGTGTTGGAGAAGGAGCTGAGAGTTCTACATCCTAATCCACAGGCAGCAGAAGAAAAAAAACAAACAAACAAACTATGTGACACAATGGGTGTGGATTGAGCATCTGAGACCTCAAATCCCTCCTCTACGGTGACACACTTCCTTTAGCAAGGCCACACCTCCTAATAGTGCTACTCCCAATGGGCCAAACATTCAAACACATGAGTCTATGGGGGCCATTCCTATTCAAACCACCACATCATCTCTCCAGACCAAACCCTTTTATCTTACCTTTTCTTCTTTTCCTAAAACTTTAGAAATTCTTCTCCTCTCTCTCTCTCTCTCTCTCTCTCTCTCTCTCTCTCTCTCTGTGTGTGTGTGTGTGTGTGTGTGTGTGTGTGTGTGTGTGTGTAAAAAGTGTCCATGGAAGCCAGGGCAGTCAGTCAGACTCCTGTGGAGCTGGAATCGCAGGCACTTGTGAACCACCTCCTTTATGTGCTGAGTGTCAAGTGCAGAAGAGGCAGCAGCAGGTGCGTTTAGCCACTGAGCCAGCTTTCTAGTCCCTCTTTGCTTTTCGTCAGCCCTTATGTTTTTTGGCAGCCTGGATCACCGCATAGCTTTCGAAACTGCATTTTATGCTTTCTTGGCCTCCCATCCTTTGCTGACTTCCTTCGTTGAGAAGTGACACCGCCTTGATCATATGTAAACCGTGTCCGTAGGCGCTCGACCTCGATCTAAGTGGGCAACGAGGGGGCTGCAGAGATGGATCCACGGTTAAGAACACTGGCTGCTTTTCCAACCTCAGTGCCCAGGTCCAACATGTTGGCTCGAAACTGTCTGTAACCCCAGTTTCCAGGATCTAATTCCTTCTTCCGGCCTCCACAGCCACTAGGCTGTGACGCAGACATGTGTGCAGGTAAGACCTCTATACGCATCAAAGCATGCATAAACACTTAAGTGGGCAAGAGAGACATACTCTTAAGGATTACTTGTTTGAGACTTTTTATTCATTTCTAGAGTTTACGATAAGCATGTTATCATTTTTCTTTTTTTCTTTTCTTTTTTTTCTTTTTTTTTTTTTTTTTTTTTTTTTGGAGCTAGGGACTGAACCCAGGGCCTTGCGCTTGCTGAAACGCTCTACCACTGAGCTAAATCTAACCCGTTATCTTTCATTTTTTTAAAAATATTTAGTTATTTTATTCTATGGATATGCTTGTTTTTTTTTTTTTTATGTGCACCACATGCGTGGAGTGCCCAAAAAGGCCAGAAAAAAGATGTTGTGGTGATAAGGATGGTTGTGCTCCACCGCATGGGTACAGGGAGCTGAGTCACAGTCCTCTGTAAGAACGGCAAGAGTCCGTAGCCACTGAGCAATCTCTCCAGCCCCAGCAGGACATTTTTATAATAGAAGATTCAGCCCCTCACCCCATCCATAGGTGACCATGTGTGAACAGTAGCTAGTATCTTCTAGCACTTACTACACATACCAACAGCTGTACTGAACTGCTTCTTGTCACTTTTTGTGTTTTGTTTGTTCTGGGTTTTGTGTGTGTGTGTGTGTGTGTGTGTGTGTGTGTGTGTGTGTGTTTTGTTTTTGTTTGTTTTGTTTTTTGTTTTGTTTTTTTTTATTTTTGTGGGAGTTCTTTGTTTTTTGTTTTGTTTTGTTTTTGTTTTGCTTTGAGATAGGGTTTATCAGTATAGCCCTGGCTGTCCTGGAACTTGCTTTGTGGACCAGGCTGGCCTCTAACCCAGAGATCCACCTGCCTCTGCTTCCCGAGTGCTGAGATTAAAAGCATGCTCTCCACTGCCCAGATTGCTTCTTTTTCACTTAATCTTCATAATAAACTATTAAGAGATGAAAAACTGAAGACACACAGAGAAGTAGTGACGTGCATTGGCCATGGAGCTACTAAGTAGCAAGGCCAGGACATGAATCCAGCACCTTGGACTCTGTATATCACCATGTACATTCCGACTATGTCACTTGTCCTACCAAGTCTGCACACACACACACACAGGCAAGGGAGGGGCTTCTGCCTGTATCCGCTTTAGGGAGACCACACCAAAAATCTGCTTGGTGGCTTCTAGATTGACTTTTGGAGATATTAAATAGTGTAAACGTCACTTTTATTTCCTCAGGTGGAAGGATGAGATGAGAGCCACACACAAACTGTATGAATACACAGCCAGGGCTGAGCCCGGAGCATTTCTCTCTGTTCTAACCATCCCTAGGCCTGGTCCTGGAGGCTTCCAGCTTCCATACAATCTTCCAAGCTGACTGATTCAATCCAGCTTCTCTCAGCTGCTGACTGGTATACTGTGCTTGGCCTCGTGTGAACCTTGGCACCACATCCTAACTAACTGGCTAGTTCTGTCTTCACCTGAGTCTAGCCTGTCTCTATAAAACTGCCAACAATTTTACTGTGTCTATCTATGCTGCTCTTAAGCAGTCTCTTTCCTGCCTGTTCTCATGAGAGCGGGGTGTATCCTATCTCATTCTGTCAAATCTTTGACTCATGCCTCTGCTGCTCCTCAGTGAGACGTCATTTTCAAACATGGCTGCTTCCTTCTACAAGCTAACCTTACCTATTATTAGGGATTCAATGTATATACTAACGGTGTATCTGTTATTTCATCCAGATCACAGAGACCTAGAAAAAATTTCCTTACAGAAAAAAAAAATGGTAAACTGGATAACTGTATTTAAATGTCTAAGAGTTTGTACAGGTAACAAACCTCACTATATTAATGTATCTTTTGACAAGCAAGTGGTGGCACTTGCCTTATCCCCATCGCTCCCCAGGTAGCAAAGGCAGACAGATCTCTGAGTTCGAGGCCAGACTGCTCTACAGAGCTCATTCTAGGATACACAGAGAAACCCATCTCAAAACAAACAAACACAAAATGGAGGACTTTTCCTTTGGCGTAGCCAGTGTCATTCAATCATTCATTTATTCTCTCTCTCTCTCTCTCTCTCTCTCTCTCTCTCTCTCTCTCTCTCTCCAGGTGGTATTTGGGATTGATCTGGGGCTTAACATATACAAAGAAAATATACTACCACCAAGCCACACCCATACTTAAAAGCATCATTTTGAAGTAGAATTTTTTAAAAATGATTTTAAAAAGATTTATTTATTCTATGAGTGCTCCATCCAGTACACATGCATCCAGTACACATGCAGGCCAGAAGAGGGCATCAGATCCCAGTATAGACGGTTGTGAGACATCCAGCCAGAGCTCTGGACCTCTGATCTATCTCTCTAACCTGGAAGTGGAATGTTTTCTAAAGTATCGTTTCCTTCTGTAATCCTCTGGTGAACAACTTTCAGGCTTCTAAGAGACTTATCCAGCCATGGTCGGCTGCTATGGACACCTTGGGCCCTCCCCGCCTGTCTTCTTTCTCTTGCTAACTCATTTTACCTGAAGCAACAGGAACACAGTTTCCTGAATCAGTCCTGTTTTAGTTCACTGTGGAAAACATTTCCTGATGGTGAGTGGAAATTAATCTTTGGGCAACATCTTATAATTAATACCATTGTGTCAGCACACCTGGAGCAGGGCTTTGTCCATTTCTGTTGTTTGGCCACTGGTGAGCTCTTGATGTGGTCTTAGTAGGCAGTCATTTATGGTTTCTGTGCAATATTTCGAGGTGTTTTTCATGCAGTAGGTTATTTTTGTCTTACTGTCTCGTATGAGGGAAGCTGGGACATTTTATCCACCAGTACTCGTGTGTACACACACTCCATTTGTAGAGTAACTGTTATTTCTTAATCCCCACAAGGTAAGACATTCTAATTTTACAAATGAGGAAACAGAGATTCAATAGCTCTTCAAATTGCTCAACTAGAAAGCGACTATCCAGGCATCAGACAGAAACGAAAGCTTCCAAGTGTTGGGTTTCAGGCCTGGGACAAGCAGCTGAGGTACATATTCAACACACCAAAGTGGACCTGGGCTCCAGGTTCTCCCAGCATCCCTCAGGCCCTACCTGTTATGAGGTTGGCATACCACTTATGCTGACCTTTCCAGCCCAGAGGCTGGGCTTCAAATGCAATTCCCTATACATTTTTCTCTCCCCCTCTTTGTCCCTCTCTCTCTGTATTTTCTCTTTCTCTTCCCCCTCCCCTGCCTCCACCTCATGGTGACTTCCCTGGCCTCGTTCTTGGGACCAGTGAACCTGCCTAAGAGTATGTGATGGTTTGCATATGCTTGACCCAGGGGGTGGCACAATTAGAAGGTGTGGCCTTGTTGGAGGAAGTGTGTCACTGTGGGGTTGGTCTTGGAGACCCCTCTTCCTAGCTGCCTGGGGCTACTCAGTCTGTTCCTGGCTTCCTTCGGGTGAAGATGTAGACCTCAGCTCCTCCTGCACCATGCCTGCCTGGATGCTGAGATGCTGCCATGCTCCCGCCTTGATGATAATGGACTGAACCTCTGAACCTGTAAGCCAGCCCCAATTAAATGCTGTCCTTTATAAAACTCATGTTGATCATGTTGTCTGCTCACAGATAAGATCCTAACTAAGACAGAACAGCTTCCCAACAAACCTGCCTTTGTACACGCTAGTCTGGCTTGCATTGGCTCATTTCATCAGAGGAAAATAACTTACCACCAAGGAATCTGACTATATTTTCTTATTTTATCTTTTGCACGTATCCCAGGCTGACCCTTAAAATAGCTATGTAGCCAAGGGATAACCTTGAATTGTTTTTTTGAGACAAGCAGTCAGGTAGCACAGGTTGGCCTCAAACTTGTAATATTGTTAAACGAGACCAACTCCTGATCCTCCTGCCTCCGCCTACGGGTGCTAGGGTTGCAGTGGGGTGTGGCACCATACCTGGTTTGTGTAGTGCTGGGGACAACCCGGGGCCATATGCAAGGCAGGTAAGCATTATAAAAACTGAAACACACACACACAGCTCACCCTGAACTTTCGGTCCCCCATCCTCCACCCTGCAAGCCTTGTTGATGGAGTGCTGGAGCTCAAACCCAGGGCTTAGCATGAGTTAAACAAACACTTCCTCAACTAAGTGCTATCCCTGGCTTTAAATCCTTGCTTTTTGCTGTCATTCGCTGAATGCCAGGTCTGTGGCACCGGGTGTCTGTGGTTCACATCGGGCAAGACATCGAGAAGCTACAGAGCTATTTCAGGAGGTAGAACCAGTCTCTTGAAAACAAGATTTTTTTTTCTTCTTATTTACATGCCCAGTGGATCCTATCAGCTTGAAAATATGAGCTGAGCTCTTTTTCCTCTCTGCAGACTTTGAAGCCCATGGTGCCTGCTGCTCTTTCAGAGACAGAGTTTTGCAGCATACCCAGGATGATCTTGGAACTTGCCCAGGCTAACCTGGAAAGAAATCCTGCCTCGGATTCCTAAATGCTGTGATTACAAGCGAGTGCCACTTAGGCATCCTTAGATTTAAAAAACCTGCTAGTTACTTCAGTGACTATGTGGATAGTAAACTTCTCTAAAGGCTGGATGGCGCTGCCAGTTCCCTTAAAATACTTTCTCTGTAAGAATTCCAGGTTGTGGGGGCTAGAGAGATGGCTCAGCGGTTAAGAGCACTGACTACTCTTCCAGAGGTCCTGAGTTCGATTCCCAGCAACCACATGGTGGCTCATAACCATCTGTCACAGAATCCAATGCTGTCTTTTGGTGTGTCTGAATTCTGCTACAGTGTACTCACATACATAAAATAAATAAATAAATCTTTAAAAAAAAACATTAAAAAAAAAAAAAGAATTCCAGGTTGCCTTTTGGGTGATTTAAAACAATTTTCGTTCATGTCTGTCTGCCTCTTGTGTGCAGGTTACTTTGGGGGGCGGAGAGAGTGTTGGATCTCCTGGAGCAGGAGTTCTAAGCTGCCCAACATGGGTGCAGGGAAATGCCGTAAACTCAGTTGCTGAACTCTCTCTCCAGCCCCTCCAATTTGCTTTTTCTTTTTTAAAAAGACTTACTTATTTATCATATTTATATATGTACACTGTCGCTGTCCTCAGACACACCAGAAGAGGGCATCAGATCTCATCACAGATGGTTGTGAGACACCATGTGGTTGCTGGGATTTGAACTCAGGGCCTCTGGGAAAGCAGTCAGCGCTCTTAACCACCGAGCAATCTCTCCAGCCCCCAACCTGCTTTTTCAAACCCAGTGTAAACTGGAACTCTTCCTCATGCACTCCAATTCCAATGGAACCTAAGGTGAGAGGGTGTAGGCATTGCCCGTCTTGTTACAAAATACAAATACACAAATACCAAACACCTTCTTCATGTAGATGGGACTCTTGCTAGGTATTTTTAAATGACTTATTTTTGATTGGTTCAGGAAAGGTCAGGAATTGCTGTATGCCAGACCCAAATACTCTTGTTTAAAAAAAAAAAATCTTAAATTCCAAACTTAAAAAAAAAAGTTCGAAGTGCATATTGCAGCCTGAAACGTCAGTGCCGAGGGAAACGGAAGCAGGCCCTTCCCTTCCAGGCTTACCTGTCCTCATACCAGCCTTTCTGAATCCTCTGACTTCTCACCACGGCAGGCTCTCTTCATCCAAAGCTTTCCATTTTGGTCTGTTGGAGGCCCTATGAAGCCACTGGCACCAGAAGGGTGAGTATTGTGAGCTCACACAGAGCTGTGGGGGAGGGGAGGGCAGGGCTGGCCTGGGGAAGGGATGCTCGCATCTCCAGGATCTGCTCACCCCGCTTCAAACAGATGTGCATCACACCGGGGGGTTCTACCCCCTCTCCTCTGTCATGGATCCCTGTTTGTTCCCCAGTGCCTGGGGGGACTGGGGCCAACCTCCTTCGCCTTCCTTTTGTTTTCGGCCTGCGTTCTTCCTCCACTACTGACACTTATCATTTATTTGGTTCCTTTTAGCTTGGTAGTGAATGCCGGGGCCTTCCTAGCCTTCAGTCACGCCATTCAGTTCTCTCTGAAAACCCGGGCTTAGCCACCAGTTCTCTGATTGGCTTCCAGCTGACTGAGATGCCTCCCCTCAGTGAAGGTTTTGGAGGCGCTTCTGAATCAGACTTCTTCCGGAGTTTTTCTTTGATGTCAGGAAACAGTTAAAGAAAAAAAATTCCTCCGGTAGTTCTGAATCTCTTCTCATCTCTTAAACACTTTGATCCTTCTGTCTTAGCCCAAACCAAAAAAATACTTTTAGAAGCTGGCGGACCCTCTCTGTAAATTAGGGACGCCACCAGATCTGTCATCCTGGAATCCTGCATTCATGAGAATTCTTTTCTCACGCCTGTCAAGTCTAACGGACCCTGAGGTGAGAGGGTGTAGCCATTGCTTCTCTTGCTCCGTACACAAATTACCTAACACCTTCTTCATGGCATTAGTAGTGTGATTTCCCAACAGGAAATAAACTGATTCCCTGCCAGTTTCCCATAATTTTCTCAATCTCTGCCTTCTGCGTTGGAAGTTCCAGGAGCCCCGTGTGTTGTGGTATCGGGAAGGTGGAGCCGTCCTCCAGCCTGCTATTTCGTCTGGAAAGTTGAATCTTTCCAGAGGTACCGGAGCTACAATAGTTCTATTGCACATGAGAGTATAGCGACCCCTACTGGAACTTCCTGGTAGTTCCCAGAAGATTCTGGGATAAGAAGCTGTCACCCTGTAGACCGCTGTAATGAGACAACAGCCTGCAAAGCCCCAGGTTTAGTCCTCAGACAAACCAATGTAAGGAAATGTAGGGAGAATCTCCTGCGCATGTGTAAACGCATTCATTCACCTGTCAGTAAAGAAGCCTCGGGCTGATGAGCCGAGGCAGGGCTAGAGGGTGAGCCATCCCGGAGACAGAAAGGCTTCTGAGAGATGGTCCGGGGTGCAAGATTTGACCCAGACTCAGAAGCTGGTTACGTGAAAATGAAGACCAGGCACGCGGCATGACTTAGAATAGAATAAACGGGTAATTAAGTTATGAACAAGTTGGGGAACAGAGACGTTATTTCTGGGAACGAAGTGAAGGGGTGGAAAACCGTGGAGTTACAGATGGGTTTAACTACGTGGGGGTGGGGGGGTGGGGGAATCATTGGAGGGAGGAAAAGGAGAAAGGGAGAGAACAGATAAATAAGACCAACCGTTTAGTGACCTGGGGCTATGGGGTTCATTTGGAAACAGTCAGCTTCGAAGCTAAGGCAGGGACAGAGGAGGGAGATGAAGCAAAGCTTTTGGAGATGAAGCTTGGGATGAAGCAGAATTCCCCACTGCTAAAGTGATCCCAAGAAACTGGAGACCCAGGCCAGCCAGATGGGTCGGCAGGTAAACCCGAGTTCAAGTCCCGGAACCCACGTTAAGGTAAAAGGAGAAACCTGGCCCTACAAAGTATCCATACAAGTGCGATAGCACATGGGTACACACACACACACACACACACACACACACACACACACACACACACACACACACACGCACACACACATGCACACATACACTAAAATAAAATAAAATCTTCTGGAACTAACATTTCTCTAGAGAAGGCACAGAGAGTAGTCTATGTACAGACAAATCCACTAGATTGAAAAGAAAGAAAGAAACAAAGACAGACAGAGGTTTGTTTCCAATAATAAACAATGTGAATGATTTGAGGTTCTAAAGGACTCTTCTTAGCTAAAACAAGTGTTGGAGGTGAATGTTCTCGGCATTGCACAAAGAAACCCATAGCAAAGAGAAGATAACGGACAAGGGAACAAAACCAACCGACCAAACGAGAAAAGGTAGGGGTGGGGGTGGGAGACGGACACTAGTTACATTTAAAGTTCTAAACTGAGGCTAGACATATCTTTTAATTCTCACAGGAAGTTAGAGAGTCGGTTTTGTTTGTTTGTTTGTTTTTTTTTATAAGATTTATTATATGAGTACACTGTCGCTGTCTTCAGACACACCAGAAGAGGGCATCGGATCTCATTACAGATGGCTGTGAGCCACCATGTGGTTCCTGGGAATTGAACTCAGGACCTCTGGAAGAGCAGTCAGTGCTCTTAACTGCTGAGCCATCTCTCCAGCCCCCAGGTTTTGGTTTTAATAAATTATCAAACATAGAACTTGGTGAATTCTGCAGGTTCTCCAAGAACATGAACCCGAGAGTGGGCTCGTTATCTGGGAAGAGGAGCACTGAGGGAGAATTAGCCTCTGAGTGTCCTATTGCGACAGCCAGTGTGGTCACCACTGGCCGTAGGTGGCTGTAGTTTCACCTAACCACGCCATGCTAAGTAGCGCATGAAACTGGTGTAATGGTGGACAGCCACAGACGTCAGATATCACAGAAATGTCTCGAACTTTTCTAGGGAGGGAGTAACCTGTCGAATCACAGATACAGAAAGAAGAGGAGTAACTATTGTTCTTGTTTCTGTTTTTTTATTTTTTATTTTTCATTCCAAGACAAGGTTTCTCTGCATACCCCTGGCTGTCTTGGAACTCGCTCTGTAGCTCAGGCTGGCCTTGAACTCAGAGATCTGCCTGCCTCTGCCTCCTGAGTGCTGGGATCAAAGTTCATGCGCCACCTGGCGTGTCACCATGCCTTGGTGCTCCAGCCACTCTGCGTGGCTGAAAGGAAAGTGATCAAGAACGATGGGGGTTAAAGTTCTTAGTTTCTTCCTGCATTTCTGTCCTCTGCTCAGTCTGTTCCTCTTCGCTCTCTGTGTCCTTGAGAGAACTCGGATACCTGCTTGCCTGCTTCCGTTAGCATCGGTACGTTGACTTCAAATCTACCTCGTCAGCTTCAGTCAGTTTTCTCTTTGTTCTTCTTGTTTCAGCAGGCAGCCAGGAGGAGGCTCTCTTCCACACTGGAAGAGATTGAGCTCTAGGAGACCTCAAAGCCTGCCTACAGAGGGACACATTTCCTCCAGTAAGGCTACACCTCCTAATAGTGCCACTTCCCATGGGCAAGCATATTCAAACCACCTCAGGATGCATTGCTTTTCTGAGCCTATGAAACTGTGGAGAACGTTTCATAGCTTCGCCAGTACCTCAAGGCTCAAACCAATGCACCCAGAGCTGACTATTTCTCGTCTCTCTCTCCCCACAAACATTTCCCTCTTCCCCTGTTTTCTCATCTTATCGAGTACCATACCCTAAAGAGTTAACACCCTCAATCTTTCCTTCTATTCCATCCCTGAGTTATTCTCTCTCTCTCTCTCTCTCTCTCTCTCTCTCTCTGTATGTCTGTGTCTCTTTCTGTCTCTCTGTGTTTCTATGTGTATGTCTGTGTGTATCAGTCTCTCTGTCTCTGTCTCTGTGTGTGTCTGCATGTGTGTCTGCATGTGTGTCTGTGTGTCTGTGTGTCTGTGTGTCTGTGTGTCTGTGTGTCTGTGTGTCTGTCTGTCTGTCTGTCTGTCTCTCTCTCTCTCTCTCTGTGTGTGTGTGTGTGTGTGTGTGTGTGTGTATGCACTTGTGCCATGGTAGGAACCTGGGGGTTAAAGGACAGTGTGCAGGATCCTTTTTCTATGTGGGTGCTGGTCATCAAACTCAGGTCATCAGACTTGTGCCCTTTCCTGCTGAGCCATCTTGCTGGTCCAACTAGGCTTTCTCCAATGTAATACTTCAGAACTTCTCTCCTCTTACAGGCTGGGGTTTATGCATGCCCTCGGCTGTTTGCTTGTTTGTCTTGTTTTTTTTTTTTCTCCCTTGTAACTGATATAAGAACTTATAAATTCTGAAAAGGTCCCATCTGGAAGAACACATTAATAAATTCTGTTTGGGACACAATAAGTCTGCATACTCCTGGGCTATTCAGGGAAACTGTCCAACAGTGGTTATAGTCACCAGTAAAGATTTTGGAGTCACAAGTGGGACCCTAGTCCTTGGAAAATTCAGGAGAAGAGAGATCACCTAGCACAGACATTTGGGGACAGGAAGAAAAAAAGCCAAACATGGTTGTCTCAGTTAGGGTTTTACTGCTGTGAACAGACACCATGACCAAGGCAACTCTTATAAGGACAACATTTAATTGGGGGGCTGGCTTCCAGGTTCAGAGGTTCAGTCCATCATCATCAAGACGGGAATGTGGCAGCGTCCAGGCAGGCATGGTGCAGGAGGAGCTGAGAGTTCTACATCTTCATCTGAAGGCTGCTAGAATAATACTGACTTCTAGGCAGCTAGGATGAAGGTCTTAAAGCCCACACCCACACTGACACATGTACTCCAACAGGGCCACACCCACTTTAACAGGGCCACGCCTTCTAATAGTGCCACTCCCTGGGCTGAGCACATACAACAGTACTCTCAGAAACACTGACATTTGTTTTTAACTCATTTTCAAAGTTTGTTTCTTTAGCACCTTCTGTATGCAAGGCGGTGTGCTTGCATGTGCGTACGTTGGTAACAAAGGGATAGTATGAGAAGATTCAGTCTCTCTGACCCCATTGACTCTGCTGCTCCCGTCCTATGCTTTTAGCTTTCCCAAATCCACAGCAGCAATAGTAGTATCGGAAGCAACCGTGAGGTCCGTATGTGGTCCCTGCACAGGGACCATCTTGCTGCCTAGGACTGGATCGTGTTTTCTGGCTTTGATCCTGATTACTCTCCCTCTTAAGAGCTTGTGTCTGGACCTTCTTCTCACTTCTGGGGTAGGAAGGATGGTCTACTCGCCTCTCTTTCAGAAGTCTTAAGACCCAGCAGTAGCTAGCTGGGAGCAAGCAGGTCGGGACATTCGGGACATTTGGTTCAGGTGTGTTGTGTAATATTCTGCCTGATTTTCTTTCGTAGCCTGGTGGTCAGTCCTTTTTTTGTTTTTTTTAAGGCTATTTTCTATTATTATTTTTAATTATGTCTGTGCTTGCATGTGGGTATGTTGACTTGAGGAGGCCGGATGCATCAGATCCCCTGGAGTTGGAGTCAGAAGTTTTGAGCCGCCTAATGTGGGTGTTGGTGACTTGAACTTGGGACCTGTGGAAGCAAAGTCGGTGTTCTTAACTGCTGAGCCATCTCTCCAGCCCCTGACATTTATTCTTGTATCCCTGCGCCTGTTTCCCCCAAAGGCCTCTTCTGCCTTGCTACCAAGTTTAACACAGAGATCCCACCTCTGTGGGTGTCAGCTTCCTTTACAGTGACCAAGCTGACCTTCTGGTAGAAACTCGGCTCTGACAGAACTCGTGCTGTATCTACAGTTTAAAGTGGTAATAGGTTAATAAGCAGAATGTTTCTCTTAAGGAACACTATTCTCTCAATCTCTGGAAGATGCTAGGCGATCAAAATCTTCAAAGAGATTTTTGTTTTGTCTTGTTTATGAGACAAGGTTTCTCTGTGCAGCCCTGGCTGTCCTAGAACTCTCTGTAGACCAGGCTGGCCTCTAACTCAGAGATCCGCCCGGCTGTGCCTCCCAAGTGCTAGATTGAAGGAGTGCTGCCTTCTACCAGAATTATTTCCTTTAAGAAGTGATGTATTTATTTATATATATATATGTCTGCTCTATTGCATGTGTTCCTGCATGACAGAAGAGGCCATCAGATCTCATTACAGATGGTTACGAGCCACCATGTGGTTACTGGGAATTAAATTTAGGACCTCTGGAAAAGCAGCCAGTGCTCTTAATCGATGATCCATCTTTCCAGCCCCCTAAAGAGAATTATTTTTAAGCTATAATATAAACTCAGGAGATTTAAATCTTGGGTTGAAAGTTATCTGGAAACAAGCAAGCACAATGATACCTACGACCGCCGCTACACACGAGATAGGAGAACCATTTTATCCCACAAACTCGGAGATAGCCTGGGCAATATTGGGAGACCTTGCTAAATAATAGATAGCAGTGGGGCATGATGGTACATGCCTGGAATCCCAAGACCAGGAAGACCAAAGTAGGGGGGTTGAGAGTTCGAGGCCAGTCTGGGATTTGTATGTGTAAAACCTTCCCTCAACAACAACAACAAAAACAAACACCCTCAAAACAAAAGAAAAACCTTCAAACAAACAAAATATACCTTCGGGGGGGGTGGGGAGAAAGAAAAAGAAGAAAGATAACAGCAAAGAGACTAAAGATATCGTTCTTAAGTATATATGAAACAGTAGGTTCAATTCTCAGTGCAACTAAGAATGAAACACAGAAAACAAAAGCCAGGGGACACGTTAGATGGGAATTTCCCAGCGTGTGCGTGCCGACAGTCGTTTGGGTGAGCACTATTACTTCTTGTTTTTCCAGCTGTACCAAAAACACCCCCTGAGAACAGAGCTCCCAGCTGTGGCTTTGACAGTCAAGAACCCAAGGCCTTGTTCAGTGAAGGGCTTACAGTTGCTGGGGAATAACAGCTCGTGTGGTACTCATAATGGAACTGGTTACGAGGCTGGCATTTGGGCGCAGTTCAGGGGTTAGCGGGTGTGAATGGCTTAATGAAAGATGACAACTTCACAAAATACTTCAAGGCCAGCTGCTGGTGGAAGAAATCCATCTGGGAATTATCCTCTTAGGAGTATAAAAGCTGGATTAGTTTAGATTCCCGTAACTATGAATCTGAAATGGAGGGCTGCCTGGTCGTCTAGTACGAAAGACGTTGTTGATTACGGTTGTAGGTAAACTTACCTGAAGATGAGCTGAGACTATTGTTTTGGATGTCAAGGTGATTTCTTTTTTTTTTTTTGGGAGCTGGGGACCGAACAGGGCCTTGCGTTTGTTGGGCAAGTTCCTTACCACTGAGCTAAATCCCCACCCCATTTCCCTGCCTTTTTGAGTAATTAGAAATCAAAAGGCAGGGAAATGGGGTTGGGATTTAGCTCGGTGGTGAGCGCTTGCCTAGCATAAGCCCTGGTTCAAATCGATAACTCGAAAAAAAAAAAAAAAGAAAAAAAAAAAAAAAAAAAAAAAAAAAAAGGCAGGGAAAGCAGATGGAGGAGACGGCTCGGCCAGTAAAGGCGCTTGCCTCCAAACCTGATGACCCGAGTTCGATTCTCAGGGTCTACCTGGCAGAAGTGAACCAGATCCCACAAGTTATATTGACTGACTTGCTCCATGGTATGGATATGCCCCACCCCCCCAGTAAACAAACAAATGAATATTTTTAAAAGAAAACACACACACACACACACACATGCACAAGCAAACGGTTTTGGGGGAATGCAGTGTCTGTCTTGTATTGAAACACTGAGCTAGAGTCTCGCGGACCCCAAGCTGGCCCGGAGTTTTATGTAGTTGACAAAGTCCTTGATCTCGATCCTATTCTGCCTTTTGAATGCTGGGATTTCATGAACTGGGTTTTGTTTTTTTTTTTCCCTTGGAACTTTTTCTGTGAAATTACTTCGTTAGAGCATTTGGCCACAAGGGGGCGTACAGGATCTACCAGCGGCAAATCTGCCTGCTCGCGAAGAGCAAGCATTTAGAGCTGTTAATTCCAGTTGCCCTGAAAACTGCTCGAAACGTTTGCTGCTAGATTCTGAGTCCTAACGAAGAGACAATCCTTGAAGAGGATTTGATGTGAGCACCTGTTTCCTTTTTTCCCCCCTCTGAGATTAGAGTCACAATAGACTGTAGTAGCACCAGAGTCCTGCTGGGTCACAAGCAGAAAGCCACTTCACAGGATTAATGTTTGCCCTTTTAGAGCCTTACTGTCACTCTGCCTTTGCCGCAGTGATGCAGTGACACATAGTTGAAAATTCCTTCTTATAAAGTTCTGTCAGGATTTCAGTAGTTCATTCTCAGGATAAGGGTGTGGGAACTCAGAATGATACAGTTTTACCGTCACCTTTGCCCTCCGCCCCTTTTCTTTTGATATGGGGTCATGGAGCTTAGGGTGGCCTCACACTCACTTATCTGGTGTGGTAGAGGTTGGCCTTGATTTCCCCTCCTTTATTTCTGAAGTGCTGGTGTTACAGTTGTGTGTCAACACACCCAAACTTGTCACCACCACCATCGCCACCACCACCACTACCATCATCATCGTTGTCGTCGTTGTCATAATAATAATAATAATTATTTTTGTTTAATAATAAATATTTTTGTTTCCTAGTGCCAAGTGAGGGTGTAGGGATTCACACACATTAAACAAATACCCTTCAACTGAACTACATCCCCAGTAACTTTCAATCAGTTTGTAGGCTTTATTCTTAACTGTCTAAAGGCAGGGGATGAGCAGACAGAAAGGACACAAAGGGGCTGGAGAGATGGTTCAGTGGTTAAGAGCACTAACTGCTCTTCCAGAGGTCCTGAGTTCAATTCCCAGCAACCACATGGTGGCTCACAACCATCTGCAGTGGAATCTGATGCCCTCTTCTGGTGTGTCTGAAGACAGCGACAGTGTACTTATATATAATAAATAAATAAATCTTAAAAAAAAGAAAAAGTTTACTCAGAGGCAATCATAGCAGATGCTCCAAGCATTCAATACTGAGAAGGAACTCATCACAGCCACAGTTACAGGGACGGTCAGGGCTCTCACTGCTCTGGTCAAAGGTCCTACCATAGCAGTTTGAAGGTGTTGGCTCCTTCTAGCCTGGCTGACAAACAGCCTTGGAAAACAGCCGAGGCATAGAGACATGTTTATATTTACTGATGAAGCAGGGACTCTCTATATATGCATGTCCTTGAGCAGAGCTACATAAGACATTTTCCTTCCCCTCCTCCCTTCCCTTCCCCTACATCTTCCTTCCTTCCTTGCTTCCTTTCTGTTTTTTTGTTTTGTTTTGTTTTGTTTTGTTTTGTTTTGTTTTGTTTACAAGACAGCGTTTCTCTTTGTAGCCCTGGCTGTCCAGAAACTTGTTTTGTAGACCAGGCTGGCCTCTAACTCAGAGATCCACCTGCCTCTGCCTCCTGAGTGCTGGGATTAAAGGCCTGTGCCGCCCCGGCTGGCATAGGTGAGGCATTTTCTTTTTTCTTTCTTTTTTCTTTTTTTTTGGAGCTGGGGACCGAACCCATGCATTTTCAATCATTGTTTCAACTCTCACTCTCTCTCCAAATGAAAACTGAAGATTTATGAAGAGCCTTAAGTCTCAGTTTCCTCCTATTTAGTCTGGTTTCTTGTTTTACTTAAACAGAGTCTCAGTCTGCAGCCCCAGCCTGAACGGGAAGCCGCCGTCGGACCAAACTGACGTTCGACTTTGCTTCATCTCTTGCCTCTACCCACTGAGTGCTGAGATTCCTGCTCGAGGCTCCGGGCTCAGTCGGCAGCATCACAGAGTAAACAAAAACAAACGCTTCTGACCCCATTACGTCCCACACTGTATTGGAAACCATAAGAAGTTAACAAATGGAGAAGAAATACAAGAAAAAGAAGATGCTTCCAAAGGTTGCTTCCACCTCCCCGCTTTGGTTTCCCTCCTAAAACGGCTCTCATGACCTACTTTGGCTGGCACTCTGCTCATCTGTTGGGTGGTTTGCCCCAGCGTCAGGGCTGTGGTGGCTAGACTGACTTCTGACTTGCGCGCACATTTTTTTCCCCTCATTAATCCTTTGTACAGAACAGACGCCCTGGGTGCAGTTTTAGGCGAGAAGAATGTCCAAAATATGTGGGTGTGAATTTTGCCAAAGGGTCAGTTGAATTCAGAGCACGGACACCAGCCTGGAAGCAGGGTCACATTTTAATGGAAAAAATGCACACTCAGCAAGGCATGGTGCTTTTCAAAGAGGTGATTGCCAGCCACCGGGAACACAGGAGGAGCAGGCATTGGGGTGGAACTGCCTTGAACCAGGGCTCTTGTGTACCCTGACTGCTGGTGGGCGGGGCCCACAAGTACTACCGGGGAAACAGGGAAAGGAGGTATGATTTATGTTGGGGGATCACTAGCTGTAACTCTTTAAAGAGAAAATAAAAATCCTCTAAGGAATTCAATTTAAAAAGACTTTGCAATTATGAGTGGGGGAATACCAGGAAAAGTTTCTCAAGGGAAGATGCTGTCCCATATACATACAGGGAGCTATGAACAAGTGATGGAATAGAAATTTTGTTAATTCCACTTAAAACGAAGCAACCACTTCTACCTTTGCGCTTCAGAATAAAAGCATAAAGCTCTCGAGTATAATTGGTTGTACGTGCAACTATTTCTTCTCAAGAATGTCTTTGTGTTTGTTAATGTGTTTGGTGTCGTCTGTAAATAAATAACAAGCAACGTACATGACGTCCATTCCCTTCTGTAAGTTACCCAGCTACTGTTTGGATGGTTGGTTTGTGTTTTGAGACAATGTCTCACTATGCAGCCCCAACTGTCCTGAAACTCACTTTTGTAGACCAGGCTGGTCTTGAACTCGGCGACCTACCTATCTCTGCCTGCCAAGTGTTGGGATGAAAAGCACGTGACACCACATCTGGCTAAATAAAATTAGTTTTTACCTATTTAAGAGAAATATAGAAGCATTTAGTTATTTTAAGAAAATCCACGTCGGTAGTAATAAACATTTTATTTTATATTATTATAGCTAGCTGTGGGGGGCTACTGAGCAAGGCAAAGTTTCCAAGAGCAAACCCAACGGATATGAAACATGATAATTTAACTGCAGCCGGACGGTTTTACAATTCAAACTATCAGTCAGTTCCTTCAGAGGAGCAAGGATGGTGAGGGCTATGGAAGCAAGACATCAAGGAAGGAAGACAAAATCTTAGGGTTGCTGAGCCTGAAGAAGGCGGGGCTAGCCTATCAGAGGAGACGCAGCAAAGGCTGAAGATCAGGCTGCCTCCTCGTGGAGTCTGTTCGCAGAGTGGAAAAACTATAAACCAGATACATTTGGGCTTGGTGTTGAATTCTTCAAATGAGATAGCCAGCACAGAGGAGCTGCAGAAGAAAGTCCAGTGGGAAGATGCCGCTAGAGTGGGGTGGAATCCCAAGGTACACCTGCAGCCCCCACTCTGCCAAAGGCCTTGGGAACACAAAGCTCAAAGCTAAATTTATTAAAAAATGAAAACAAACAAACAAACGAAAACCAGCAACAACAAAGGAAAACCATGAAAACAACCAAACAGCTATAGAATTAAGAAAGCATAACTTTGGGCTGGAGAGATGACTCAGAGGTTAAGAGCACTGACTGCTCTTCCAGAGGTCCTGAGTTCAATTCCCAGCAACCACATGGTGGCTCACAAGCATCTGTAATGGGCCCTCTTCTGGTGTGTCTGAAGACAGCTATAGTGTATACATAAAAATAAATAAATCTTTAAAAAAAAAAGGAAGCGTAACTTTTTTTTTTTTTAAGAAGTATTTATTTATTTTATGTATACAAGTACACCAGCAGAGGGCATCGGATCTCATTCCTGATGGTTGTGAGCCACCATGTGGTTGCTGGGAATTAGAACTCAGGACCTCTGGAAGAGCAGTCAGTGCTCTTAACTGCTGAGCCATCTCTCCAGCCCCTGAGGAAGCGTAACTTTAAGGCATGAAATACACGTTATAAAATAACATGCTTCCCAAATACTTGTTGAATTTGTTAGAGTGGTGAAGATCAGCATAATTTTTATCAGGTTTTCTATGTTGCCCATTATAGTTTAGGACCTCTGGACTCAGGTGACCCTCCTAAGAGAACCCTGTGTAAGTGAGCCTGCTGATATATGCAGTCACGTGGGTCCCCATTATTTTTTGCATATTTGCATATATAACATTTTCTCACTTTTAAAGGAATTATTTTATGTATATGAGTACACTGTAGCTGTGTTCAGACAACACCAGAAGAGGGCATCAGATTCCATTACAGATGGTTGTGAGCCATTGTGTGGTTGCTGGGATTTGAACTCAGGACTTGTGGAAGAGCAGTCAGTGTCCTTAACCACTGAGCAATCTTGCCAGCTCCTATTTTCTTTCTCTCTTTCTTCCTTTCTTCCTTCCTTCCTTCCTTCCTTCCTTCCTTCCTTTCTTTCTTTCTTAAATTTTATTTTTGGCAAGCCACTTTAATTTACACCTTTAATGAGGTCTGTGATTTCTTGAACTGTCTCACCTTGCTCTTGTGCAGAGAGGAGTTTAGAGTTTCAGTCATCATCAGGAGGGATCCCCAATTCTTCCTCTGTCCACTGTGACGGATCTGGATATGAAAAGTGACCCAGCACAGCATCCGAGTCATGCCAAAATCGCCAAAGAATCCAGAAAGAACTCGCCCTGGATCCCCTGGCACTGGGTAAGCTGGGGAAACTCCCTGTACCGGGGCTGAATGTGTACACCACCGCCATCGTGGCGGACTCCACGGTCTCTAGCTGCCTGCTCGTGGCAGCCCGGGAGCAGGAGGTCTCTTACGAGACTGAAAGGTGCCAGGCAGGTCAGCGCAGACATCCTGGCGGGAGAACAGTCCCCACCCCTGATGCGTCCTATTTTCTTTCTTTATGGACTGGAAATAATCGAATCAAGGTCCAGAGGATTCCGATACTTGCATTAAGGAGAAGGGAAAAAAATAGCTGAAGCATTTCTTCTCTATTTAATAAATGAACCCAGAAAAACTGTATCTTCTATCGGGGAAACGATTGAATCCAAATCCATACCACAGACAAAAATCAGTCTCACGAAGATCGATAACTCAAAATTGCAAAAGCCAGGACTTTTTTTTTTTTTTTTTTTTTTGCAGCTAGTGTGGGACAATACCTCAATGGTAAGAAATGATCCATAACACAAGACACAGACATCCTGGGGCATAAAAGAGAAACTTACTGACCATATTAGATCTCTCAGAAAACACTACAAGAAGACCTAAGAGCCCCGGAAAGAATGGAAGGGTTGGTAAATGCCACAATCACGTGCTGGTCCAGAGGAAGGACCTCCAAAGGATAACATTTTCCGCCCTCTAGAATAAAAGGTGCAAGTTCATGACCGCAGGTGTGTGGTGTGGATGACAAAACATGGGACAAAGGGTACACCACCTCGTTTCTAATTAGGCTACATAGATTTGAATCCTCTCGAAACCACCAGCTTTGTAAACCCAAGAAAGCCCCAGAGTCAGGGGTTGCCGAAAATAGAGGCCAGTGTCTCCTGCACACGTCTGTGGGCAGTGGAAAAAGCAACAACCATGTTGGATAGAATTTTTTATTCTCAAGTTAAAGATAAGCACCTCCCCAGGCCACACGGATTCCACACTAGCAATATACTGTTTGCTTAGATTATTATAGTTCGTTTAAAATTGTTTCAGCCAGAGGCAATCAATTTATTTTTATTAGATTTAAATTGTGTATGTGTGTGAGCGTGGTTCCGACGCTGGGGTCGGGGGAACGCCGCTGGGCAGTTTAAACGTAGAGACTGCTTCCCCAATTGAGCTCCAGGGAACGGTGGGTACACTGCTCAGTGGTGGGACAATATAGCCTAAGATGTGGGAGGCTGAAGCCGGGGTTCCCTGACTCCGAAGCACCCAGTCACTGCTGGAAACTGAGCAGGGGGGCCAGGAACGGAGGGTCAGGGGTCCACTGGCCTGCAACGAGGAGCCGGGGCAGGGGTTTCTCAGATTCCTGGACAGCCAGAGAACGGAGGAGGCCCACGGGCTGAGGATGAGCCCCAGGAGGGGGTGTGTGTGGGGGGTGGGGGAAAACTGCGGTTTAGCTCATCATTGACTGTCCTCAGTTTAGTGCCAATTGTTTGGGAGCACAGAGGGTCTGTGGGAGATTTAGACAGTAAAGATCTGTAGATGAAGGCCTTCTTCATGCTCCACATGGCGGTTCTCGATGAGAGAGACAGTCTTTGGTTCCAAACTGTGCTTTGATTGTTCATCGTGGAAAATGGGTGCATACCGCCTCCTCAGGGTAGACCTGAGATTAAATACCGTTTGCAGGGAGGAATGTCTGGGAAAGGGAATCTTATTAGCTAAACCCTCAGGGTCCGTCTAGATACCGTATTAGCATGGAGAGCTCTATTCTGATCTACATGACCATAGGTTATGTTCCTAGGTAGGGAGTGTGGTCACGTGACCGGGACCTGGTCGGAAGCAGGTGAAGCTCCTACCCTCCTCTCTGATCTTTCAGGGGTTCCAACCCTCTCAACCCTACCAAGTTTCCTGGCATGGCCCATTGCCCAGTTTGTGAGTGTGTGCACACGTGTGCATATATGTGTATATGCATATGTGTATATGTATGTGTGTGTATGTGCATCTGTGTGAATGTACACATATGCACATGAGTGCAAGGGCTCGCACAAGCCAGAATGTGTAATTACCCAGAGCAGGAATTAAAGGTGCTTGTGAGCCACTTACTGAAGATGCAGGACATCTTGAACTCAGGACCTCTGGAAGAGTAGTATGCGCTCTTAACCACTGAGCCATCTCTCCAGCTCCTAGTACATATTTAACAGTGTTCGTAAGAGAATTCTTTATGATAGTCCTTAAATGGAAACAAAAAAAATGCTCACTAGTTGAACAATAGAGGGATAAATTGTAGAATACATTATGCTTTTCGTATTAATTTATTTGTGTGTGTGTGTGTGTGTGTGTGTGTGTGTGCATGCGCGCGCATGCGTGTGTGTAGGTATGCTTCTGTTATTGCACTTGGTTAGAGCAGGTTTGAGGACATATATGGGTCAGTTCTCTCCTTTCACCATGTGGGTCATGGGAATCGAACTCAGGTGCTCATGTTTCCTCTCCCCTCATGGCGGCTTCCTCCTCTCTCTCTCTCTCCATTCCTCCTCCTTCGTCTGGTCTCTCCCACCACAACCAGGTCACTCCAAACCCACCTACCTCCAATCCCTCCAGCCATTGGCCGTAGCCAATTTCATTTAACCGAAGTTTTAAATCGAGGAACACAACTTGGAAAAAGAGGAGGGATATCTGAGGTGTGGCTTGTAAACATGAGAAGTCGCTCACAGGCCTAGACCTTAAGGTATAGAATTTAGCATTGCAGTACATAGCCACAGACCAAACCTCCACAAAGCAGTGGGCGTCAGGTTCGTCAAGAGATCCCGCTTCTTAGTAAACTGGGTGAAGGACCAGTCCAAAGATCCAACCAGGCAATGGACAAAGAAAAGCAAAACCATCTGGAGACACATATGCAAGACCGGAAATTAAATAATGGAAAGTAGGAAATAACAAGGAGACCCGTGGAATGAGCTGTTGGCACAACTGTGCTAAGCTGAAAGCTGAAGTTCTTAGGTCCCTCGGGCTAAAGTACAGCTTGTGTGGGGGCTGATGAGATGGCTCAGTGGTTAAGAGCACTGGCTGCTCTTCCAGAGGTCCTGAGATCAATTCCCAGCAGCCACATGGTGGCTCACAACCATCTGTAATGGGATCTGATGCCCTCTTCTGGTGTGTCTGAAGACAGCTACAGTGCACTCATATAAATAAAGTAAATCTTAAAAAAAAAAGAAAAAGACTACCTGTCTGGTACAGTTAGGAAGGACATGTTCTTAAACGGAAGTAATAAGAACAGACTTCCGGAAGCTGTAGGAAGGCTTAACCAAAACTAATCTGCAACTTTTCAACTAATTTTAAAGAGAATAGGACTTCTGTTGGATTTGAAGTACACCTTTTTTTTTTTTCTAAGATAAAAAAATTTCATGAGCCCCAGCTGGCCTTAAACTCACAATGCCGTCAGCTTCCTGAGTGTTTATAGGCGTGTACCACCATGCCTGGCTCTTAAACAGTTATTTATAAGATTGGACCATCTCATGTAATAAAAAAAAATAGTAAAATTTACTAGGTAAATTGTGACGTTTATCTAGTACTGGCAGCTAACAGAATAATTTAATTTAAAATTTTTTATAATTTATTTAATTTTATTTTATGTACATTGGTGTTTTGACTGCATGCGTGCCTGTATAAGGGTGTCGGATCCTCTGGAACAGAAGTTACAGACAGTTCTGAGCTGCCATGCGGTTGCTGGGAATTGAACCCAGGTCCTCTTGGAAGAGCAGCCAGTGCTCTTAAACGCTGAGCCATCTCTCCAGTCCCACAGGATAATCTTAAATAAGTTGGATTCTATCCCAGTAGTTGAACATCCAGAACTTATTTGCTGATAATAATGACTAGGCCACCTCAAGGCTGAAGAGAGAAAATTGTTCCTTTACTAAGTTCAGGTGTTAGTGCTTGTTGTACAAGCTGACAATACACACACACACACACACACACACACACACACACACACACACACACGCACACACACCTCGAATTGTATTAGCTTTTGTCTTATAATCTGAATCATATTATCTGTTTTATAATCTGAATTATATTATCTTCTGTTATATAATTATATTCTATAATCTATTTCATAATCTGGATTATATTAGCTTTTGTTAGGGTTTCTATTGCTGTGGTAAAACACCACGAACAAAATCAAGTTGTGGAGGAAACAGTTTATTGAACTCACACAAGTGTCACATCACAATCCATCACTGAAGGAAGTCAGGACAGCAACTCACACAGGGCAGGAACCTAGAGGCGGGAGCTGATGCAGAGGCCATGGAGGGTGCTGCTTCCTGGCTTGTGCTCCATGGATTGCTCAGTAGGCCCATCCTATAGCTCTCAGGACACTAGACCAGGGGCAGCACCACCCATGCTGGTACCTCAGAATATCAAACATTAATCAAGAAAATGTACTAAAAACGTGCTTCTCTGTCAGACTTTTGGGGTGCGTTTTCTCGATTGAGCTTATTTCTCCCCAAATGTCTCTAGCTCGTGTCAAGTTGTTATAAAACCGGCTAACGTGGCTTCTTTTCTGAACGGTCAAGAAAAATCTGTAACAGATGTCAGAATGGTCCTTTGATACCATCGCCTCCCCCCTAATCTCTCTGTTAACAGAGGCGGAGTCCTGCTGCCTGCTAAGTCAGGCTGGTCTACTGCCTCAGTTGTCCACATGCTAGGGTTACCGGCACACAGCACCACACGTCTGCTTCTCGAAATATCTTTGTTTTAGGGAAATGAGATGCACTTGCCGCAGCTAATAAGAGACATATTTTTGTTTTATTTTTTTTATTTTATTTTTTTATTTTTTAAAGATTTTATTTATTTATTTTATATATGATGAGTACACTGTCACTGTCTTCAGACACACTGGAAGAGGGCATCAGATCTCGTTACAGATGGTTGTGAGCCACCATGTGGTTGCTGGGATTTGAACTCAGGACCTCTGGAAGAGCAGTCAGTGCTCTTAACCTCTGAGCCATCTCTCCAGCCCCATATTTTTGTTTTAAATTAATTCATTTCTACTTCTTTGTGTATGTATGTATGTGCTTAGAGTCCGTGTGTGTTCATGCTTGTGTAGATGTGCACACGTGTGGAGGCCAAAGGTCAGCGTAAGGTGTCTTTATCCTTAGCAACCTTAGTTTTTGTTTTGTTTTTAAAGATTTATTTATTTATTTAACGAATGAATATGAGTGCTGTACCTGCATGTACATCTGCGGGCATTTAGATCACGTTATAGATGGTGGTGAGCCACCATGTGGTTACTGGGGATTGAACTTGTGACTGGAAGAGCAGCCTTGACTGCTGAGCTATCTCTCCAGCCCCCTTGCCTGAGTTTGTTTGTTTGTTTTTGTTTTTTTTTTTTTTGGTTCTTTTTTTCCGGAGCTGGGGATCGAACCCAGGGCCTTGCGCTTCCTAGGCAAGTGCTCTACCACTGAGCTAAATCCCCAACCCCCTTGCCTGAGTTTTTGAGAGAGGATCTCTTGCTCACTAATTGTCTAGAAGGGCTAGCCATTGATCTCTGGATATTCAATCTCTCTCTCTCTCTCTCTCTCTCTCTCTCTCTCTCTCTCTGTCTCTCTCTCTCTCTCCTGGCCTTTTTTATGGTTGTTGGAGATCGGAACTCAGGTACTCCCACTTGCATGAAAAGAGCTTTACTGACTGAGTCATGAATTGGATCCTAGAACTTTTATTTTAAATTTTCTGCTTCCTCTGGGTATGGTGGTGTACAACTTTAATCCCAGCACTCAGAAGGCAGAGGCAGGTGAATTTCGATGACTTTGAGGCCAGCCTGGTGTAAACCATGAGTTCCAGGTTATACAGTCAGAGCCTATCTCAGAAGCACAAACAATGCAGAAACAAACAAAATTTCTGTTGTCTAGTTTTTGTAGAAATCTCTTAGGTGTGTGTGTGTGTATTTTAAAAAAAATTTTAGATATGCTAAAAATCTATTACAACAGAAAAGTTATATTATGGTACAAAAATACAGTAACATAGTACTCAATTGTTAAAATGGATCAGCTGCCATTTTTCACCTTTGACCACCATAGTCTCATATGAATCCTCTGGGATTAAGCAACAGAGAAAGAAGCAGCTGGGTTCCCTTGACAGATACTTCTATATAATGGATGGACAGACATCGTCCAAACATGGGCAGTTCAACACTGTAGCCTCCTGCTAGCATAGCCCTAAGGGGCAGCAATGGAGGGACATCTTCCCAGTGGATAGGATGTCAAACTGTAGGCCAGATTGTTGGTTTTGCTTAGCATGGGAAATGTCCGACATTTGACTGCATGCTAACTCACGGGCTGTGGCTGGTGCTTTTCCTAGGTAGTCAGGGAAGGAGCACAGTTGGAAAAAGAATTGTGATACGGCGGTCCAGGAAAAGGCTTCTTTGGACAAAACATCATGGAATGCAGGAAGAATGTGAAGGTGCCTGGCACACCCGAGTGTTAGGGTGACCTCAGCAGAAGAGGATTTTAATAATCCCCTGGACAGGACGATCGGGCACCCGTCAGCCAGCCCATTCTCCAGCTACTCATGTCACGTGCTAGAGGTTTCGTGAACACGGAGGCCAAGGCAGCATAGGCGGTTATGGCCAGGTTCAGTAGTGGGACTTCCATTCACCAAGGCAGACCTGCTATAGACGCAGCCGAGCGCTCAGTCTGCTAGCAGCCGAGAACAACACAGAGTCCTGAATAAGAACCGATTCAGGGTATGAAAGGCCATTTGCTTGTATTGGAATAGACACTCTGATTATGGGTTTTCTTTGTGTGCAGTGCTTCAGCCTAAATGACCATCTCTGGACCATAGAATGCCCTTGCTGCTATCACAGTGCCTTATGCAGCACTGTTCTTGACCAAGAAACTAATAGCAAGTGAAATCTTGCAACGGGCCCGTACGCAATTCTCTCCCTTCCCCCAACATAATGTTTCTATTAATTATTTTGGAATTCCATACAATGCAATCTGATCACACTCGATGTGATGCCCAATCCCCTCAGGTCAATTCTCCCACTCTAACTCCCAGCTCAAAAAACCCCACCAAGTCCCATTTGTGGTGCCCGTATACCCACTGAGGCATGGTCAAACTCCCAGTGGCCAGCTCCTTAAAAAACACGGAGCCCTTCTCCACCCCCACCTCATGCCTCAGCCATGGAAAGCTAAGCCTAATACATTTGCCGCCATCTTGAAGTAAGATTGCTTAATAAAGACAATGGAATGGGGGCCTGAAAGACGGTTCAGTGGTTAAGAGCAGGTACTCCTCTTGTAGATGACTCAAGTTCAATCCCCAGCAGCATCTCAGACAGCTAGCGATGGCCTGTCACTCCAGCTCCAAGGGATCTGACGGTCTCTTCTGACCCCTTCTGACAGTCTCTTCATGTACATGAAGGCGAAACACTCGTAACATGTAAAATAATTTTTTATATATAATTTAATGTTCATTGGTGTCTTGTCTCTGGTGTCAGAAGACCTGGAACTGGAGTTATAGGCAGTTGGGAGTTGCCATGTGGGTGCTGGGAATTGAACCCAGGTCCTCTGGAAGAGCAGCCAGTGCTCTCAACCACTGAGCCATCTCACCTATAAAAGAAAAAAGAAATGGAGTCATAGGCAAGTGTTGCAACAGTATCAGAAGGGTCAGGAGTGAGGTGAAACACCACCATTTTTAAAGACCCGCTTATTACTTAATTAGTTTATTTTGGGACAGGGTTTCTTTGTATAATATCCCTGGCTGTCTTGAACCTTACTCTGTAGACCAGGCTGGCTTTGAACTCACAGAGATCTGCCTGCCTTTGCCTCCTGAGTACTAGGACTGAAGGCGTGACCCACTACGCCAGGCAGAAACCATATTTTAAAAAAGTATGCGGGATTGGGGCTTTAGCTCAGTGGTAGAGTGCTTGCCTAGCAAGTGCAAGGCCCTGGGTTCAGTCCCCAGCTCCGAAAAAAAGAAAAGAAAAAGAAAAAAGTATGCCATGGCTTTTTTTTCCTGTTAATTTACAGACAGATATACAGGTTAAGATTAGGAACAATGTAACTTGTTGGACAGTCAGTGTCTTATAATTATAGTTTGTGGCAAATTATTAATGATGTGATATATTTGTTGTGAGTAATGATGACCGAGAAGCTGTGGTGACCCATACCTATAAACCCAGCACTCAGGAGCTAAATTAAGGGGATCAGAACTTTCTCCTAATTCATGGCCAGTGTGGTCTACATAGAGGAACTCTGTCTCAAAGAAACAAAATAGAATGATGTACTGAATTGTCATTGACCTGGTACTGGTGGTGCACTCGTAGGCAGAGCTTAGCATGCGGGGTGTTTATGATGGAGTGCCTTGGGATCAAAATCTGTAGAGAGATGGGAAAGGAAGCCGAGGGATAAATTCAGCAGTGATGCACTCCAGCTACAATCTCCATGAAGCCCACAGGGCGTTCGTTCTCACAGTACTAGAGCTCATCATGTTGTCCTAAATTGGCCTTGGCTGACGTCCATTCCCACAATATAGCCATTGCATCATGGGATAGGCGTCACCCGGGAAGAGTGTGACCTTGGGCAAGGCTGCTGACTAGTTCTGAAGTAATCCTGAAAGGGATTGTGTGATAGCTAAGGATGACTGAGTGGAACCAAGAGCAGCTCTCTGAACAGCTGGGGGAAGGAAGTCCTTCACTGAAGAGGAATCTGGGTGGTGCCGACTCACCCACCTTATTCTTGGGTTTGGTCTCTTGGGTTTTAGAATTGCTTATGTGTATTTTTCAGTCCCTTCCCAGATATTTATAAAGTGTGTGTAAGCATGAGTCTTATAATAATATTTCAGAATGATTTTAGTTTTGTGTGTATGTGCATATATGATACTAGTGTACGGGTGTACATGACAGCCGAGTTGCACATTTGGAAGTCACAAGACAGGTTTATGGGTCAATTCTCTCCTTCCATCTTTACGCGGTTTCCAAGTATCAAGGTCAACTCCGCAGGCTTTGTCCACTAAGCCATCTGGTCAACCCCAAGCATGAGAATTTGATGATTAAAAAAAAAAGATCATGGGCTGGAGAGATGGCTCAGTGGTTAAGAGCACTGACTGCTCTTCCAGAGGTCCTGAGTTCAAATCCCAGCAACCACATGATGGCTCACAATCATCTATAATGAGATCTGATGCCCTCTTCTGGTGTGCTTGAAGACAGCTACAGTGTACTTATAAATAATAAATAAGTAAATAATTTTTTTTTAAAAAAAGAAGAAGAAGAAGAAGTCAAAGGCCAGTGAATCTCTGAGTTCAAGGCCAGCCTGGTCTACAAATTGGATTCCAGGACAGCCAGAGCTACACAGAGAAAAGACAAAACAAGAACAAAAAAAAAAAAAAAAAAAAAAAAAAAAAAAGATCATGAGTGCTTATTAAATGATGTCTATAATAATTATAATAATTAATGTTTGTAATCATTATAATAATTATTATATAATTATTACTATTATTATCCTTGCCTTATTAGTAGCCATATGGAAAGATTCATGGTATTAGTCAGGCACTGGCGATGCACGCCTTTAATCCCAGCAGTTGGGAGGCAGAGGCAGGCAGATCTCTGTGAGACAGAGGCCAGCCTGCTCTCATTCCAGGATAGCCAGGGCAACACAGAGAAACCCTGTCTTAAAGAACCAAAAACACAAAACAAAACAAAACCCCCAAAACAAACAAGCAAATGGCCCACCAAGCATTGCATTTGATCTCCCTGAGGCTAGTTAAGATGTGGTCTAAGTGGGAAGAGACGTCGTTTATACGTATGTAGCACCCAGATCCCATCAAGCCGGCTTTGAAAAGCTGGGATTTTGAGGTTGTGTCTTTACAGTATAGGCATTAGTCACTTTTTAGAACATAAAGGAATGCTATTTTCCATTTGCTTCCCTAAGGTCTCACTCAAGGTTACTCGGTAATTTAAGGAACTTTGTTTCCTGGTTTATAAAGGGAAAACTCAGGCTTGGCAGTTTAATCTATTCCCTTGGCAAATGGAATGCCATCATAAATCTTTGTTTGTTTTTGTTTGTTTGAGACACGGTTTCTCTGTGTAGCCCTGGCTGTCCAGGAACTAACTCTGTAGACCTGGCCTTGAACTCAAGTAGATCTCCGTCTTTGCCTCCGTGCTGAGACTAAAGGCTTGTACCACCATTTCCTGCTGCGCCACCGGGCCTGGCTGGTAGATCTTAACACTAAATGAGAACCTCGCTTCCATGCTAGAAAAAACAATCATGTGAGGTGATTTGACTTGTACTGTTTACATTGATGTGTGTGTGTGTGTGTGTGTGTGTGTGTGTGTGTGTGTGTGTGTAAAATGCCTGTTAACCAGGATAAAGGGTTCTAATAGAAATGCTAAATACTGAGCTTTACACTAGATATCCTGCTGGCTTTGTGTCACTGCAGTATTGTATTGACCTAAAGAGGTCTTTCACAGACTATAAAACTGAGATATATATATATATATATATATATATATATATATATATACACACACACACACACACACACACACACACACATATGTATATATATATATAAAACAAACCTATTACAGACAGACATACACGTGGACTTTTTAGTATATTATATTTTCTTGGTCATGCTATCTTCTAATGTGAGTATAGCATCTGGCACAGAACGAAATACCCGTACAGTTATGTAATTTCCTGCTCTGCATCCAGCTGTCATGGACGAGGAGATTTAGGAGAGTTCATTGGTGCATACAGACTGTGGAAAGCAAGGTCCAGGCTCTGAGATGGGCAGATCATGACATGCCCCTCACCCTCAGAGGATGGGACGGACACTGACAAGGTCAGAGACATAAAGGACGCTTGCAGTGGTGCAAGCACAGACCTCTGGCATTGTAGAGCATTCCCTGGGACGCAGCAGCTCCCCAGGAAGGGGGACCAAGGAGACCTCCTTCTCTGCCCCAGCAGGGGACACTTTCCTCTAGATTAGATTTATTTATTTAATGTACTTACATTTTATTTGTTTGTTTATGTATGTATTGCATGCATTACGGACGTATTTGTCTACAGCTTCTCTGACGTCTTTTTAGAACAATATTTCTATTTTTCGCTTTCTCTCTGTATACCAGCAAATTCTTTCAGCCTACCCCTTACATGGCAAACTTCAACAGACATTTTTCTTTTCTTTCTATTTTCGAAGTATGGCATTGGTGGCCCAGGTTCATAAACAGTGCAGGCTCTGAGGATCCTTTTGAGTTCATTTTCTCTCACTCCCTTCTCTGGGCTATCTAATTTTAGTTTTTTTAAAAAAATGTTGTGTTTCTGTGTCTTTTCTTCTCGTTGCTATTACTGCTCTCCTCTGCCTGGTCTACAAGATTCTTAGGTTCCCTTGTATAGCCAAAATTTGAAAATGATCTTCCCTTTAGCCATAGGGTCATTATTTTTTTCTAGTTTTGCTTATTTTATGTTTTTTCCCCTTTCCCTCTATATTTCAAAGTCACAATAGAATAAAATCTACCCCGCCCCATTGTAGCAGGGAATTAATGTATCACTCCTTCTCTGTGGTCAACAGGATGTCTCTCTGTTACTCTGTGTGTCTGTCTCTGTATTTCTCTGTCTCTGTCTTTCTGTCAAACCTGGCGGCCTTGGGACCTACTTTAACCAATAGAAAGCAGAAGACGTGCCAGTGTTTTGGTTCCAGGCGTAAGCCCCATTAGCACCCTGGGGGGAAACCAGATGCGATGTAATATGTCTACCCCTGGACTGCCACGTTGTGAACAGTTGTCCTCCACATGGCCTCTCCACAAGCCCAGCCTAGCCACATGTAGAGGCCATGTGTAGAAGATCTAAATCCTTGGCTAATGGCCCTAGCTAATCTTCCAACTGACACTAGCCCCAACTTGCCTGGATGGGTAAGGCCATTTTGGAAAGAAAAAACTTAAGTCAGAACTGCATCATCCCAGCCGCTGCCATGTGGAGTGGTGTCAAAGTCATTCTTGCCAAGTCTTGCCCGATTACAGACCTGTGAGGGAACCACTTATATAAGCTAGTGCATTCTGGAGTCATTTGTTAACGAGCAAGGGGCATAATTGATACATGCTCTCTGGGATGCACCCCCAACCCCAACCCCATCTGTAAAGTGTATTAGACAAGATTGTTTCCACAAAACAGAAACTATGTTGCTACGAGTGGGGTCTGCTTTGTTCTGTTGCTGTTCAGTATCTTCCTGTATGTGTAGCCTTATGTTGGTCAAACTCATTTCTGGAGCTAGTTGGACTGGTTTGGCTGAAATTGCTTTTGTTCTTATCCTTTTCCTCATCCTTAGCTCTGTAACTCCACGGCTTCCCCCTGAATCTTGATGCTTGTCTCCCTGTTTGCTCATACTGCGTTCAGCTGGGTGATGTGGCTACCCCCTAGCCCCGTCTACTCCAGCATTCCCTTCCGCTCACAGCTGCATCCCCACAGCTGCCCTGGCCTTCGGGAAATCCTACTGGCATAGTTTCCGTGACTCAGAATCCCGGCGCTTGACTTTCCCACCACCTTGCTGTTTCTGTCTCAAGCATACTCCTAAATGGGACCTTTCCTAAGACACAGCATGCCTATTCCTGTGGGTTTCCTGTGAATAACATGAGGTATTAGGAAGCTAATAAAAAAATACCTTATTGGTAGAGTCTTGGCTTAGACTATTTCTGAGGCAATCATCCTCAATTAATTATGCCTCGAGAATTCTGTGTTGGGGATATAGAACGAGTAATTCTGTTTTCACGTTGCTTTGGATTCCCGAGAGCTCATCGGTTCTCCCTGAGCTTAATTTGTTCCAGAAGGAACAAGCTTCCCAGTGCACATTGCCTAGTCATTTCTGAAGGATCCTTAAGTAGAGAGAGTATTAAAGGAATTTATCCTCGGCATTTTTCAAACTACTTTCAATTTTAGCTACTGCTGGCCATCTGTTTATTCACTACAGAAAGAGTTCCAAACATAACCTAGAGTCACCATGAGTAATCCTAACAGGCTCACTGGAGCATATGCTGTAACCTCGGCCTTCCCAGGATTTTCAAAGTGGTTTAGAGAGAGCTTCATGCCATATTAGGGACCAACCATCCTGTCTTACAGAAGATGGAGTCGGAATGTCTCGCGGCCAAGCATGCTATCTGAGGTAACCACAAAAATAGAAGAGTTGACCTCTGGGACAGGCAAGCTGTAAGACTCACTAAAACATGAATTCCCATGATGCAAGGTCACTGGTTCCAGGGCAAACTGTCACTGTTTCCCCTCCCTTCTCAGTTCTCTTAAGTTGGAAGAGTACTGATTGTCATAGGTTCCTTCAATGCACGCCTCAATACTTCTGAGGGTGCTGTGAATGACCTATTTATCTACTTCACTATCACGGGGGGCCTTCTGTTGTCTTTGCTGACACCCCCTTTTATAGCAAGTATGGCTCTTCTACTCCAAGTTTCCATGGCTCCAATTTCAAGGCACCAATTACTCCATAATGGTAATAGCATATGAGCCAAGCATGGATAGGCGGGGAACTTCCTTGTTTAGACACAAGGCTGGTTCAAGTGTGGTTCATTGGTACCAACAGGATTCATCAAAGACTAACCTGATACATTGTGATCGTGTAGGATTCCTTCTGCAGAAGCTGCCACAACCAGGCACCACATGGAGCAACAATAGTTGCTATTCTCCCCCAGTTACACGAAATTGAAATCCATTTTTTTTTCTTTTTTTCGGAGCTGGGAACCGAACCCAGGACCTTGCGCTTGTCTACCACTGAGCTAAATCCCCAACCCCAATCCATTGTTTTTTTAAAGCTACTCTTTTAAATTTTTTTTATTAGATTTAGTAATTTAATCTTACCAGTGCTTTGCCTACACACATGCGTATGTACCACATGCATGCAATGTGGTGAGAACGCAATATCTGATGTCCTGGAACTGAAGCTACAGATGGGTGGGAGTTGCATCTGTGTGTGGATTGTGACTTGAACCCCGGTCCTCTGCGAGAATGGAAAGTGATCAAAACCACTAAGCTGTCTCCCTAGACCTGCCCCCCTTTCAAAAAATTATTTTATTGTGCACGTGAGTGCAGTGCCATAGGAGACCAAGAGAGAGTTGGGGTTATAATGAATTGTGAGTCTCCTGATTTGGGAGCTGGGAACTGAGCTCAAGTCATCTGTAAAAGCAACAAGTCTTCTTAACCACAGAGCCATCTCTCCAGCGCCTGAGTCCATTTTGTTTCAAGAGAAAACTAACACACGGAAAGAGTGGGGGCATGGAGAAAATGGAAAGTTCTAATGTTGATCGGGCCACTAAACGGGAACTCCAGACAGGCAAGGGATTTGCTCCTTTGCTTAAGTTCACTTAAATCATATTTATATAAATCATGATCCAAGTCATTGGAATAACAGTCTTCCTTTTTCCCTTTTTGAGAAAGGGTCTCATGTATCCCAACATCCCACCTTGGCTTCCAGCTTCCCAAGGATGACCTTTGACTTTGGACTCTCCTGCCTCCTCCACCTCTCAGGCGCTGGGATTATCAGGTACCTGACACCAGGCAGTTTCTGTGGTGCTGGGGAGTCAAACGTTGGGATTTGTGCATTCCACACACACACTCAACCAACCGAGCTACATCCCTAGCCTGTTTTTAAAATTCATTTTAGCGTGTGTGTGTGTGTGTGTGTGTGTGTGTGTTTGTGTGCACGTGCGTGCGTGCATGTGTGTACACGCTTGCATGCTTGCATGCATGTGGGCACACATGTGTGGTTCTATGTGCATGTGAATGCCTGTGCATTTGGAAGCCCCACCTTTTCCATTGAGGCAGGGTCTCTCAGTCAATCCCAGAACTCACTGATATGACTAATTTCATCCTCCAGTTTGCTCAGGGATCCCTCCTCTCTGCTTTTGAGGCTGGAATTATAGGCTGGTCACCATCCCTATCCAGCATTTATGTAGGTTGTAAGAATCTGAACCCTGGTCCTCACTGTTTTTAGGCAATCACTTTAACCAGTGAGTCACTCACTAGCCCAACTCTTTTGTTTCTTTTGTTTTGTTTTCAATACAGGCTTTCCTCTGTGTAGCCCTGACTTTCCTGGAATTCACTTTGTACCCCAGGCTGCCTCGAACTCAGAGATCTGCCTGCCTCTCCTTCCAGAATGCAGGGATTAAAGACATGTGCTGCCACCATCTGATGGGAACCTAATTCTTAAAATGCCTTTAACAACTTTAAAAATAGCTTTTGTTTTGACAAGTTTTAAAAACTATAATTGCACTCATTTGTGTGTGCATGTTTGTATACATACGTATGTATGTATGTATGTATGTATGTATGTATGTATGTATGTATGTATGTATATGTATGCGACATGTGCCATGGTGTAGGGAGGACAGAGGACCTACTATGTTGGCCTAGAGATTGAATGAGTGTCATTACTCTTGATAGTAAATGTCTTTACCTGCAGAGACATCTAGCTAACCCTAAAAATAGCTTTCATCTTGGAAATATGCCAGCTGTTAAAACTTTAGGACTAAATTTTTAGAAGCTATGAATGTCAGAACCAGGCACAGTTTCCATTATCCAGACAGGTAGAGGTAGGACCCTGTCTGACAACATTTTCCATTTAAATCTTTCAAAAGAAAACAACAATGGCACACTCCCCAAACCCCAATCCCTAAACCCAACCAAACAAAAAACGTCCCCAAACCCCTCGCTCCTGGGAGGATTTAGTTCAAGATGTACCTCAGAAATACTGGAAAGACAGGTCACAGGGAAATAACTGGAGTTAAGGAAATCTGGCCAACAGGCCTCCTTAAGAGGGCCTACTGAGAGGGGCCACCTTGACTTCAAGGCATACTGAGGGTAATGTGGTGGACGAATCCAGTGAGCAGGAGCTATGCTCGATGGGTGTGTGTCAGCCGTGGAGACGAGTCTCCGAGCAGATGATCAGTGGTTTGGCAGACCATCAGTGGATCTGTTTTTAGTTTGCCTCTGATTCTCAGGTGCAGGTTCAGTGTTTCAGTCATGAAGAGAACAGACATTATTCTCTCCGACTGCCTGCCCAGGCTTCAGAAGTCTCCTCCTTCCTCTTTCCTTTTCCCCTTTATGCTTGGGTTTTGTCTTCTTGTTGGGAATTGGGATTCTCAGTTTAAATTGTGTCCGTTCTCTTTATGAAACCATTCAAAACTTCATTTGAAAGTACGGCACACGCACACGCTCAATCGTATCCTGGACGGAGTGGGAGTCGGCTAGAAAGTAGGACAGAATGCTAATGGAATTGTGCATTGCACAATATATATGCATGTATACATGTACATACGAGCATATGTGTTATGTGCATATGTATATATATATATGCATGAATGCATGTATTTAACCATGTATATTTAAATAAGCATCTATTTAAATATCCATCGATTTAAATGTGTATATATGAGTATATGCATCTATGTATCTATGGATCCATCAATATGCTGATGAGAATGTGAGTAGCTCGGTGTCAGACTAATTGTTTTGCTTGTGGGAGGCCTTGGCTTTGATTCCCCAGCATTGGAAAAACAACAGCAATATCTCAAAACCCAACAATAATACCCCCCAAAAACAAACCAACACATTACCGATCTAGTTAAAACGAGCCTTTAGATCGACACTTAAATTCAAATAATCAAATAAAATTAAACACCTGTGCACAAGGAAACACATCGAGTACCAGGGAATGAGTTTCTTGGTTTTTCTGCCTTAAGGAACCAGATACAGGAAATAGACTTATTTTCCGGGATATGGGGAAGTCAGAAGATGGAAGTCAGAGGAGTGTATCAGATCCTCTGGAAGGCGTTGTAGATGGCTGTGAGCTACCATATGGGTGTTAGGAATTGAAGTTGGGTCTTCTGCAAGAGCTACAAGTGTTTTTAAACTGTTGCGTCATCTCAGGGTCTCAGTATACAGCCCCCATAGCCAGAACTTCCTGTGTGGACTAAATTGACCCTGAGCTCACAGAAAACTGCCTACCCCTGGTTTCCCAGTGCTGGTATTAAAGGTTTGCACCACCACATCTGGCTCCTCTCTCTCTCTCTCTCTCTCTCATATGTACACGCACACACACACTCACACACACACACACACACACACACACTCACACTCACACACACACACACACACTCACACACACATACACACACTCACACATACACTCACACACTCACACACACACACAAACACACTCACACACACAGAGCTTATACCATAATTATTTATTTAAGGATGCACATGCTCCTTCAGAATGAAAACCGTACATTGGTTCTATTTTTCCAGTTTTGATTCTCAGTCCTGAATACTGTCTCTGGCACAGTGGCTACCAATTAGAGTAAATCTCGATGCGATTCTTGAAACACACAACTCAGAGTGACATTAAAAGGAAGGCTTGTCCATTGTCATCAAAGACAGCTGTGTGCATCCCTCACACGGATGCAGGATGCACGAAGACTGGTTAGGCCGTGCCCTAGTGTGGCACAAGACAAGAAGAGAATGCCATTGAGAAAGCACTCCTGCCCATCAGTAAAGTTTTCTTTCGAATGATAGGATTATATTAATACAACCCAAATTTCAGTCAATCCTGGAACATTGAAGACATTTGTCCAACAGTAACAAATAAATACCAAGTCACAATTGAAGTCCTTGTGATATTTTACAGTGGTTTGACTCTTCGTACAGTTTTCTGCTCTTGGGAACATAATAGAATGAAGATTGGGTAGCTTGTTTTGTTTTGTTTTTAAGATTTATTTATATTATGTATGTGAGTACACTGTCTCTGTCTTCAGACACATCAGAAGAGGGGATCTGATCCCGTTACAGATGGTTGTGAGCCACCACGTGCTTGCTGGAAACTGCATTCTAAGGACCTCTTGGAAGAGCAGTCAATGCTCGTAACCGCTGAGCCACCTCTCCAGCCCCAAGATTTGGTGTTTTTATACCATCCTTCCTCATCATGCAAGTATCAAATTAGTATAAACTGGATTCTATGGTGTTCAAATGTTTGAATTTTAAAAATTCCTCTTCTAAGCTAGCAGGTAAAAATCCTTGCTGTGAAGCATGGGCGTCCAAGGTGGATCCTTAGAAGTCGTGGAAGGTGGAGGGAGAGAACCAACTCCTTAGAGCTCTCTTCTGACTTTCACACACTCTCTTGCCGTGACACACAAACCCACACTCACACCATAACCACGTAAGCTACGATTTAATTCTTTCCATAAGAAACAACCAAGCACAGCAGTTTCATTAGGATGTAAATTTGCCTTTTTCCCTCTTTAACAAGTGGTAAAATTATGAATACCAAAGAATTGTTCTAAAAATAAATTTATAATGATTTATAACTCGTTCTAGGTGCAAATGTTTGATTTGTGTGCCAGTTTTCTATGGTTATACATTTGTGGTTGTATGGAAGTTTCTGCGGTCAAAGGAGGGTATGTGTGAGAAAACCTAAGAGGCCTTGCTTTGCATGGGGCTTCAACTTTGATGTTGCTGGTCCCTTTCTGTTGCAGCTGCTTGTGCAGTGTGGGATGGTCCGCAGCATCTTCAACTGCCTGCTAGAATCCCTCCTCCCCACTTCAGTTGTCACAGATGAGTGCTCTGTAATAGACAAGAATTGCTTTAAATAATTTAGGATTAACCCAGGAGCAGAGTAGGACAGCTTGGTATAAGGAAAAGGGACTCTTTGGAGGAGATTTATGTGTGTGTGTAAGTATATGTGCATATGTAAATATATATGTATATGTGGATGTATTTATATGTGTAGTATGCATATATGTGTGTATACATTTACATGCATGCTTATGTGTAGGTGCATATGTGTATGTATACATATATGCATATATTTAAACATGCATGCATTTAAATAACTATCTATTTAAATATACATCAATTTAAACATGCATCTATGTATCCATGTATCCCTTTATCCATGCATCTATGTATCTATGTATTAATGTATCCATGCATCTATGTATCCATATATCCATGTATCCATGCATCTATGTATCCATGTATCCATGTATCCATGCATCTATGTATCCATGTATCCATGCATCTATGTATCTATGTATTAATGTATCCATGCATCTATGTATCCATATATCCACGTATCCATGCATCTATGTATCCATTTATCCATGCATCTATGTATCTATGTATTAATGTATCCATGCATCTATGTATCCATGTATCCATGTATCCATGCATCTATGTATCCATTTATCCATGCATCTATGTATCCATGTATCCTTGGGCCAGTCAAGGTTTTGTCTGGAAGTTAATGGACCTGGTTAGGTAGTAGCAATCATCCCCATGTAGGTGGCTAAGCCACTACGTTCTGACCAGTAGAAGAACCAAAGGACGTGTAGCCTTTCACACAGGCTACAGCATAGTGGGGACAAGTTTTGTCAATTTAGAAGAGAGCTTTATATAGAAAACTCCCCCACCCAGGGTCAGTAGACATTTTTTGTTATTTATTTATGTATTTGCTTATTTTTATTTCATCACTTTGTTTTTATTTTGTGTGCATTGGTGTTTTATCTGTATGTATATGTGCCAGAATTCCAATTCCCTGGAACTGGAGTTTTGAACTCAATTTGGTTGCTGGGAATTGAACTAGGATCCTCTGGAAGAGCACTCAGTACTCTTAACCACTGAGCCAGCTCTCCAGTCCCCTCCCCCAACCTCCCACCCTTTTTAAAAGATAGGGTTTCATGATGAATGATGAATCCATGGCTAAATTGGAACTTGCTTTGTAGAGCAAGATGGCCTAGAACTCACTGACTGTTTTATGCCTCCCTGGTGCTGGGATTAGAGATGTGCACTACTGGGCACTAAACCACCCTCCCAAGAGTTCACAGCGATGGACCTATGGCTCCAGCCGCTTATGTAGCAGAGGATGGCCTTGTTGGGCATGAGTTGGAGGAGAGGCCCTTGGTCCTGTCAAGACCGGATGCCCCACTGTAGGAGAATGTCAAGGCAGGGAGGTGGGAGAAAGTGAGTGGGTGACTGGAGCACCCTCATAGAAACAGGGGAAGATATTGGGTTTCTGGAGGGGAAACCAGGAAAGGGGATAATATTTGAAATGTAAATAAAAAATAGCCAATAAAAGAAAAAAAACAATTAAAAAAGAAATCATTTTTAAAAAAACTTCAAAATATCCTGTCATTTTTTTCTCTTTTTAGTTGAAGGCACCTGTGTACACAGTTTAATGTACTTACCTCTGATATATATATATATATATATATATATATATATATTATTCATGAATATGAATGTTTACTTGATTACTTACTTATTTACCTAATTCCAGCTTTGGCTCTATAATTCTAAAGATGAAGAGAGATTCTTGGCCTACCTAGTTGGAAATTTGCTGTAGTAGCTGCTGCTGTTGCCTTTTAGAAAGTTCTTTTGGTGTGGCGGATGTCATGTCCCTTATTAGTGTGCTATTTTCTAAAGATATTCAAGGCAGAGCCGCCCGAGACAGCTGTGACAATAATACCCACCATGACAACACAGGAACAGTGCCAATGTTCAGCAAAACAAAATTTTCTTGGCAGGAGTAAGAGAAGAGAGGCTTTTCACAGCCCTTTGCAGATGCTAATGAGGTCTCAACCTTAAAGTGTTTGCTTTTTATCTGGGAAACCCTTTACACTGAGAATACTACAGGGCCACATATGTCCTGTGAGGTGTTTGTACTGTAGCAGGCTTGTGAAAAAGGCTAGACCCAAATCTAGGTGGTTTCACTTCGCCTGGGAGAAAGTGCACTTGGGGGCACTTTGAGCCCATAGTCAACTTCTTAGGGTTCATAAATTAATGTGGGAAACCGGGCAGTCTCAAGGTAGGGCGCAGCACCAGCATCTAGTGCTGCTGCGTTAACAAGCCATACATTTGCAGCGCGTCCCAGGTGACTAGGAGCTCTAATCTTGTTCTTAGGAATGGCTCCATTAAGCGCCCCTGTCTTCTTGGTTCTGTGTTGCAGAGCTGAATGGAGAAGATGATATAATTATGACTTGATGACTCAATTTAGCACAAAACCAATTCCACGCAGCCTTCGTACTCTCGCCCGCCTTCCGATAGCTGGCACCACTCTTTTGAAGAGCTCATCAGAAGAATCCTGCTTTGTGGGTGTATTACAATGGCTCATGCTGTTTTGGCTTTCAGTAGTGGGGTTCTTTTTCGAGCATAAAGCACAGGAAGGCCGGCAGTGGTGGCACACGCCTTTAATCCGGGCACTCGGGAGGCAGAGGTAGGTGGATCTCTGAGTTCGAGGCCAGTCTGATCTACAGAGTGAGTTCCGGGACAGCCAAGGCTACAGAGAGAACCCTGTCTCAAAAAAAAACAAAAACAAAAACAAAAACAAAAACAAAAACAAAAACGCTTCCTCGTCACATCCCAAAAAGCACAAAAAGGTTAAAAACCCTGAGCAAATTCAACCCTTCATCCAATGCTTCCCAATTGGATGGTACTTTTATTCTGCGTTTTATCTCTGCTTTAAGTCCCATGAACAGATGAGCTCCTAAAACTCTGATAGTCAGCACCTTGTAATCTAAAACTGGGAGCTCAGATTCTCTAGAAATGCAGCCAGTGCTCTTAAGCGCTGAGCTGTCTCACCAGCCCAGACTTGTACATTTTTATCAATGTGATCGCATCTCATCATTGCCCAAGTTTCTATTCTATGGACATGTCTTTACTTACTGATCATTTTTCTAAGTCATAGTTTCTCTCTCTCTCTCTCTTTTTTTTTTTTTTTTTTTTTGTGCTGGGGCCCGAACCCCGGGCCTTGCGCTTGCTAGGCAAGCGCTGTACCACTGAGCTAAATCCCCAACCCCTAAGTCATATTTTCTTATTTAAACTCGTGTGTGTGTGTGTGTGTGTGTGTGTGTGTGTGTGTGTGTGTGTGTGTGTGTGTGTGTTGCCCTGGCTGTCCCGGAACTCACTGTAGATTGGGTTGGTCTCAAACTCACAGAGATCCACCTGCCTCTGCCTCCAAGTGCTGGGATTAAAGATATGCACCGACACTGCTCATCTTATTTAAATTCTTTTAAAATAAACATTAATTTTTTTGATCTTTCTGGAACTGATTTTTGTGTATAATGTGATATGAGTTTTTTTGCTATTGTTTTTGCTTGTTTGTCTTTAGATCTGTAACAGGTTACCTTAATTTATTGAATATTATATTCAGTGGTCTTTTGTTTGTTTTGTTTGAGTCAGGCTCTCTCTGTAGCTTGCTCTGTGACAAAGGCTGACTTTGAACTCACAGCGTCCTTTGCGTCTTGGCTGGGCTGGCAGGGGCACACCACCACATCTTGTTCAGTTGCATCCTTCATTCCCATACAGTACAGGACTCAGCTTTCTATAAAGGTTCCCAACCTACCTTGTAAATGAAGTAACGGGGGATGCATGAAAGGGATTTGCTCAATGAAAAAAATTTTTTTTAAATCTCATAAGAAGTAAATAATGGAACAAGTCAATCAAATCAACAGAGTAGAAGCGGACACCATTGACTTTGCTGTGCTTTTCTTACAAATGTGTGTCAGTGCGGCTCTCCCTAGAAGGCTTGACACATTCCCTCTCCTTCCCTTTCTCATTTCAAAGCCATACAGTCATGGAACCCAAATCATTAGAGGAGCGTGTAGGGTAACGCTTATGACGTTACGTCAATCAGCAGATACAGCTTTCTCAGTGGTACAAGGAAAGAATAAGATGGTGTTTCTTTTATGAAAAGCTGGATGTTCTTGGGGAAAAAAAAAGAGGAACTAATCTACACAGGCCTAGAAATGCTGTTAAAAGCAATAGGGGTGGCCAAATGCAGGAGACAGTGGTATGGGGAGTTCATGAATCATGGCTGCACTGAAGCTGGACCTAAAGTTTCCACACATGTCCTAAGAAAGCTGTCTGACTTCTGACTTATGGACTCAGCTAAGAAAAAGAAACAAGGACAACAACACCATTCCAAATACAGAAAACACTTGGTCCGTGCTTTAATTCCCTAGGAACTGTCCTGTTCATCCTGAAGGAGTTGAAGCAATTCCGCAAGCTTCCTGCCAAATGCAGCATCACCAGAAGATTCCGTACATCACACTTCTCAAAGCAAGCGACTTGGAAGCTTGTAAGAGCAGCTTAGCATAGTATGACAGAATATACTTGTATATCCACGCATCTGTTATTTAAACCTTTCAACATATGCTTACTACACTGTTCTAGTTTGAAAAAAGTCCACAGCAACCTTGGGGTGTATTGACTGTCTGTCTGACAGTTGATAGTATTTAAAGATTTCAAAATAATTCTTTCCCATGGATGGATCAAGGCTGTTCCATTTCAGATATTGCTTCTTTTATATATTTCTTTGTTCATCTATCCATCCATCCACCTATCTACCCACTCATCTATCCACCCATCCATCCACCTACTCATCCATCCATCCATCTGTCCATCTGTCCATCTGTCTGTCCACCCATATTTATTTTTGTCAGTCTCCTGTAGGGAGGCTGGCCTTGAACCCCTAATTCTCCTGTTGCTCCCCCCAAGTTCAAGGTTTTGGTCTCGATGCTTGTCTTTTCTTGTGTAGTTCTGTTATTTCTCTGTACTTCAGGAAGGAGATGTAATAGCTATTGTCTTTATTTTATTCTTCCTGGATGTTTGATTCCTAGCCTCTACCCCCAATATCTGAACAATTTAGGGCAGGTAAACCAGCATGACCTCCAGAGGGCGCTGGAGTCTCTGCGAAAGCCCCAAGTGGCCTAAAAGTTACCCACACAGGCAGGTTGGTTGGACGATTCCTGATTGGCACCCCATGCTCTGCTCTGTCTCCTGGAGTGTCAACTCCGGGGCAGGGTCCCTGTTCCGCCCTTGGCTCAGGAAATGCTTTTGAATTTTCTTCACGTAGTGGGATATCACTGCCCCTCTGTCCCTTGCCGGCAAGAGGATGATGGTGGAGCAGAACGCTTTCCTCAAAGAACCTTTTCTCAGCATCTTGTGGTTCCCGCAACAGTGTGCTTCTTCTGTGTTGCCCCAGGGAAGGTACAAGGACCCCAAGTCGGTCTGGGCTCAGGGACTGTGGCAGAGACGATTCAAGCACATTCTAAAGTAGTTTCAGAAAGCAAGCCTTGACATCATCGTTGGAAAACACCAGGGCTTCCATTTCTAGTCCAGAATAAGTGAAAAGCTCTTTTAAGTCAACCCAAGAAAGCCAGTGTTGACCTTGTGCCCTCAACTTTGTGAACGAAGAAACATTCATATAGAATAGCTGTCATTAATAAGGGTGACCCGAAGGTTAGTATGGCCCAGGGAACGACTTTCATTGTTCTCTGTTATTTGTTTCCCTTCTGTGACATTCAGTGGCTAAGGGAACCACACGGTTCCAGTACGTGGCCCCCATAGCACATCACTAATGACATTCTTGGAAATGCGGTCTTACACTGGCCTTCCAGGACACAAACCCTCGTGGGGGGTTATAAAACGTCAAGGTTATAAACTTCATGCGGCTCTCAGGCCAAGGAGGAATTTTTATTAATTCTTTAAATGCAAATGCCCAGCAAGGTCTCCACCTGTCACACCCCCTGCAGAGCGCCAGGTAGGAAAGAATTGTAACCTTCTCAGCTGGGGGTCTACTGGGGGAAAACCCGATTGTTCAGAAGAACTCTGTTGTCAAATAGTTCAGCTGAGTGGAAAACGCTGGTTCATACCCACATCCTTTCCTCAAAGAGCCTGTGTCAAATAGAGACGTAAACTAGAGGAATCCCTCTCACTAGTCCTCCATGGTAGACATAATGAAACCCACATGAACCCTGGCAGGCACCCAGAGCAGTAGGTAAATTGTTAACTATTTTCTGACAACAGTAAATTGAATGTGATTTAAAGCAAAACGACTTCATTTTAAACCTATGCCTCACAGCCTTGTTTTAGGCGTTCCTGCATACTCGCACCAAGAACTTCTGAGAGTACAACCATCTTCTTCCCTTTTTTAAAAAAGTATTATTTATTTAATGTACACTGTCACTGTCTTCAGAAACACCAGAAGAGGGCATCAGATCCCACTACAGATGGTTGTGAGCCACCACGGGGTTGCTGGGATTTGAACTCAGGAACTCTGGAAGAGCATCAGTGTTCTTAACTGCTGAGCCATCTCTCCAGCCCCTTCTTCCTTTTTTGTATATGAGGAAGAAATGTCTAGCTAGAGAAGAACAAATTGACATGTGTCAATCATCTTCGTAATCTGACCGAGGACATATTTGGGTTGTTTTCAAAAATGATCTGTCTGCCCCGAGTCTGTCTTCTTATGATCAAGTCAGTATTGGACAAATTTCCCATTTTGTCACAGTTCCTGTAAACCGGCGGCCTGTGTGCTTTTGTTCAGAATGTGCATAGAGAAAGCTGTGGGCTAAAGGAACTATTCCTTGACAGTACTTCTTAGCCTAAGGCAGTGGTCCTCAGCCTTTGGGTCCTGACCCCTTTGGAGGTTAAGTGATCCTTTCACAGGGGTCACATATCAGATACCCTGAGTATCAGATATTTTCATTTTGATTCATAAGAGTAGCAGCAAAATTACAGTTCTGAAGTAGGAATGAAATAAAATTATGGTTGGGGGTCACCACAACACGAGAAAAGGTTGCAGCATTAGGAAGGTTGAAAACCACCGGTCTATAGGCTGAAGTTCCTCCACTTTATGTGTGAGCATTGTTCATTGTGTATAAACACATAAACAAATGTCTGGTCAGGTTCCTTCCTTCCTTCCCTTCCTTCCTTCCCTTCCCCTCTCTTCCCCTTCCTTCCTCTTTCTTTCTTTCTTCCTTCCTTCCTTCCTTCCTTTCTTTCTTTCTTTCTTTCTTCCTTCCTTCCTTCCTCTCTCTCTCTCTCTCTTTCTCTCTCTCTCTTTCTCTCTCTCTTTCTTTCTTTCTTTGAAGCGCTATGTAACCCTGGCTGGCCTGGAATCTGCCGGGCTCCTTCTGCCCACGGCCTCTGAGTGCAGAGATTACAGGCATGCACCAAGACACAATACCCGATTAGCATTTCTTTCATTCACCTTTGGATCCTCAGTGTCTTTCCTTTGTGGCCAAAGTAGGCGTTGCACAAGTAAGTAAGCAAAGGAATGCCCAAGGTTTCCTTTTCAGAGCATTTCTTACTCACTCGTGTATTTGTGCATGTCTGAAGACAACCCTGAGGGTAGGAGTTGGTTCCCTCCTTCCGACGGTGGTCTCTCTTGTTGCCACAGTGTGTACTCCAGGCTAGCTGGTCCACAGGCTTCGAAGTGATCTTCCTTCAATCTCTCCATAGAAGTGCCATCGCATCCGACTTTTTCCGTGGATTTGGATGCACGAATTCTGATAGATTTGTACTCACCAAGTCATCTCCCTGGCCAGAGTGTCCTTTTCTGAGGACATTTCTAAGAATTGTACACATATAGTAGTATATCTATCTATATCTATATCTATATCTATATCTATATCTATCTATATCTATCTATCTATTTATCTATCTATAATGTGTAATGATAAAGCTAAACTTTCCTTTTCTTTCCTCCTCTCCCTTTTTCCTCTTCCTCCTCCCCCTTCTCCCCTCTTCTGCCTGCCTCTGCCTCCTGAGTGCTGGGACTAAAGGTGTGCAACACTGCCGACTTTCCATCTTCTTGATGGCATTGCTGGTTCTCTGTGGTGGGAACCTTTGAACCCCTCTCTTCTGGCTTTTAGTTTATTTTTAAGATTATAATATAATTACATCCTTCTCTTCCCCCAATCTTCTGGCTCTTTATAAGATATAAATTATGGGCTGTGCTTGTGTCACACTCATAACTTCAACTGCTCCAGAAGTTGAGGCAGGAGGATCAGAAGTTTGAGGCCAGCAACTTAGAGAGACCCTGTCTCAAAGAAGAGGAAGAAGAGGGGAGAGGAGGAGGAAGAGGGAGAGGAAGAGGGGGAGGAGGAGGAGGAGGGGAGGGCAGACCTCTGTGAGTTGGAGGATCTCTGTGGGTTCAAAGCCAGCCTGGTTTACACAGTGAGACTTTGTCTCACCTCATCTTTCCCCCAACCAAAAAGTGACTTTGTTCTATTTCTCTCCCTCTACTCCATTCCCCAATACTCTATAATATGTCCTGCCCACGACCCTTGACGTCTTCTTTACTATTCTCCTTTCCATCATGTGTAGTCCAGCGTAGAAGAGAGTTGTACCCCTCAGTGCTACGTGAGCCTTAGACAGTTTTAAAGCCTAACCTTCCTCTCTTCTTCTCTCCCTCCTTCCGTCCCTCTTCTCCGTATCTCTCTTCTTCCTTTTTCTTTCATGTTATTGGAGATTGAACCTAGACCCTTACATACCCTAGGGCTTAGGCAGATGCTCTACAACAAGGCTGTGTCCCCAACCCCTCACTGTTTTCCTTCTCCCTCTTTTCTCTCTTCTTTTCTTTTTATCAGACACGTGAGGCATGCCCTAATAGAAAACAAAGCCACGCCACAGTCTGTCCCGCCTGTTTTCTCCCACACCCTCTTTTCTCTCTCCTGCTTCGCTGCGACTATTATCTGGCTGTCTGTGGACTTCCTTCCGGGATTTGTTTTTTTTCCAGAGTGATCCATCTCCATTAAAGGTGTATGCCTTTGCACCAGACTCCCAGCTTTACATTTTGATGAATAATTATTACCCTTAGAACACAGCGGGCCGCTGCGAGGTCACACTCTAATGAATGCCAAAGGAGGGTTGACTACCGAGAGAAACACAGAAAACAAAAACCAGCCGGTTGGCACTGCCAGCCCATACTTGGCTGCCTCTTATGTTTCCCTGATTACCAGAGCCAGAATTAGCTGTGAGTGGGAGGCCATGCTTTTTTTTTTTTTTCTCCTCCTAGCTCCCACCCCATGTTGACTCACATGGGCAATTTCAAAAGGATCCACAAGTCCAAAATTATTTGCAATGAATACAAATACTTCATTTCTAATTTTGGTCTTTTATTAAGGTCTACAAAGGAATCTGTGTACTTGATAGTTAAATAAAGTATTATGGGAACCAATATCTAAATTCGACTCTTTTGCTCCCAGGAGTCATTTCTTAGATGTAATATTGAAAGTTTAGCTCCTTGGAAGTTGTTTTCACAAGGGATGCTTTGGTCAATCCTCCTCATACCATGGCATAGAGTCAAAAAGAGCTACTTTGACCTGTTGTTGGTTTTTTTTTTTTTTTCCTTTTTTTTCTCCCTCATCTCAAAAAAAACTTGCTTCTGTTTATTCAAAATGTATTGGTATTTTTATAATTCCTTTGACTCTTGTTCTAAAAATATCTAAAAGAATAAATGTAAGCCAACCAGCTCTACCTAGGAGTCCAGAGCTGAGTTTGGCTACACTGACCCCATCGAGAGACCAATGCTCAGGGTGGTGGAGACCTTGGGCACTGACAGCCACCTACTCATTGGTTCTGTCCTTTTCACAGACACAGGGAGTGCCCATGTTATTTTTTACCAGCAGGAAACAATGCTGATTTCTCTTTTATAGAAAACAGGAAACTCTATTGGTCATTATCTCATAGTAAATCATTTTCATTCATACTCCATGATAGGCCATAGAGAACTCTGGGATAGTAGAAAGGCCTCTGGTCATACGATCTGTTTCCACAATGGCCCTTTATACTCATGTTAAAGGGTCTAAGTTTACTCTTGGACATCTCCTTATAATGTGGTATTTTCCCTTCTGGAGTTGACAGTGCTAGACTGCCCCGTGGGAAACAAAACATTCCTTTCCTCTCCAAAAGCCCTTGAAAAGTGTCTGTAGTGCACTGTGTATACTCGATGTCCTGGGTGTAGAGAGGACATTGCTGACTGCCATTAACATATTACTGCTTTCTCCCACAGCTTTCAGATAAAAGGAGACACCGTGGAAGAAAGGGTACTACTGCTGTGAAGAGACACCATGCCCATGGCAACTCTGATAAAGGAAAACATTCAAATGGGGCTGGCTTACAGTTTCAGAGGTTTAGCCCATCACCACCACCACCACCACCACCACCATCATCAACATCATCACCATCATCATCATCATCACCATCATCATCAGAAGCATGGTGGCACGCAGGCAGATATGGTGTTGGAGAAGGAGCTGAGAGTTCTACATCTTGATACGCAGAAGGAGATTGTTCCACACTGGGCATAGCTTGAGCATCTGAGATCTCAAAGCCCATTCCCACAGTGACATACTTCCTACAGTAAGGCCACACCTACTGTGTGAGCCTGCGGTTAGGGAGAAGGATTTGTGGACTTGGGCAGTGGAGGAAAAGGCTTATCTCGTGGTAACACACAGAGAGGACTCAGAGTCCTAGCACGTCCTTCAGGAGTGGGTATCCCTAAATACCTCAGCTCCCCACAGTATGTCGCCTAAAGGCTTTACCACAGGCTGCCACCCAAACCTTTACTACAAGGGGTTTGGGAAAATACTTGTCCAAATTATAGCTCACGCCTGCTTCAGATCTTGATTTGACCAAAAACAACTGTCAAAGGTACTTTTTGAGACAAATGGGAAATTAAGCACTGGCTGGATGATATTAAAATATGACTGTTAGTTTTGTCAGATATGGTTATCGTACTGGAGTTATATTAACCAAAACTATTTTCTGTTAGAGAGATAAACACCTACTTAGAGCTGAAAGGATAAGAAAAAAAAAAGCGTTTGATATTGGCAGGTCATATAACTCTCTTGTGTCTAAAGAAACTGAATTTCCCAAATCAAAACAGCTAGCACAATCAGAAGCTATGGTGCCAACCAAACCTGACACCAGCCCTGAAATCAAGTCAGCCTTTTGTGGTGGTTTGAATAGGAATGGCCCCCATAGCTTCATGCGTTAGAATGCTTGACTCCTGGGGAGTGGCACTATTAGGAGATGTGGCTTGTTCCAAAAAGAATAAAATAAGATTGGATAAAAAGTAATTATTTTTTAACTGATCTTTATGTGATTAAATGTTTTGTCTGTCTGTCTGTCTGTACCACATGTATGCCTGGTGCCCACAGAGGCCAAACGGCAACATCAGATCCCTTGAAACTAGAGCTACAGATGGTTGTGAGCTAGCATGTCCGGGTCCTCTGGAAGAGTAGCCAGTGTTCTTAACTGTTGAGGCATCTCTCCAGCTCCAAGTATAAATCCAAATTATTAAAGCTATAAATAGTGAGATTTATTACGCTATCGGCTTTAATTTTATGTATGTTTTTAAATGGCACAAAATTTTTAAAATTTAGGGGTTTTGTTTGTTTGTTGTTTGTTTGTTTGTTTGTTTGTTTTTTGTTGGTTCGAGACAAGATCTCACTAGGTAGCTCTGGCCGTCCTGGAACTCACTACACAGGTTAGGCTGTCTTTGAACTCACAGAGATCTGCCTTTGCCTCCCAAGTGCTAGGATTAAGTGCCACTGTGCCTGGCAAAGATTTTTATTCATTTTTATTGTTTTAATTGTGTGTTGGTTGCTTGCACATACATGAGTATGAATCCCCACGTAGGCCAGAGGTGGGGGATCCCTGGATTCGAAATGACAAGTGATGTTGAGCTATCAGACAGGTGCTGGGAACCGAACTCAGGACCTCTGCAAGAGCAGCAGGTGATCTTAACCACCGAGCCATCTCTCCAGCCTAAGGTATTTTCGTTTGTTCTTGATTGTTAGAAAAAGAACATATTCTTTATTCTTTATGTTTTCTACTGATACATTACTGTAATAAAAGCAGAGAAGACACACTATGCAATCAAGGTCTCACCTATGTTATTTTTAATAATAAAGTAATTTGGGCTGGAGAGATGGCTCATCGGTTAAGAGCACTGCCTGTTCTTCCCAGAGGTCCTGAGTTCAAATCCCATCAACCACATGGTGGCTCACAACCATCTGTAATGAGGATCCGATTTCTTCTTCTGGTATGTCTGAAGACAGCAACAATGTATTCATATACATTAAATAAATCTTTAAAAATAATAATAATAAAGTAATTCAATATTATCACTAAATAACATGACTAAAATAGCATCTTTCTATAATCTATTAGTAACTATTAAGGATCAGGTGATTTAGAAATAGCGACTCTATTTGGCAGGTCCTATAAATTCTCTTGCGTTTAAAGAAACTTGAATTTCCCAAATCAAAACAGCTAGCACAATTAGCGATGCCAGCAAAGCCTGAGGTTTGGACACACTCTTGTTTAAACCCAAATGCCACGCTCTTTTCTCTGCCACCCAGCCTCTCATTCTCTTGGTATGTGGGGCCTTGTTAACTATTGGCAGCTAAGTCAACTGCTAATTAGAGTAATTCTCCGAAAATGTTAATCAGAGAACGTTTCTTTTCTGCAGAAAATTTTCCAGCTCGCATGGAGTCGAATCCAAACGGCTACAGAGTTTGCAGTGCCTTTCTGGGGGTTCCTCTTTGTTTGGCACCGTGTTCTGCGCCCTTTCTTTCAGCTTCCTCTTTGCTTGCTCCCTGTGGCCCCGCCAGCAACTTAAATGCTTTCCTCAAATGTAACGGAGCATCCTGCTTCGTCTGCTCATCCCTTGGCATTCACTCTGCCCACTTTCTTCCCTGTCCTTCGATTCCCTCAGTCTCTGTTCCAGTCTTTCCCTCAGAGAAGACTCCCTGGCATCGCTATGAAATTGCACCTCCCACATCCCGTTCTCTTTTCCTCCCTGAGTCTATCGCTGATTGACAGCTGAATGAACTGACTTGTTTGTCTGTCTCCCTACAATATAATGCAGAGCAGCTAGGAGGGGAGGTTTGCCTATTTTTCACTTCTATAGGACTCTAGCACCTAGTAATAATGACAACTGACACATCACAGCTGCTCAAAAAACATTTGTGATATCATTGGATTGCTTGACCTTGTCAGGTGACCTGGCTCCCTGTGTGACATAATCTCATGCCAGGCAATTTAGAGACCCGAATGGAGTCATCGGTAGGGACAGGCAGTGCTCTCTGATCCCGTTTTAAGTTGTGGACATTGTCACGGTGAGCGTGGGGGGGTGTTGCAGTCTATCCACATCATATCTCCTTGCATGATGTCCGTGTAAGTTTCCTTCTTTTTGGTCTTAATTTTATCATGGGTAAAACGGATATAGCTCTTAGGTAAGCAGGGCATTAAGTTATACACTTCAATTTCCCTTTGGGGCTAAGTAGAGAGCTCCCTCCTCAGCTCCATAAACTGACTTTGCTTTCACAATCCCAGACAGCTGATTACTCAGCCAAGAGCTCTGAAAGGCCTTTGGCTAGGAACTCAGGATTTATGAAAGCCACTGTTTCTCTCTGTCTCTCTCTGTCTCTCTGTCTCTCTGTCTCTCTCTCTCTCTGTCTCTCTCTCTCTCTGTCTCTCTCTCTCTCTCTCTCTCTCTCTCCCATCTGAGCCCATAGATGACAGGGAATAGCCTCTCTGATTTATTGAATTAGCATCTCCAGTGTGGCTTTTGGTGCCAGATGAACACTTCCCAGTTTGATCAGAATCACTTGATAATGAGGATCGAATGCTATAAAGATGACAGTGGTCGTAGCAGGATCTATCACATTCTTTCTTTTCTTTTCTCTTTTTTTTTGAACCCAAACCCTCTGCTATGCCAAACATTTACACAAAGACTTAGTGTTGTTACACTTTTCTAGGACTTAACAAATTCATTATTTTTACGATGCGACCTCTAAACATTATGAGATGTTGGCTGGGAGTTAAAGTATTTTTTTAATGGAGCAAAAAAAAAAAATATGGACGCATTGGCAAAAACAATGCGTTAATCCCATGCAGTTTTGATTTCGGCTGAGTGGAGAGTAGACCAACCACAGGAATGTACATTAACAAAAGTAATAAGCTAATTAGACAGCACACAAACGTTGTATTGTCTGGGCATTAATGCTCGAAGGTCATGCCTTAGTTTACAATGGCCAAGGGGGTGTATGGAGGGAGGATTAGTTGATGGGGATCTTTCTGTGCCACAAGTTATGGGCAGGTTAAGATAATCAACGCTCTGTTTTTCCTCCCCGAGTGGTGAATAGCATCATAAAGAAGAGAAATCCGTGCTTCACAGGTTTCTGGAATACTGTATTATGCTGCTTAGCTCTCGGGACCTTGGGCAGAGGAATGGAGGAAGACGAGAAGACACACGTTCACCGGGGCTGAGACTGGGAGTCGATGGTCGAGCCAGGCAGCTATAACAAGGAAGACGGGCTGGCCCTGGTTCCTGGGTTTTAAGACATAACCCAAGAGAAAACACACGAGCACTGTGCCATGTGTACCTTTCCCCTGCCATCTTTAAATAAACACAGCAAACAGGTCCAAAAGCCCAAAGGTGGGTCTGGCACAAGACGCTGGGTTTCCTGGTGACGGGAGTCTGTATCCTGGCATTTAGTCTGTGTTTATGGTCAAAGCAGCAGACATGAGGTAATGAGGCAAAGACGGGAACACACAATAATCTCCGTACCATAAAGGCACTGTGTACTCTGTGCCTTTATTAGAGGCTGGAGGGGGCTGGAGGGGGTGGGGGGGGCGGGGGGGGGGTGGGGGGGGGCTGGAGGGGGCTGGAGGGGGACTAGAGGGGGCTGGAGGGGGCTGGAGGGGACTGGAGGAGGCTGGAGGGGGCTGGAGGGGGCTGGAGGGGGCTGAGAGGACTGGAGGGGGGGCTGGAGGGGGCTGGAGGGACTGGAGAGGGCTGGAGGGGCTGGAGGGGGCTGGAGAAGGACTGGGGGACTGGAGGGGGCTGGAGGGGGCTGGAGAAGGCTGGAGGGGACTGGAGGGGGCTGGAGGGGGCTGGAGGGGGCTGGAGGAGGCTTGGGGGGCTGCAGGGGGATGGAGGAGGTTGGAGGGGGCTGGAGGGGGCTGGAGGGGGCTGGAAGGGACTGGAGGAGGTTGGAGGAGGTTGGACTGCATCTCTTTGGGTCCCTCTGTGGCCAAGGCTTGCTCCACTCATCTGTCCACAATTGTCCAGTGTTGCACCCTAGCTACTGCAGAACAGTGAGAATTGAGAAAAGCAAAGATGTGATTAATCTGTCAGGAATGCCTGTCAGGTGATCATAGGCAATGCCAGAAACTGGTTGGTACTGGACACGATGGGTACAGGCCATGGGTTCTGTCTTAGTTGCTTTTCTCTGAAGACCAGGTTGACCTTGAACTCGGAAATCCGCCTGCCTCAGCTTCCCAGATGGAGGGATTGAAGATAGGCCCAACCACTGCCTGGCTTTTCTTAGTTACTTGTCTATTGCTGTGACCAAACACCATGACCATGGCGACTTATAAAAGAGATTGTTAGTGGACTTACGTTGGTGGAGCAAAGGCGTGGCAGCCACCTGAGAGCTTACATCTTGATCTGCAGGCAGGAGGCAAAGAGAGAGAGGGATAATGAGGTGTGTTAGGGGGAATGGCATGAGTCTTTTGGAAGCCTAAAAGGCCACCCCAAGTAACATACTTCCTCTAACAAGGCTGCACCTCCGGAAACTTTCCAAATAGGTCCACCATCCAGAGACCAAGTATTCAAACATTTGGACACATGGGAGGAACATTCTCATTCAAACCACCACAGGCTGTTTCTTTACCTCAGTGGGTTCCAGGCCTTTGCAGAGGGAACCGAGAGATGTTCATACACTCTTGTTTCATCTAGAGGGGAGAGTAAGAGTCAGCGTCATGGAGCAAAGGCTATAATTTCATAAAGGGATGTATGACTGAGAGAGAGAGTCGGTGAGCCCATTTCTTCCCTCAGGGACCCAAAGGATTGTGTGTAAATGACAGCTCTGAGTGTGTATATGTGAATTTTTCTGGTTACCTTATTGTAATTTAAAAGCTATTACGTTTCTTTATGCTATGTGTCTCTGTGTTGCACATGTATGTGTGCAATCCTTTATGTGTGTGCACATGTGTGCGTCTTGGGTGTATAGACATGTCATAGTGCATGTGTGGGACTCCCAGGTACAGGACTCAGTACCCTCTGACCCATTGATTTTGCTTCTTATAGTTTTTGTAGGCCTTTAAGTAGTTTAATTTAAAAGGATTCTCTTGCTGGTTCGTGACTCTAAATGTCAGCATTTGGAGGGAGGAAGAGAATGGAGAGCCCAAGATACGCAGTGAATTTGAGGCCAGACTGGACCACAGGAGACCGTGTTTTCAAAAGGCAAAAATGAGTAGGTTAAAAAAAAATTCTCTAGGAAAGTTATGAGACACTACGTCGAGTTACACTGTGACAGAGGTATTGCAGAGTAACCCCAAGAAAGTGTGCCAGGAGGTTAGTAATTAACTGTGAAGGCAGCAAAGATATTAGTGGGTGTAAGCTTTGCAGCTCAGCATAGCCACGGCTGAAGAGAACAGTGTGACACGCTAGACAGGAGACTCTGGTCCCTGCCAGGCAACAGCAGTCATGTCTGGCTATCACATTCCAAACGAAATCTATAATGAAATGGTCAGAGGGCAGAGACCAGGGCTAAAGCTGTTTCTGACAATGCCTGATATCCCACCAAGTAAAGGCAGCGTGGAGACGCTGCATAAAGGGGAACATGGTTACTTTTGAGGGCAAGACCGTGAAATGCTTCCGTGATAAGAGGTGCAGCGTGTTTATGGGTAAAGACTTCCAAGCGAACAGCCTTGGGAACAAGAGAGTCTGTTGAGTTCAGGGAGACAAATATTTACCAAATGAGCTTGAGACAGAAGGAGTAGCTTCCCACTTTACCAAATACAATCTTTTGTTAACAGTGCAAAACGGAGTCAAAGAAGAATTCCGTGTGTGCGTGCCTGTGTGTGTTTGACTTGACCACTGAAGCTTTCTCTCCCCAGACTTCCTCCATTTTTCCAGTCAGCTAGAGAGTATTTGGCTGTCAGACAACAGGAAAAGAGCAACCAAAGATGTATTATGGGGGGAAAGCACGTGGTTCTAGGAAATCAAAGAAAATCCTAGAGCAGATCCAATAATGGCTTCTTAATTTTAATTATAGCTCACATCAAGAAACCTTCACGTTCTAGAAACATTACCTGCTCATCTTTCTGAAGATCTGTCAGAAGCCCAGGTGTGAGAATGTAGGGGGAAAAAATCCAAACTAAATTACTATGTAACAGTACTAGTGAGATTTAATTATATGAGACACGTATTGGCATATTTCCTTTAGACCTCTTGGAAATGGTCCAGAAGGAGCCGTATTGTGGGCATAGTAACTGCTTTCAGGGTTATAGCTTGTTCACAATGTGTCAATCCCTTGTTCGAGTCACTGAAAGGACCAGTATTCAGTAGGACCAGCATTTGAACTAAGTGCGAAGCCCCCTCAAATGTACCGAAAATGAGGACGCATGGGAGCAATGAAGCCTATGCCAGCCTGTGAGGGCTGTTAGCGTGTTCTGAATTCATCAATATGTGCTGTGCTGCGACGATGTCTGCAAGAGTGTACAGAGGTGGGGTCGGGGAGAAGAGCTGCAGGGGAGAAGGCTGGGAAGTACTTGACACCGCGAAGCTGCTCAAACAGATTAGACCTTGGATCCTGCTGAGTGTTGTCCAAGAGTAGAGCTGTTTTCTTATGTGGCAACAGACAGGAGATGATACTTCTACTCCCTCTAAGTGAGTGAATGCTTAGCCGGAGAGCAGAGCAAGCATTATCATAAATCAACTGAAGCCAGCTGGTCAAAGACGCTCGAAGCAAGATGCCAGTAACTACAAGCATCAGGTTTAGGGTAAAGGAATTGATGTTTAAGGGGGCGGATTTTTTTTTTTCTGCATGCAGTATCCGCGGTGACCAGAAGAGGGCGTTGGACCCCAGGGATCTACAAGCATAGAGGCTTGTGAGCTGCTCTGTGGGTACTGTAAATCGAACCCAGGGCCTTTGGCAAGGAAACCAGTGCTCTTAACCACCGAGCCAACCCTCTAGACTAGCAGTTTCTTTTTGGAATATTCTCCTCTCTTGTTCCTTTCGTATTCCCTTACGTATTATGTACACGAGGACTCTGTATGTACACCTGCTTGCCAGAAGAGGGCATCAGATCCCCTTACAGATGGTTGTGAGCCACCATGTGGTTGCTGGGAATGGAACTCAGGACCTCTGGAAGAGCAGTCAGTGCTCTTAACCACCGAGCCATCTCTCCAGCCCCCCGCCCCCCCTTTTTTTTGCCTCCTTGACTTTTGAGTTAGAGTTTTTTGCTATGTATCCCAAATTGACCCAAACTCTTAATCCTCCTGCCTCGGCCTCCAATGTGTTTGGAATTACAGTTAGCGTCTCTGGCTTCCTTGGCACACTTTCTGCTAGGGTTTTTCTGTTCCCATTGATGGGCAAATGCTGACATGCCTTAGACATTTATTCAAGGCCCAGCTACTCTTTATCTACATCCTTATCCAGGTGATCTTCTCTGTGGTAGACTCCGCTACTGACCTTGGTTTCATTCCTCCCGCGTCTTGTACCCAGGCTTGAAATCGGCAAAGCGTACTTCTCCTGCCCTGGACTTGGGACTTGGAACTGGGCATGCGGAATAACTAGCTTTAGGTAGTGATAAATTGGCAGAGTTCAAGATGCATCGTGAGCTTAGATAGGACCTCCCGTGCTCCCTCTTGCTCTCTTGGTACTGCGCTGTGGGCTGTGGGCATGGCCTGGAAGGGCTGTGGGACGGTGGGGGGATGGGAGACCTACAGAGATGCTCGCTTGACCCACAGACCTGCAGATGCCTAGCGAGAATGTCCATGCCAGACGCAGGCGCACACAGACTCACAGACTCTTTATGTCGCTGAGTGTTACGAATGGCTGGCTATGAGGCAACAGCAATCTGACTTCTCCTATCTAAGTAAACTATATAAGCGTCCTTTTACCTGTTCAAGCTCCAAACAGGAGGCATCCCGGGTTCTCTTTCCTGTCTCCGTTTGTATTTAGTCTGTGACCTAGCCCTGCGCAGCTCCCCGTGACCTATTTAGAGCACAGCCGCTCTCCTCTGCTTTGTGCGGTGTCTCTGACTTGGAACACTTCAATACTCCCTTTGTCAACCTGCTGTGCTTTTTCTTTAGGCCCATTCTCCACCTATCAGCCAGGGCAATCTTTTGAAAGAGTAACTCAGGTCATGCCTGCCTCTTCCCCAGTTGTCATTACCTGGAATAAATGCTGAACTCCTCCAAGACTCTCCTCTTCTGACCCCACGGCCTCACTGGCCTTGTTACATGTACCTCCAACACTCGATTGGTTCTAATTTAGGGGACTTTCCTTTACTAAGTGTATTTCTCCCAGCTAGTACCTGAGCCGCTGTTGTCCCACCGTGTGACTCAGAGCTTAAATAGGACCCTTTCAGAGAGGCCTTCTTTGAGAAGGATGGCCAGCCTCTGCTCTCACATTTATTGGTACTATGGTGCCTGGGTCCTCCCATGAGAAGGCCTAGTTGTTTCAGCTTCTCAGAGTGCTATGGGCAGACAACATGTAGCTCTCAGAATCTTTTTTTTAATTGTATTTTTTTTAATTTATATTTCAAATGTTATCACCTTTCCCGGTTTCCCGTCCATAAACCCTATATCCTCTCCCCCTCCCCCTGCTTCTATGAGGATGTTCCCTCACCCACCCATTCCCTCCCACTTCCCCGTCCTGGCATTCCCTTACACTGGGGCATTGAGTCTTGACAGGACCAAGGGACTCTTCTCCCATTGATGCCAGACAAGACATTCTCTGCTACATATGCAGCTGGAACCATGGGTCTTTCTATGAACACTCTTGGGATGGCGGTTTAGTCCCTGGGAGCTCTGGTGGGGTCTGGTTGATTGATGTTGTTGTTCTTCCTATGGGGTTGCAAACCCCTTCAGCTCTTTCAGTGCTTTCTCTTCCTCCTCCGTTGGGGTCCTCTTGTTCACTTCAATGTTTGACTGTAAGTATCCACCTCTGTATTTGTCAGGCTCTGGCAGAGCCTCTCAGGAGACAGCTATATCAGGCTCCTATCGGCATGCACTTCTTGTCATCTGCAATAGTGTCGCTCTCAGACTCTAGGAGTTGCTTTGGTAACAAGAGAGTTGACTGACTCATTCGGGTACCCATGCCTGGGAGACCTACACTTAGTGACGTAGATAGAGCCCCATCCTCAGTAGTAGGTGCTGCCGGTGAAGAAGGAGTTTCTTGTGGAGTTGGAGGTTATCGTTGGGCAAGCTTTCCAGTTTGACTTCTCTTTCTGTATTTATAGGTCCTTCCCCTCCAGTTACCGATCCCCAAGACACTCTTTAATACAGGTATATTTTATATGTTGTGTAATATAACACGATATTAATATGTGCATAGATTAATATGTGTTCTGTGTATTAATTATGCTGATTTCACAATAGCAATGAAACTTTGTTTCTTTCGTAGTGTTTAAAAATGATTATAAAGTTATCCTCTCTGTGTGTGTATAGCCTGCTCCTGGGATGGAAGTGATGTGGGTGTGGGCCTCCCCTCCCCCACCGTACTCCAGTTCTGCATCCCGAGTGCCCTGAACAGCAGTGACACTGGCCACTGTCCTCGCCGTGGCAAACAGCTATCGGTGTGTACCAGGCGCTGTTATGAGTAACTTACCATGTGGACCCACTTCCTCGTCCTGCCCCGCCCCTCCGCACACTGGAACTATTTGCTCTACCTTACAGAGGGGCAAACACAAATACAGAGAGACCAGTTGGCCATCCCAGAGTTACACAGCAGGTAAGTGGCACAACCCACATTGGAACTCAGGCAATCTGGGTTTACGGTCTATGTACTTTGACAAGCCACATGCGAGGTTCTCTGTCTGTCAGTCTGTCTGTCTGTCTGTCTGTCTCTCTTCCCTTCTTTTCTTTCTTTCGTTCCTTCTTTCCTTCTTTCTCTCGTCCTTCCTTTCTTGTCTTTCTTTTGCCATAGCCGCTGTTCAAATAAATGTTTGCCAAGTCATAAGATGAACAGAGGAGAGTACTTGGGCTGCTTTTCTAATCTAGGGTTTGAAGAGTTCACCTCTCCTCCCAGTCGTGTCACTTTTGTTGCTATTGTTGTGACGAGGCCTCACTCACTTGGCAGCTAAGGCTGGCCGTGAACCCACAATCCTCCCGCCTTAGCTCCCTGAACGCTCAGGTCACAGGTGCACACCTCCATGCCCATCTGATAGATATTTTGAGCGACCATGATATGCCAGGTCTGGTGAAATGTTTTGGGAACATAATATGAATGAACCACATGGGATCCCCCTCCCCACGCAGCTTGTTACATTTAAAGGAAGAGAGTAAATCATATTTGAAGATAAATATGGTATTGGATATTATTACTACCTGCTAACCAAAATGCTTGGCTGACTTTTCTGGCCCCAGAGAACCACCTATAGGACCCATAGGATCTATTATCAGGTGACAAGTCTGTGAGGGTGAGGAAAATGTTTCCTATAGTCACACACACACACACACACACACACACACACACACACACACACGTGCATTAGTGTTTTGTTTATATGTGCTATCGAGTGTTTGTCTGGGGTCTGCGGAGATCAGACAAAGAGGGTGGATCTCCTGGAACTGGGGTTATTGATGGAGGTGTTAGAAAGGAACCCAGGTCTTCTGCAAGAGCAAGCCATACGCGCTCTTAGCCGCTGTGCCATCTCTCCAGCCCCGACTACATTGTTTAAAAATATATTTATTGGGGTTGGGATTTAGCTGCTGGTGCCATCTCTCAAGGCCCTGGGTTCAGTTGTTCAAAAAAAAAAATATATATTTTTTTTATTTTATATATACATGTGTTTTGCTTATAGGTATGCATATGAACTACATGCACGCAGGTGTCCGAGAAGACTAGACAAGGATGTTGAGTTCCCTGGGATGGGAGTTACAGGGTATTGGAAGCTGGCCCGTGGGGGCTGGGGATCTGTGTAAGAGCAGCCAAGTGCTCTTGTCAGGGGACAACTTGCCTGGGTCAGTTCTCTCTACCATGTGGATTCCAGGAAGCGAACTCGGGTGTTCAGGCTCGGCAGCACATGTCTTTGCTGAACTATCTCACTGGCTAACCAGCATCCTTTTCTCCCCTGAGATGGAAGCAAACTCATTACACTTCAGCCTTCCAGTAAAGGGGAATGGTCTTAGGCAGGGGGATGGCTCACTGGGTAAAGGTGCTTGCACCCAACATTAAGGACCTGAGGATGATCCCAGAACCCACAGGGTGGAAGGGGAGGATCAGTTCCTGCAAGTTGCCCTCTCACCTACACATGCATGGTGGCACATACATTCACACCAGACACACATACATTCACACACACACACACCCCAAAATAAATGTCCTGTTTTGTTTTTTAAAGGAAGACTGAAGCTTTTGTTTGTAATGGTGACTCACTGTAGGAAGAATTACCCAGGTCATTCTTCTGCATCTTGGTCCTGACTCAGTCCAGGAAGCGATCCTGAGGACAAGACAGAGGCTCAGAAGGAACTGAGGTCGGCTCTCTCTGCCGTCTGAGAACACACTTGCTAAGGAGGAAATGCTTTCTGTGGTGATCAAGGGCAGAGGTTGGGGGTTCAGACCCAGCCTGCACTTTTGCTCTGTCTGTCTGTCTGTCTGTCTGTCTGTCTGTCACACAGTGACCTGTGTGCTTAGCTGAGCTTCTTTCAAATGGGGTGACAGTTGCGTCTGCGTCCCAGGTTTGCATCAAGTGGCTCCGAGGATGACACATATTGAACTGTTTTCAGGGAAAATTGCATCTGGGGTTCAGCCAGCCTGGGCCTCTGGGTTCTCTGGGTGTTGTAAATGACAACCTGGCACTCTCTTGTCCCTCAGTCTGGTGAAAGGCGGAAGCCGAGTGGTGAGAGGCCAGGTTCTAGTCACACTGCCTCCGCGGCTTTTTCTGCAGTACTTGTAGTTCACTAACTGCACCTCTTCCAGACCGAAAGGCCACTGCTCATTGCCTCAGTCAGCTCTCCTCTGGGGAGCGTCGGCCTTCTGCTCCTCTTTCCCCTCTCGGATTATCGGAACAAGGACACACAGACTGTATCCACAGGGCAAGGGGTGCTGGGCCTGTTGGCCAGCGAGAAAAGGGTGTCTCTCTGTAGAGTGTAAATGTCTCTGCAGAGGGAGGGAAAGATGTCTCTCTGTAGGGTGTAAATGTCTCTGCAGAGGGAGGGAAAGATGTCTCTCTGTAGAGTGTAAATGTCTCTGCAGAGGGAAGGATGTCTCTCTGTAGGGTGTAAATGTCTCTGCAGAGGGAAGGATGTCTCTCTGTAGGGTGTAAATGTCTCTGCAGAGGGAAGGATGTCTCTCTGTAGGGTGTAAATGTCTCTGTAGAGGGAAGGATGTCTCTCTGTAGAGGGAAGGTGTCTCTCTGGAGAGTGTAAATGTCTCTGCAGGGGGAGGGAAAGATGTCTCTCTGTAGAGTGTAAATGTCTCTGTAGAGGGAAGGGTGTCTCTCTGTAGAGTGTAAATGTCTCTGTAGTGGGAAGGATGTCTCTCTGTAGAGTGTAAATGTCTCTGTAGTGGGAAGGATGTCTCTCTGTAGAGTGTAAATGTCTCTGTAGAGGGAAGGGTGTCTCTCTGTAGAGTGTAAATGTCTCTGCAGAGGGAAGGATGTCTCTCTGTACACTATAAATGTCTCACTGAAGCAAGTGTCTTTGACACTTAAATAACCTAAATTTGTACAAGTGGCAGTGGCTTGGGGCCTTCTCTTCCTCCTTCTTTTCCTTTGCCATAAGGAAAAAAAAAACGGAGTATCTCCTCTTGTTCTCATTTCATTTTTTATTCCCCCCCATCTTCCTTTAAAGGAGGAAATAGGAAAAGAAGAAATATGAGGTGAATCAGAGGTCTTTTTAAACAGACCCCCAAAGCGGGTTGGAGATGTCTGAGGGAAGATTCATACAAGGTTGTTTGAAAAATACATTTGGACCTAGAACAAGACGGCAGAGCACCAGCCTTACTGAATCCCGACTGAGCGAAGACTTCCCGGTGGGGAGCCAGCCACACAGAGTCATGGACGTACTGTCAATGCCCGGTGGGTGGACTCTTCTGCGCAAACTCCCGGCTCGCAAGTGTTGGCTCGAGACTCTGTGGTGGAGATTGTAAACCACCGTCCTCCGTTTTTTGCCCAGAGCCTGAGGGTAATTCGCTTAATCCCAGGTTGACCTCCCTGTAGAATCAGCTCGCAGCACACAATAAATGAGGCAGGGGGTGGGCGGCGGAGTTAATTACTGGGCTTTGGTCCGTTCAGTGTACGAAGCACATACGGACAGTACTAGAGTTTTGACGTGAGTTGAGGGACCTGAATGTGCTGCGACTCGCCAATGGCTTGAAAGAATGCCTAGGATTTCTCTTCTGTTATGGTCACTGTCACTTCTCAGAAGCAAAGGGATCTTCCTGTGCTACTGTGATTGGACGAGAGCAGCCCTTGGCTCGCTCACAGGGAGCAAAGCTACCCGGTATTTCCCAGCGTAGACTAGCGAGGGAGAGCTTGGTTTCCTCACACAGGGGTTTCGGGCAGAGCTGTTGTAAGTAAGCAATAAGACATTAGGAGAACTCATGGGCTTGGTGCAGGGAAGGACCTCGTCAGAGGTGGGAGGAAGACGTCTGCTGCTTTCTCCTACGCATTAGGCAGACCTCAAGGACTTCTGCTTTGTGGCCATTTCCCAACCACGACAGTTTCCTATTCTGGAAATGTATCAGTCACTTAGGGACCGTGTTTAGGACAGTCGTGATGATCTGGAACTCACTGTGTAGATCAGTCTGGCCTTGACCTAACAGAGATCTGTCTGCCTCTGCCTTCCGAGTGGTGGGATGAAAGATGGACACACCGTCGTGCCTGGCTGGAAATGTCTGTTAGTCCGTCACAGATATCAAGTGCTGGGTAGGTCCACTTGTGGTTTGAGAAGCAACAGATTAGGATAGCCATCTTCTGAAGGCCCCTCCACCCCTGAGCAGCTAAGCTCAGTCAGAGTAGGGGTTTGATGGGGTTCACTGCTATCTCCTCACAATCAGAACTATGCTAACCACAGAGGTGGGTGATAGGGAATTATACATCAATGCAGAGTTACAACCTAACCAATTGTACTGAGGAGGGAGCACAAAGCTTTAGGGAGCACAGGGCTTTAGGGAGCATGGAGCTTTAGGGAGCACAGGGCTTTAGGGAGTACGGGGCTTTAGGGAGCACGGGGCTTTAGGGAACATGGAGCTTTAGGGAGGACACAGCTCTAAAGCAGTGTTGTGTAGTTGAGGGATCTTACGATTTAACAGCCTCTAGTTTTGAACACTTGGCTTTGCTAGGTGACTGTTACGTGGCCTTTGACAAATTATTTTACTGTCTTTAGTTCTACAGTCTTCGTCTTTGAAATGAAAAAATGATACCTACATCCAAGAGAAGAAGAAGTGTGATTATTAGTACGAGGATGTTTGGAACTCTGAAGGTATCTGTTTGCCGCTCACTCACATCTCTAGCCCCAATCCCATTGCTTGGGTTTCTTTAGTTGAGATACTAGGGTTAGGAAAGGGAAGCTGTGGGGACCTGGAAGGACAGCATGGGGTGAGCAAACCACAGTGATACAGGTGTATATTATGTCCTAGCAGAACTCGTTATTCTATCCGCTAGAATAATTATTTAAAAGGGGCAAATATCTATCCATTGCTCCCCACTAGGTTCTGAGCCACTCTCGATGTTGTAGGACACTTAATGTTTGGTTCTTACATGTGCTAATTCACTTCCTGTCTGAAAGAGAAAAAGCATACTTAAAACAGATACTTATCCTGAACAATTGACTATGAACAATATGGAGCTTTAATCGCTGCTTTGCCAATAGGATAATTTTTTTGTTTTTTATTCATTATTTCATTTATTTACATTTCAATGTCCCCCTTCCTGGTTTCCCTCTGCAACCCCCTATCCAATTCCCCTCCCCTTTGCCTCTATGAAGGTGCTCCCTACCCACTCCCCCATTCCCACCTTAATCGCTTTCACATCCTCCTACACTGGGATATCAAACCTCCACAGGACCAAAGGCCTCCCCTCCCATTGATGCCAGACAAGGCCATCCTCTGCTACATATGTGGCTGGAGCCATGGGTCCCTCCATGTGTACTTTTGGGTTGCTAGTTTAGCTCTGGGGGGGGGTGTCAGATTAGTTGAAAGATAATACGATTTTAATAGGATAGCAGTGGATCAAACGAAATGTTGGGGGAGGGCTTTCTTAACTTCCTTTGCTTCTCTGAGACATTTGGTAAAACATGTAAAATTCAGAGCTGAGCAAAATGGACGAACTGGGCAATGCTGTTTGAGAACGTTTCTGCTTTGAATGGTTTAGCACGGTATCGCTCACGTGCACAGAGCATGTTGGTAGAAACGTCCACCTTCATGTTCTCAACTGTTATCAGAAGCTATGGAGGTCACTGCAGGGCACTGCCAGGCAAGCGTCTGTGACAGATTGTCACGGGCCGGACGGGAGTCTTCTCACAGGAAGAGATGCCGAGTCTTTTCTACGTTCCCTTGATTTTTCTCTTCCTGTCCAGCAAGGACTAGGCTAGCCTGTATTTTATTTCTCACCTGTGAGATGGACAACTGAAGTATGGAGCCTGTGATCCTGGTTTATTTGTGTTTTGGCTCTATGCTTTGGAGGCAGGCCCTATGCTGGCCTTTCCCAATGTCATTTCTCATTCACCTTTCTCCTTACTTGAGCCTACAGTGGGGAGTAGCCGAATGTGTGATCGAGACTGGCACAGCCTGAGGGGAAATTAGGAAGCTGTCCAGGCAACCTGATTTATGAGCCATTGAAAGGCACATCTGACCAAAAATATCTCCTGCACTGACCTGCCACCAGCACCAGAGATCCCCGATTAGAACTGCCCATTAAAAGCTTTTCTGTGACTTACCCAGTTTCCTTGGGTCCACAAAGCGTTATCTGAGGGAGACTTTGGAAAGTAGGGAAATGGGAACGTGTTTCACTAGGATGATTTTCTTTATCTTCGTCTGTTAATCTCTTGTTCAAGAATAGCAACCTGACGAGGCCAGTGGCAAGTTAGCTCAAGACCAGAAGGAAAGCTTAGAGCTTGTCTGTCACCTTAATGGAATTCTCAGCAATAGGGACCAGAAGGCGACTGGAGACAAGACGGTGAAAGTGAATGGCGGCAAGTCACGGGAGAGAAGATGGCCGAAGTGAACTGAGGAGTTAAGGTGTTAAAGACAGACAAGGCAGGTACCTCACAGTCACATTCACAAAGCTTAGGACGTAAGGCCATACTAAGTGGACTAGGAGAGATCCTTTGAATTTAACGTTTCGCGACTTCCATTCTCTTAGTAGCCTAGCTCACCTTGCTGTAGCAGGGCCAAAGACTCCGTTGTTCATAAAGTGACATCTCTGACAAAGACCAAGTAGATTTACGGCTAGACGGAGATATATTTGCAGAGTCACACTAACGAATCATTTTATGACTTTGTGAAGGCTGTTCCAGAGACGGCTCTAATGGCCATGTTCCTCGGTCCGAGATACCGCCTCTCTCTGAGCCACTAACGGAACCTATTAAAATGTTCCTCCTGGCGGGCTTGGTGGTGCGTGCCTTCAGACCTAGCCCTTGAGAGATGGGAGCAGGAGGATGAGAAGTTCAAGGCCACCCTCAGTCACACGTGGGAGTCTAGGCTGTGTGATATCCTATATCAAAAAGCAAAGCAACAACAACATAAACAAACAAACAAACAAACAAATAAAATGTGAATCCCTGCTCCCCACCCAGATCTTTGTAAAGGCCCCGGGGGTGTGTGTTTGGGACATTGTATTAAAAAGCCATGTCTGGGGTTGGGGATTTGGCCCAGTGGTAGAGGGCTTGCCAAGCAAGCGCAAGGCCCTGGGTTCGGTCCCCAGCTACTGAAAAAAAAAAATAGAAAAAAAAAAAAAAAGCCATGTCTGCTGAATTTTACACCAACTCCTAGCATAGAGGCGAAGAATGTAAACTCCCAAGGCCCGTGCATCAGTAGCCTTGTTACTCATTCATTCTGTGTTTTGAATATATTAGTTATTGAACCTCTCTTGCCCTTAGGTTCAGCCTAATAGTATTAAGGACCTTACAAAGTTATCACTGTATGTGACCGTTCTTATGATTGCCATGAGAAAAGGCTCTTAGGTAATGGTTACTGGCTTTAGTGACATAATATGACTACAATTTTGTTGACTGGGTACTCTGTGGAAGGGAAATGGAAAATCCCACCTCACTATATCGTAAAATCAAGTTGGCTTTTTAATTTTCCATAAAAAACGGATTTTCTTATTTTATTTTACGAGTGTGAGCAGTTGCCTACAAGAGGCAATGTGCACCACACACGTGCCTGGTGCCCAAGGAGGCCGGTGGGTGGTGTTGGATGCCCCGAAACTGGAGGTACAGGTGGTTTGTGAGGCAACATGGGGGTTCTGGGAACCAAACTTGGGAGCAGGAAGAGCTCTTAACCGCCGAGCGGTGTCTGCAGCCCGGGCTCGCTAATTTTCTCATTACTAAGCATTTTCTAATGCTTCTGTGGCATTTTATCATGCGTAGTGGTACCAACTCCCCCAATACAACTAACAAGAGAAGTATTAGATAGAAATACTCAATGATAAATATCCATATGGATGTGTAGCTATGAAGGAAATCGTTGGCTGAATGTACTCTGAAATATTTTACCCACGCTTACTACAGGGACGAGCCGCCTGGTTCTGTTTGCAGCTACAGCTTCCCTTCGTCTTTCCCCCTTCGTCTCCTGCCTCTTCCTAGCCATCTGAGGTCCACAAAGTGCCTGCGTTCTGCAGTTGCCCCTGTTCCCCATCTCACTCCGGTGTACTGCCCTCTCATTCATCTTGCAAGCGGACCTTGCCCACGCAGCACACGTCGAAGCTGAGAGAATTGATTGGACACGCTGCCGAGTCAGCGTGGTCAGGGTCGTTCCTGAGGAATGCAAGTACCCAGAGGGACCTTACAAAGCAAGGCCAAGGGGAAAGGGTAGAGGTCAAAGGGAGGCCCCTACTATTTCGACTTAGTATAAATGGTGGCTGGCAGTGTCGTAATAAGGACAAAGGCAGTAGAAAAATCGTGTGGCCACAGGAATACAATAGAGGAATACACGAGCCTGGAGTCCGGAGAAGGAAAATAAGAAAAAAGCGGAGCCTCAATGCTCTTCTCTAAACCATGGTTCAAGAGAAAGGACTGCTAAGAAAATGTCATCGTTAGCATCAGTTGCTATGGATACTTTCCCTCGGATACCTAATGACTCCAGAATCCTATTAAAGCTTGAGACGTGAGCATCGTGAATTAGAATGCACAGGTTCAAACCCAGGCTTCACACAGTTCAGTTTCTCTGTGCCTCAGTTTCCTCACCTGGGAAATGGACACAGCAATAGAGCGCACATCAGCAATGTTTAGGAGAACGAAACGAAAGCAATACCTAGATAGCACTTAGAAAAATACCTCGTTTGTAGAATTAAATTAACAGTTAATTATTGGAGTGCTGCATATGTGAGCGGTTGGAGGCGTGTACTGTGGCACACGTCGGGAGGTCGGAGAGCAGTTTTGTGGAATCAGTTCATGCTTTCCACCTTTGTGTGGGTTCTGGGGATCAAAACTCAATTGTCAGGCCTTGGCAGGGGGCAGGGGCAGGGGCAGGGGGGGCAGGGGCAGGGGGGCAGGGGCAGGGGCAGGGGAGGGCAGAGGGCAGGGGGCAGAGGGCAGGTGCCTTTGCCTGCAGAGACTTCCTGTCTTACTTGCGAATTTTTAGTTTTTGTTTCTTTTTTTGGAGGCAGAATCTCTCTATGTATCCTCGAACTCACAGAGATCCTCCTGCTTCTGCCTCCCAAGTGCTGGGATTAAAGAGGTGGGGCCACCACACTGAGCTGAAGTCACCAGGTTTTATTCTCCACTGCTGGTAGCACCCAGGCGTTCCAAGCAGATCACTGTTCTGAGACTGTGAAAATTTTGCTAGAAGAAGCCACTTTTTTCCCCCCTGACAAACAAGATTCCTTATCTGGCTGCTATTCCCTCCTGTTCCAACAAAAAAAGTACAGTGATTTATCACATCCAGGGCCACTCGGGTGGTCTAAGCCACTGTTCTACTGCGGTTTTGTACCCCTCGCCCTGACCTGCAATAAGCAGTCTCACATTTTCGAAGGGTTTGGTCCATGTTTCTCTCTCTCTCTCTCTCTCTCTCTCTCTCTCTCTCTCTCTCTCTCTCTCTGCATTTTTAGTTTTTCGGCATGCATGGATACTGGAAACCTGAGCATTTATCATTTAAAAGATTGTAGGTGTCCAGCAAACTCATTCACGTTTGAACAGTACAGAAACATCTTGGCCGCAATGCCAGGCGCGGGGCATCGTGCCTGAGAAAGCACAGCCAGACACATCCTTCTCCGAGAGGACGGTTAAGAACAAGCCATCAGTCATGCGAGGCGCACTCCTTCCCCTCCGTTCCATTCTTATCATACCGATCTCCCTTGCAAAGTTGAAGCTGCTCATAAATATTTTCCTTCCAAACTGTGGGAAATAAGTTGTAACCCTGGCTCTCTGGTTACATTAGAAGACTGTTTATCATCTGAACAATGACTACACAAGCAGTGTGGTCCTGGGACCTCTGACAAGGGGCACACGGGGCGCTCGCCCTTATTCTCAGGCATTCCGGGGGAGTGGTGGGGGGACCGCCACCAGGAGACGTTTTCCAGGGCTCCTTTTCCTACCCTTCAGAGTGCCATCTCTGATCGCTTTAGAAAAAGGATTTGCTTTGCAAGAATGTAAAGTGTCCCAAAGAACTGTTTACCCGTACTAGGACTCGCTTGTTTGCTTAATCCAGCCAGATGGACGGCGCCTCTTGACTCGCGGCCGCATCCCCACAGATTTGACCTCATTCCATGGACACTATTAAAAGATTATCCTATTATTGGGACTTTCCATTGCATCAAATACTAAACATTAGCAACATCCCTCTGCAGGGAGAATGATGTAAGAAGGGGGCACAGACTGTCGACCTCAGGCACATCACGAGGATAGGTATGTGGAGATTGCTTAACGGTTGGCTGACTAATTAAGCCCAGCGGTACAGGCAAGAAAGCTCTAGGGACGCAAACTTTCCCAGCGGCTCCTGAAGGGTGTGTTTGGGTTCATAGGCTGCCATAGACGGAAGTGTTCCTGGACTCTGTTGACTCGGCATCCAGGTGGTTATTTTGTGAAATGTTCCCAAGAGAGCGCGCATACAGAACCAAGGCAGTGACGGATGGGGGGGATGGGATGTAGTGAGGAACAAAATGAGAATTCTTTCCCCTTTTCTTCTCCAAGACTGTCCTCGCCTGACTTCACCACCCCTAACTTTGGGCCGAAGGATGCTCAGAGGATGTTAGATGAGGCAGAGGAGAGACCGCAAATGATTTCAGAATCGAGATACTTAAGAAATCCTTACATTAAAGATTTCTTCTTAAAAGTAACTTGTTTGTTTTTATTTTATGCGTATCGGCGTTTTGCCTGCCCGTCATGTCTGCGTGAGGGTGTCAGATATTGGAGTTACAGACAGTTATGAGCTGCTCTGTGGGTGCTGGGAATCGAACCCAGGTCCTCTGAAAGAACAGTCAGTGCTCTTAGCCACTGAGCCATGGCTCCAGCCCCTAAAGATTTCTTTTTAATGATGCAAGAAATGCGCCTTGAAGAGCAACTATCAGGAGAGAAATTCTAGTCACAGAGTCAGCTTGCTGTCATGGCAAATACCTGAGACAAATATCTTAAACAAGAAAGGGCTTACAGTCATCCAATTAGACAAGATGGATGAAGCAAAGAAGGGCAGGCCGACAGGAGCCGGATGTAGATCGCTCCTGAGAGACACAGCCAGAATACAGCAAATACAGAGGCGAATGCCAGCAGCAAACCACTGAACTGATAATAGGACCCCCGTTGAAGGATTCAGAGAAAGAACTGGAAGAGCTTGAAGGGGCTCGAGACGCCATATGTACAACAATGCCAAGCAACCAGAGCTTCCAGGGACTAAGCCACTACCTAAAAGACTATACATGGACTGACCCTGGCTCCAACCTCATAGGTAGCAATGAATATCCTAGTAAGATCATGAGGGTAAGGGGAAGCCCTGGGTCCTGCTAAGACTGAACCCCGAGTGAAATGGGTTGTTGGGGGGAGAGTGAGCAAGGGGGGGGGATGGGGGGGGGAACACCCATAAAGAAGGGAAGGGGGGATTAGGGGATGTTTGCCCGGAAACTGGGAAAGGGAATAACACTCGAAATGTATATAAGAAATACTCAAGTTAATAATAATAAAAAAAAAAAAAAAAGAAAGGGCTTACAGTAACAGATGTCCCAATCCATGGTCACTTGGGCCTGTTCTGAGGTAAACTATCAGGACATGGGTGTGGAAGAACAGGAGACCTCATGTTGTGGTAGCCAGAAAGCAAAGAGGTCGGGAGAAGAATGAGCTGTGTCCCCAGCATCCCCTCCAAGGGGACCTCCCTTCCAGCCATCAGGCGCCACCAGGGTTGATGACCAAACCTTTTGCATGTGGGCCTTAGACCTGGGGACACGTAAGGTCCAAACTGTCAACAGAAAGGAAAAACATATTAAAGCCCGAACAATTAGGCAAATTAGATAAGATTAAACTTTTAGTCATGATTTTACTCAGCTCCATTTTAAAAAAACAAAAAACAAAAAAACAAAAAACAAAAAACAAAAAATAAAAACCAAATCACCAGATGAATTTTAATTGTTGGGGAGAGTGAAGGCAAACCCAGCCCACGGTCAGTGAAGGTAAGCTGAGTAGTGTGGATGTATATAAAGGAGAAACCTATGTCCCCTAGAAGGACACACATTGCTATGTTTTAAGATAGTGTACAATCCCACAACCGTTCCCTTAGGCTGGGGGGATGACTCTGTCCATTGTTCTGAGGTTTTTTTCCCTACTTAATGATTCCCATTTCATGCTCTAGTTTTTTTTTTTAAATAACCAGCACATCTGCTGTCCTTTTTAAAGGGCAATAAGAGAAATGGAAAATCCTATATCTGATGCTTTCAAACTATTTTTCCGGGTACGATATAGTACCCAATATGTTGTATAAGTTGCCCGAAAATTGTAATACCAGATACTTGTTCATCTTCTGGGATAGATAGGAAGACGTAAGAAGCCAGGAGACATGCTACAGGTGAAAGCAGATTTTGCAGGAATATATATATATATTCCTGTCAGGTTTGCTGACAGACATGACTACCCACTGACCCATCTCACTAGCCTTCTTTCGTGCTGTTATGATTCTTACAGCAGGTGAGAGGGCTCTGTGGGTAAAGGCGCTTTCGGCCAAGCCTGACTGAGTAAGAGCCTTGGAACCCACACAGTGGATGGGAAGGAGGGCTCCTGCCAGTTGCCTTTTGACCTCGACCTGACTGCCGTGGTGTGGATACTCCTCACTAAACGATATCAAAATTAAGTGAGTTTAAAAGTAAGCATGTTTGGCTGGAGAGATGACTCAGCCGTTAAAGGATAGGCTCACGACAGAAACCATAACAAAAAAGTATGTTATAAAAACAGTAATGTAATAGCCAAAGGTTGTAGAAAGAAAACCCATTTGAATTTGCTTCTACTCTGTTCCTAAATCCTAGAGTAACTGGGTAGTATTGTCTTTTAAGACTATTTGTTTAGTGTGTGTGTGTGTGTGTGTGTGTGTGTGTGTGTGTGTGTGTGTGAGAGAGAGAGAGAGAGAAAGAGAGGTGTTGGCACATATGTGGTCTGATGCACACATAGAATTCAGAGGACAACGGTCGTTTCTTTTATTGTGTGGGTTCTAGGGCTCGACTCAGGTCATCAGGCATGCGTGGCAAATGCTTCCACCCACTGAGCCCTTTCCCCGGTCCCTCGAAGTTAATTCCTCTTGGAATTAGATTTAAGTTCCCTTATTAAGAGAAGCTCATCTGTAGCATCGGTGAAGAATTGGTCAGGAGACAGAGTTCAGGAGGCCATCTGCCTTTATTACATACACGAAATATAAAAACCAAGTCACAAAGCAATATATATATATTTCTTTTGTGAGTCCACAGGACCTCAGGGAAAATATGCTGCGGATATGGATCTAAGGTTTCGGCACTGTGGTTCCTGGTTTGTAAGTTCAAGTACAGTAGAAACCGTCTGCAGCCAGGCTATGCCCGGATCAGGAAGACGGAAGACAAGAGAATGAGCAAGCTGGTGAACTAGCACATACGTTGGGTTAGGAGCAGGTATTTACTGTTAATACAAGAAGGAAGAGAACTGGTCCGATACTCATGTTTAAATACTAAACAAAAAATAGAACAAATTCTGTGTTTACAATAATTTTCGAAGTGTGTACAAGTGCCTCACAAATAAATGAGCTTTTTTTTTTTTTTTTTTTTTGACATTTTGACGTCTACTTCCCCTCTAGGCAAACATGTTTCTACACTTATGTTTCTTTTAAAGTCTCTCTCTCTCTCTCTCTCTCTCTCTCTCTCTCTCTCTCTCTCTCTCTCTCTCTCTCGTTTCATTATGGCCAGTAGCTCACAATCTAAACTCTCACCCCAAACCCGAGACTTCACACACAAACATTCTCCTTCCAGGCTGTGTGTTTACAGTGTTTCTCCCAGTGTCTGGAGCTAACCGCATAGCTCCCTTCAGCCACGGCTCCTCTCCATCCGCAGTGGTGGAGCTTCTGTTTCAGTAGGGTCCTCAGGCAGCCCCTCTCTTCTCCGCCTGACAGTCGCAGTCTCCGGACTTTCACAACATACGTGGTAGGTAAAGTGCTTTACACAGGGAAATACGATATATACACACACGGAGAAGTCCCATCCGCATCCCGCACACCGACGTCCACACACAGCACACAAGACAAGGCTCTTTTTAAGAAATGCCTTTCCTACGAGTAGAGTTGGAGGGTGGGGGTGGGGGGTGGGGCTGGGGAGTGTGTCCCAAAAAAACCTCATTGATTTCCTTAAATAGCTTCAAACACGTATCTGAGCCAGGAGGAGACCCTGTCAGGGAATGGATACCTGTGAGATATCGTGTCTCTGCTAAGATATTCTCAGTAAACTATGGCTTTCAGAAGCAGTCTCACTTAAAGCAGGTATGGACTTGGGGTTTCCATTTCTCTTTATGGAGCAAGACCGTCTTCAAACACAGATCTAGAATGGATATGGTTAGTCAAGGCCTACGCATTGGAACACTTCCCCCCCACCCCCTACATTTTGGCACTTAAAAAAATATTCCAGTTTTATTTCGAGGTCTCTTTTTCATTAGGCTTGTGTGTCTGCTACTCAGAGAAGAGCCCCTGTGTGCTTAAGACCTTCTTCAGTGCCCCACGCATTCTCTTTTTAAGATGTGCATGACTCTTCTCCCAAGAGCTGGTTTCCAGGGCTGGACGAAGCTTTTCATATTCACGATTAATCTGCCTGTCCTCACGTCCTCATAGCCAGCTACCAGGTACTCCAAGCCTGAAAACACAAACAGGATACGCGAGTTACACTCTTTGGCCTTTGTTTTGAGTTTGTTTTTGTCTTTTCAAGACACGGTGTTTTCCACGTAGCTCTCTGGCTGTCCTGGAACTTGCTCTGTAGACCAGGCTGGCCTGCAACACACAGAGATCCTCCAGCCCCTGCCTCCAGAGTATCAGGATCAAAGGTTTGCGGCATGACCACCGGGCACGCATTAAACTCGATTAAAGCACATGCTGTGACCTTAGCAGGTCCATCGTTACTGGTTCATGGTTTTACACAGGCATGGTTTTATAAGATGGAGGGTCACAGATACTAAGAGATGACATTTAGTATGTAATATACACCATATACTGTGCACATGTTATCTCATGTGACCTCGACAATGACTTCTAAAGTACCTTGTCTCTTCCTCTGTACAAGTCAGAAACTGAGGCTCCGGGGTTGGGACGCTCATTCAGTTTCTCCTACCACATAGGAGCACCTTAAATCAAACTCAGAGCTGTCTGATTCTTGACTTCCGTATTGTTCCACCCCGAGTGAGAGAGGAGGAGGGGATCCATGGGCACTTGATCCATCAATATCCCTTGTGTGTGTTTGGCAGCAGCAATTAAGAAGGACTTTACGAATCAGGTGGTGGTGGCGCACACCTGTCATCCCAGCACTTGGGAGGCAGTGGCAGGTGGATCTCTGAGTTCGAAGCCAGCCTGGTCTATAGAGTGAGTTCCACAACCTAGCCTTTAGTGAGAGTTCCGGGACAGCCAGAGCTACACAGAGGAACCCAGTCTGGAAGAACAACAAGCAAGCAAACCAAACCAAACCAAACCAAACCAAACCAAACCAAAAAGACTTTGCAAAAATGAAGCAACTATTTGAAAAATATTGGACTGGAAGCATGGCTCAGCGGTTAAGAGCACTGACTGCTCTTCCAGAGGTCCTGAGTTCAATTCCCAGCAACCACATGGTGACTCACAACCATCTGTAATGGGATCGGATGCCCTCTTCTGGTGTGTCTGAAGACAGCGGCAGTGTGCTCACAAACATAAATAAATGAAAAAAGAAAAAGAAAAGTGTTAAAAGAAAGTTACAGGTGTCATAAAAGGACACACGTTCTCTATACTCTTTGAGGAATGACTATAAGTAGCTTGCTTATGAATAAAATAAAAACAATGACAAAAATTAATGAAACTCTATCGCACTCATTGCTGCCCTTATAATTAAAAAAACGTTCAGGCTTAAGAAAAAAAAAGCTTGGCTAGCAACTGCACAGACACAGACAGTCCTGTCTCTTTCTGTATTAATTAAGGAAATGACGGTATCCCACGTGGTGTCAACTTTGACATGCAGAAACAATTTTATAAAGGCTAGGATTAGAAAAAATAATTACGCCTATAACTTTCTAAGACAAAAAGCTGTATACTTCAGAAGTTTTAATGAAGACACTGGATGTTAAAATTCAAATAATTATCAGTTTAAATTTATGAGCCACGTGTAGTGACACATGTCTGTAACGCTAGTTATTATGGCTACTTGGGACACTAGGGCAAGAGGATCCCAAGTCTGAGGTCACCTGGGTAATGTAGCAAGACTTTGTCTCAAAGGAAAAAGGACTGTTGCTATAACTCAGAGCTAGGACGCTTGCATGGCTATGCACTTTCGATGTGTGTGTGTGTGTGTGTGTGTGTGTGTGTGTGTGTGTGTGTTTGTGTGTTTGTGTGTGTGTGTGTGTATTGCTTTGCCTAATACTTAAATAATAAAGTTCTCTTTTTACAAACACAATAAGCATTTACAAATCCACCAGAACTTCAGGGCTGGTGAGATGACTCAGCGGTTAAGAGCAGCGGCTGTTCTTATGGGGGATCCTGTGGGTTCGATTCCCAGCACCCACATGACAGTTTGCAATCATTTGTAACTCCAATCCGAGGAGACACAACACCCTCTCCCGGCCTCTAGGCACTGCATGAACATGGTGCCCAGACATGCATGCAGGTAAAACATGCATACACACAAAATACAAATATGTGTTTAAAAATACAAATAAAAAAAGACAAAGATCAAGTATTTTAAATTACTTTCAAGCCATAAATAGAACAAATAGTACAGGTCTTTACCATTTACTATATTGATATAAAACTAATATAAATGATATTGAATGGTATGGTGTACCATTTTGATGGTTTGCATATGCTTGGCCCAGGGAGTAGCACTATTAGAAGGTGTGGCCTTGTTGGAGGAAGTGTGTCACTGTGGGGTGGGCTTGGAGACCCCTCTTCCTAGCTGCCTGAGGATGCTAAGTCTGTTCCTGGCTTCCTTTGGATAAAGATGTAGAACTCTTAGCTCCTCCTTCACCATGCCTGCCTGGATACTGCCATGCTCCCACCTTGATGATAATGGACTGAACCTCTGAACCTGGAAGCCAGCCCCAGTTAAATGTCTTTATAAGAGTGGTCTTGGTCATGGTGTCTGCTCACTGCAATAAAACTCTAAGACAACCATCAAACCATAACACACAGTGTCTTCATTTATATCTCTTAGTAGTGTGTGTGTGTGTGTGTGTGTGTGTGTCAATGTGTGTGTATGTGTGTATTAAGGATTTATTTATATATTATATATATATATATATATGAGTGCTCTGTCTTTACACTAGCCAGAGGTGGGCATCAGATCCCATTACAGATGGTTGTGAGGCACCATGTGGCTGCTGGGAATTGAATCCAGGACCTCTGGGAAAGGAGCCAGTGCCCTTAACCAGTGAGCCACCTCTCCAGTCCCAGTAGCACTTTATATTTAATTTGTCTATCTTTAAAGATTGATGTCTGCTTTGTTATGTGTTTGAGGGCACAAAGATTTTTTTATCTATGAAAAAAGGAAGTATACTTTGGTGTCACAGAAGACAAGGCTATATGCATGGATGAATAGTAGAGCTCTCTCTCTCTCTCTCTCTCTCTCTCTCTCTCTCCTTTCTTTCCTTTCTTCTCCGCCCCCTCCCCTTTTGGATTCTCTCTGTAGCCCTGGCTGTCCTGGAACTCACTCTGTAGACCAGGCTGGCCTCAAACTGAGGAATCCACCTGTCTGCCTCCTGAGCGCTGGGATGCAATGCATGGGTTTAGAGGCTCCTTTTCAGAGGCTGCTGGGAAGACACATTGAGGCGGAAGGTTTCAGAGTTTTCTTATCAGTCTTCCTTGGTTTTAGGCATCGGACTTGTAAAAATGGAAAAACAAAAGCAAAACGAAACTGTGTCTGGTTTTGCTTTGGCGGTTTCCAGATTTTTCTTCAAAGCAAGTAAACATGTTTTCAAGAATTCTTTGAATAATTGTGCTTATGTTTTCAATTGTGACGAACTCAGTTGGTTCTTTGACGCTGGCACAGACTTGAGTAGGAAATAGAGCTCACTTCCTGGAGAGCGGCGCAGATGACCGAAGCTTTGTTTTCAATGTCATCCTGCAAACTGGATTAGTGTCTCTCTCTCTCTCTCTCTCTCACCTCTCCCCTTTTGCCAAGATAATAGAAAATTGCTCATTAGAGCCCTTAAGCACAGATCATTGGAAAACAGAATTTAAATGAACGACTCTTTGTTTCCTGTGTTCAAAAATCCCAGATTCTTACTTATTCTTTGGAACTATTTATTTTTTTACCATTAAGGAAGTTTTCCTTCTATCTTATTGAACTGTAAATGGAATTAAGCAAACTAAACATCAGAGGGATGAAGGTACCAAAAGGTTAGTTAACTTGAGAAAACATTACTTTAAAAAAAAAATCACTGTTTATGTGTTTCAGACTAAAGGGATATTTTATTTGTAGTTTTGCTGTTATCTGTTTCTTTTCATTTGTTAATTAAGAGCTCTTATTAACATAACTGTGGTCTCCTGGCTCATAAGGGATTCCCCAATAATAAGTTGGACCCAGGATACAAATGATGCACCTGTCTCAGCGGTGCCCTACCGCATACACAGGAAATCACAAAAGGCAGAAGAGGGAAGAAGTATTTGTTTTCCTGGAACCTGTTACTGATGGCTATGTTAGTATTGTTTGAGGGCTAGAGTGGACATTGGAAGGACTATGATAAGAAAGCTAAGCCCTGCTTTCAAATTTAGCAAGGGAGTAGAGAAGTAGGTGCAGACACAGTCGGGGAGGTGGACGTTTACATGTAGGACGACTCGGGTTTTGGTACCATCAGCGGAGTTCTTACACATCCCCATGGACGGTTGTCCCGGGAGATCCCTCTCTGAGCTGGCGCACATTCTGAGAGTACCACTGCCAGAGGGCTATCTCCACAGAGTCCCGGAAGCCCGGACCCCTCAGGGGTCGTAAGAACTCATCTGTGACCGCTATCGCCATCATCTCTGCCTTATAGTCTTAAGGTTCAAACCAAATCTCACTCCATTCCAGGCCTCACTAAGATTGTATTTGAATTATTCCCCCCACCCCCCGGCTGTTTCTCATTTCAAACCAGAATGATCTTTCAACGGAAAGCAACCCGATGAAACCTCGGGAGTTGTTTTCGATCCAGGAGAAACAGATGCTTCTCATGCAGCAGCAGAAGCGGTTTCAGTGTTATTTGCACAGATGGGCTTTTGCACTGGCGCTTCCTTGGGGAGCGGGTTCTCCTGTAGTAGGGCCTCGCTTTCAAATAACACACACAGCGGTTATGTCTCACGGCAGTGCGGTCCACGCAGCAGGCACCCGGAACCAATCCGAGGTTGCTCTTTCCGGATAGACAGTGTTATATGGCTGGATTTTAAAATCCTTTCCCTTTATAGAGCACATGGAGGAGGCTTTTGATTTTGTATATTTTAATGTTAGTTAAAAGAATTCCTTTTGGATTTTACGCAGTGTTCATAAGGTGAAAGGAGAGATGCTTTTAAGGAGGTTTGGTTCGGAGGATGTACTGTAAGACAGCCAGTGCGCAGAGGTGCGCAGAGACAAGGCTCACACTGTGGACCAAGTCTAACTGGTGCTCACCTGGATTGAGGATCGGGCAGGTGCAGCCTCTGTTAGTCCAGGACTCGGGATAGAGTGTTCTCTTGCCTCGTAAGATCTTCAGTTTGGTAGCCTGTAAGACTTTCTTAATCTTCACGTTGACCTCAGCGTGGGAACCTTTATCATGAGCTGATAAAATCTTGATTTTTAACACTGTAATGACATAATTCAAAACATTAAAAAAAAAAGAAGAAGAAAGAAAAAGCTTACGGATTCCATGTTTTCTTTTGAAACTGGAACTATTTGAATAGTCATTCCCAAGTGTGATGGAAGGGCAAATTGATGAAAATCAGGATACGGAAATCTGCCTTTAAGGTCACGAGGCTCATTCACTTTTTCGGTGATTTAATCTCATTTACATTTTATTTTCTCTTTATTTGGAAATCTCAACCTTTGCCTCCTCCAATATTATGACACCGGAAAGACATTAACCATTGCCTACTCACTGCAAATACAGTTTTAAGTATATTCAGCTGAGCCAGGCACGGTAGGGCACACCGGAATCCCAGCACTTGGGAGGCAGAGGCAGGCAGATCTCTGTGAGTCCCAGGACAGCCAGGGCTGCACAGAGAAACCCTGTCTCAGAAAGGAAGAAAATTCAAGACGAAGTCTAATGATGCATCAAATCTACAGGGAGAATAAGTAGGAGAGTAGAAATATTGTCCTGGTTTTAATTTAGGTTCAGATCATATTATCCTCCTTTGGTTGATTGTGTATGATATTATGATAGAGAACAAAATGCTTGGGTAGAGTATATTTTACGTCCTTCTACAGAGGTTACGTAACATTATTGATTATTTACTGTTCTTCGGAGTACAATCCGGGCTGACCAGGTGAGGCAGGCTGCACTCCTACTTGCTGGAAGCGCTTCAGTATTCTTCTCACTTGATTTATTTTAAGATTTCTTTATTCTGATTTTATGTTGTATGAGTGTTTGCCTGCGTGTATGTATGTGCACCACACGTGTGCCTGGTGCCCAGGGAGGCCAGAAGAAAGCATCAGGTCCCCTCCTTGAGCGAGAGTGAGCGTCGTGAGCTGCTCTGTGGCAACTGATCCCTGGTCCTCTGCTGGACTAGAACTGTTCTCAGCTGCTGAACCATCCCTCCAGACCCTGCTTTTAATTCCCAATAATTAAAAAATATTTCTAAATTGACACATAGAAATAGTACACACCTATGAAATCCTATGTGATATTTTAATATACACATTGTAAAAGGTAGAATAGAGTAAGTAGACCAGTTCAAACATTTATCATTCCTCTGCAATAAAATGCCTACATCTTTCCTCCTCCTCCCTCCCCCCCCTCCCTCCTCCTTCCCTCCCTCCCCTGTAGCACACAGTGTTGTTGGGAATTGGTTCTAACGCTTTGTCTGGATCAGCCTCCAAATCTGGAATCTGTGTGTCCAAACACTGAAAATCCCCATCCCCAATTGGTTTTTGATGGATCGATAAAGAGCCAATGGCCAATGGCTGGGAGGTGGGTGGGGAGGGGAGGGGAGAGAGAGAGAGGAGAGAGAGGACTTCTAGGTTCCCAGGAGAAGAAACGCAGTGAGGAAAGAAGGGATCTCCATGAGAAGAAGGGAGTAGGATGGAGAAAGCCAGGAGGAGGGAACAGGAGGGAGAAACCACCAAAATGTAGGCAGAAGAAGAGAAGTGGCCCCCAGAAAGGCTGCTCAGAAGCGTCTTGGGCAGCAAAGATAAGGGGGCTGCCCAGACGGAGCCAGGGGAACAAGATAAAATATAGATTTAAGAGGCGTTAAGTCAGGAATGCAGGAGGAGGGAGAATGCACTGGCTTTGGGGAGGGTTAGGGAGTGTCCAGCCACTGACTCGCCAAGGCATAACAAAATTACCTGGTATGTGTGTGTGTGTGTGTGTGTGTGTGTGTGTGTGTGTGTGTGTGTGTGTGTGCGTGTGTGTGTGTGTGTGCGTGTGTGTGTGTCTGTGTGTGTGTGTGTGCGTGTGTGTGTGTGTGTGTGTGTGTGTGTCTGTGTGTGTGTGTGTGCGTGTGTGTGTGTGTCTGTGTGTGTGCGTGTGTGTGTGTGTGTGTATCTGTGTGTGTGTCTCTGTCTGTGTGTCTTTCATTCGAGAGAGAGTCTAGACAGCTCTCAGGCAGGCACAGTGCGTGCACAGCTTGCTGGGAGCCCGAGCAGTTAACCAATTCACGGCTACACAGTGTAATACACTATGGTTACAGAGCCATTTAGAATCGGAAGACAGTAAAGTCATTCATTAGAGAAACTATTTTCCTTCTGCCATATGCTACATATTTTTGGCGTTTGAATGGTAGAAGAATATTTAGAGATATTGGGAAACAGACCTAGGTGAATCACCAATCTTTTGTTTTGCTTTTTTGACATAGTTTCTCTGTGTAGTCTGGCTATCCTGGAGCTCCATTTGTAGAGCAGGCTGGCCTCAAACACACAGGGATCCACCTGCCTCTGCCTCCCAGTGCTGGGATTCAAAGCCTATGCCACCCCCAGTTTTGATTAATGCCTCATGAACAGCCTTCTTACCATTGCCCAAGCATCTAATGCAGTATGGAATTGCATCAGCCAGGTGTCTAGTTTCCTTAGAAACCTCTGTACATAGCCTGAATAGAGAATATACCAGCTTCAAGGATTCACACTCACCATATGAATACTTCATTCCACAGAAGGCCTTGGGGTTTCCTAACACTTGTTCCTTACATTCACATTTACCTACGTAAAGCAAATGGGAAACTGCGTTATTGGGGGTGCAAATCTAGGCAACAGTTTATTCCTTCATTGATTCATTTAACACATGGAAGTATTATGCAGTCACGAAAATAATTTAATACAAGTAACGTCTCCTTTTCAATGCAATTATCATCTAATAAAATACCGACCGGAGTAAAATATGGAAGATAAAATCAACATCAAATTCCAGTGACAAAGTGATGTCGTGATAAATACAGTCTACTGTCAACACTTTATGTTAATGAAAAAGAACCAAAAGTATAAACTCATAGGAAAGTAACTAAGTATACTAAATATCCAGTTAATTAAAATGTCACGGAAAATCAAATACAATACTTGGAGGTAACTGGATACCATAGGATGTGCTGGGCGGGGTGATATCCTGCAGAACACCTAAGTATGAGCAAGATATGACTCTTGCCTAAGGCTTGCAATTTGGTAAGCCAAAGGGTGTGTCTAAAAGTAACTAAGTGGTCCTGATAGAAGTCCAGCATGCTCAGGTGGGAGGGTCTCATGTTTGGGAAGATGAGCAAAGCCTTCATGGCTAAAAAAAGATCTAGGAATGGTCTTCTACAAAACGATAGAGTAGTTTCTTCCCACCCTTGAATTCACTTACTAGAACTGGCACGTGAGAGAACTGCCAGGCCCTGGAGAAGACTTACAACACCTTTGAACAAAAATGAGCGCCATAAAAATCAAGTTCCCGGTTAATGACAGAGGACTGTGTTATCGCTAACAGAAACAGGAGCAGTAGGGGAACACATTCCCGGACTTGAGAGTTTTAAAAGCTTTTGTAGCAATTCGTCTATCTAGTTTGTTGCTCTAAGGGACGTAGAATGATAGCTCTGGGAAGGGAGGAGCTGCCGAAATCAGACCTCAGTAAGAGCAGCAGTCAGCGAGGAACCGGAGGTATTGGGAAACAGACCTAGGTGGCCGAGTTGTTGCTGGGTGGTCTCTCTCCCAGCTTTGCCCCTGGAGCCATGCACTTTGCCATGCCTAGACTGATGGTTTGGCCTCCACAGTTTCATGCGTTTGAATGCTTGACCATAGAGCAGGGCGCTATTAAGAAGTGTGGCCTTGTTGGAGGAAGTGCGTCACTGTGTAGGCAGGCCTTGAGGCCTCCTATGCTCGGGCTCCACCCAGGGTGGAAGAGAGCCTCCTTCTGGCTGCCTTCAGATCAATATGCAGGACGCTAAACTCCTCTAACATCATCTCTGCCTGCATGCTGCCATGGTGCCCACCGTGATGACAATGGACTGAACCTCTGAAACTGTAAGCCAGCCCCAATTAAACGTTTCCCTTTCTAAGAGCTGTCTTGGTAGCGGTGTCTCTTCACAGCAATAGAACCCTAACGAAGACAGGTGCAACACTCAGGTTCCAGGGACAGAGAAGATCTTGGATTGGGGCTTCTAGAGTGAATGAGAAAGGGTAGCTTCCTATAGCAAAATTGACTGGCACTAATCCAGAAGTATCAGGAAAGAGGGAAAATGATGGGTGCTCTAGGATAAGGAGGATGGAGTGAATCAGAGAAGATCAACAAAACATCTGGGCAGAAACGCCCATCCAGTGAGAGCGGCGTAGAAAACTCCGGCACATCAGCTATAGCAGCCCACGCTGTGGAAAAGAGCATAGAGTTCGCAAGTGTAAGATCCCGTGTAGAATTACATAGTGGGAAAGAGAAGTTAAAGATGCTTACAGCACGATGCTGTGATTCGCTCATCATCTAAACACAGCAGAGGAACTCACTGGAGTGGTGAGTGAATGGCCCACGGCCTTTGAAAGCTGCCTTACAGCAGGGCGTGTGCTGGCCGCAATGCTGCTGTGCTGCTATAAAACCTAATGGAGCTACGAGTGAATGGCGTACACCATTCCCCGCTACAAAGCTCGCTTGTTAGTCCTTTCGGGGGCACACACAAGTCTGTCATTTGAAGGTCTGTCTTTGGCTGCCTGACAATACCCTTTCTTCGCATGGTTAAGAGCTCAAGCATTAATATGCATTGGTCAAGCTGGGTTCTGGGGGGGAATTGGGGGGTTATGCTGTTGTCTTAGCTACTCAGAAAGCTGAGCCCAGGGGACTATTTCCCAGGAGTTCAGGCCCAGCCTGGATGGATCCCGAGAGTCGATCTCAGAGAACGAAACTTTGCATTTGACTCCTGGAAATGGAAGAGGCCTGTCTGGTTACAGTAGGTGGCTGGAACATTTTGAAAGATGAACATTGCTCCCAGTTTTCTGGTACTAGTTAAAGCCAGGTTTGTCATTTGGGAAGTCAGAGTTCACGTCTGGACGTCTGGTATTTTCTACCTCACGACTGGTAGAAATGTCAGACGAGAGGGCTGGGAATAAGCTCAGCTGTTGAACTCTTTGCCTAGCGTCTATATCATCTCTGGGGAGGGGGAGAGAGAGAGGGAGAGGGGGAGAGGGGGAGAGGGAGAGGGAGAGAGAGAGAGAGAGAGAGAGAGAGAGAGAGAGATTAACTTTACTTTGTGACAAATACAGATTTTTGGCATACTGCCTAATAGATGAAAGCTTTTAATGGTGTTTACAGTAGACAGGTAGGCAGCTTGAACGGGCTTTTTTAAGTGCTTAAGAAACTGGCTGTCGTTTTTGTTGAAGAAAGGGACTCAGGAGCATTGAGCTACACCCAAAGGGAATGTTGAAGCAGGGCTGTCTTCCTCACTCAGAAACTCGTCCAGATGGTTCCCAGAGGCTCCCTGGGGACATTCTAGGCCTGACAGCTGTGGGACACTTTATGTGCTCACTGGGCGAGCTGCCAGCTCCCTGATAACATGCACAATGGGTTTAGTGGATGTCCTGGAGTCCAAATGACCTGATTATTACAGATTTGGTCCAGTAAGCAGTTACAGATTACAAGTCATTGTTGTGGCAGAGTAGAAGACAGCTTGCAGAGTGGATAAAGTGATAAAATACAGACTAAATACCACGGAGGCCAAAAATAATGATGAATATTTGTCTTCTTTCTCAAATGCCTAAAAAGATAAATATGAGAACCAAGCATGGTTCGCATCTGTAATTCCAGCACTTGGGAGGCAGAGACGGGTTCACAGCCAATTCCGGGCCTACTGGGCCTGTACAATTAGACTTTGTCTCAAACATAAATAAATAAATAAATAAATAAATAAATAAATAAATAAATAAGACAATCTTGTTTATGTTTTCTACCTTCTTTCTATTATAAGTTAAAATGAGACCATTAGGAAAATTATTATGATACTATGTTTAGTGAGAAAATCAGAATAGCAAATAACACTGACTCTCAAATTTGGGTTCATGGATTTTGTTGTTGTTGAGACATTGTTTCTCCATGTAGCCCTGACTGAACTGGAACTTGCTATGTAGACTAACCTGTCCTCACAGATATCCTCATGCCTCTGCCTCCCACATGATGGGGTTAAAGGCTTGTGTTATCATGTCTGGTTTGAATCTTTAAATAAAAATTTTTAAACAAATTTATTATAGGAAAAAAAAGGCCTTTGCAAAAAAAAAAGTCACGCACCATAATTCTTGGTCTTGGGCTATAGGTTCCCTAAGAAAATCTTAAAAGAATGTTTCCTTCGTTATTTAATATGTAGATTAAGTTAAACGACAATTCTAAATTTCTCTGTATGTCTGAAACCAATAAAATGTTTGGAAAATATTATAGTCAAGTAACACAGTTTTGTTAATTCATACTCAAATACATTTGTATCTTTACTTGTTTATTTATTTATCTGTATACATGTGCATTTTAGGGTATGTGTGTGGGGTGCATGTGTGTAGTTGAGGCTAGAGTGAATGCCAAGTATCTTCTTTAGTTCTACTTTATTTCTTGACACAGTTCCTCTCATTAAACTGGGAGCTTGCTGATAATAGCTAGATTGCCTGGCCAGCAAGCCCCAGGTGTCCTCTTGTCTGCCTTTCTTTCCTTCCCCCCAAGAGCTGGGAGTAAAGGTGTGTGCCATTACTGTGTAATAGTTTCCTCCTAGACTGAAACAATCCATCCTGCAGAGAAGCTCCCTCAGGAAGAAGATAAAGAACTGAAAACAGCTTCAGGAAGTCCCTGAAACCGACCAGATTCACTAGGCCTCTCCTTGCCAGAGTAAGCATAAACCTGAGAGTGCCCCTCAGATGAGGAAGACTTTCAGGTGAGTAGAGGTGCCAGGAAGACTCTCAGGGTAGAAAAGCTGCAGAGAAGATCTGACCAGCTGCCTGAAAGAAGCAGAAACCAGCTAAGCGCTTACAGAAGAACCCGGACAGGACACTCTCCAACCTGTTGAGCTGCCTGCTGGCTGTGCAATGTATCCTAGGTGTCCCAGATTTTGTGAGCTGTCACCCATGGTGATACAGATGTCTTTGAGTCATTTCTGCCTCTCTGAGTGACCTTTCACCCATATTCCTGTAAGTAATCCCAATAAAATTCATTGGTTCACCAAGTTGGACTTGGTGGTATCCGTACTTTGGTCTCTCTGGGTTTCCCGTTGGGTGAATAGACCTGTATGTTGTGTCTTCCCAGGGAAAGTTGTCACTCAACAGAGGTCAGATTCAGATCCTTATGCTTGCTGTGCCAGCATTTATTGGCTGAGTCATCTTCTCAGCCTCATCTCAGGTTTCAACACATAGCCATGTTAGGATAAGGAGGAAACAAACCAGATGCAGGCTGTGTCAGAGGCAGAAAACAACCTCTGTGGGTCAGAGAGGACAGAGTGTGCAGTGGGCAGGGGGGGCAGAGATCCTAGATCCTTCGATTCTGATTTCAGACTCAGGTAGCTGTGGTCAGGAGTTCGGACCTATGGGCTAAAGGGAAGTAAGGATGAACCACCCTAAGGCACTTTTTAAAGACCCAGAGTGGATTCTGTTCTCTATGATAATGAAAGGAAGTCTGAAATCTAAAACCATGGCCTTGTTTTTTAGTTTGCAATTTGCAACTAGGTAAATGGGCAACACTGGGAGCTTTGAGTATTTACAGTGATGTTCTACATTTTTTCTCTGCTATATATTTTAATATAAAATTATAGCATATAAATATGTATTGATATAACTAAATGTATATATAATCGACAAAGATTTATTCATATAACAATACAATTTATATATATCACATATATAAACTGTAAGTATATAAAATCCTATATTAAAATACATATAAATATATATTTGTTATATTTTTATATAAAATATAAAATCATAAAAACAACAGCCCATTAAAATAATCCTCAATTTTTTTTTTTACTTTTGTATCTATGGGGACAGGCCATTCATTTGTTAAAACTCACAACTAAAGGATGCCCCTCAGAAGATTCAAAACGCTGTCCCCTGGTTTGACAATCACTACTGCTCAAGAGGAGGCCTGGAAACATGGTAGTGGCCCTGTGCGTCTCACCTGAGTGTCGAAGTGCAGAAAACCCCTGCTCATCTTCCCAGTCCCAGCTCTGCTCACTCTTATTGTGCAGAGAGTGAAAGTCGGGGACTTCGTGATACCAGTCCACGTCAGCATTGCTAGCGGAACAGAACACAGAGTAAGCGGTGTCTTAAAAACCAAAAACGGGTGAATCTTGTCGTATAGACTCAAGCCTTCCTATTTGTCTATCTCTCACTTTCACTTTCCAGTAACAGTGCTGGGTTAAGAGGTTACTGTGCAAAATAATTTATTTTGCAAAATGAACTAATTTCCTCCACACACAGGAACAACTTTTTGATTCTTCGAACTGAACAAAAAAATCTTTTAAGTTATATGCAGCTGTGTGCACTCTACTTAATGGCATTCGGTCACCTCCCAATCTCCAAAGCTTGAACCACACAAAGACAAGAACGAGAGGCATGCACATTCACCTGCTGATGCAGTCTCCCGTGAGCGGGTCGCAGCTCCCCGCACAGTCACAAGGTCTGCAGCCGTAGTCTCCAAAGCCCCAGTATCCCACCATGCACCTGTCACAATGTGGCCCTGCCACCCCAGGCTTGCAAGGGCAGTCACCATTGCTGGGGTCGCAGAAGGTCGCTGAGCTGAAAGGAAGGTTCGCCGAGCCAACTGGGTGGCAGGAACATGCTACAACAGAAGAGACAGGGGACCGATGAACGTCCGTAGGTCACCTGCGTGGAGCTTATGCCTGGCAAGCGCCTTCCCCTCATCAAACCGCATGTTTCCGAAATGCATCATTTACCCAGCTGATGTATGCTTGCATGTCTGCTGCAAAAAGAAACTTGGAACTTATTCTGAAGCTGAGAGGATTAAATATAAACACCTTTTGGCTGAGGTGACAAGGACAAGCCAATGAGGAAGGTAGAGAAGGAGCATTTAGTGAGAGATGAGCTACAAGTAGATGATGTTTTAAAGCAGTGCTTCTCAGCCTTCCTCATGCTGCTACCCTTTAACACAGTTCCTCACGTTGTCATGACCCCCCTCATCCACCCATAACATGGTTTTTGTTGCTACTCCATAACTGTAATGTTTCTACTGTTATGGATCGTAATGTAGATCTCTGTTTTCCTATGGTCTTAGGTGACTATTGTGAAAGGGTCATTTGGTCCTCAAAGAGATCAAGACCCACAGGTTGAGAACCACTGTTCTAGAAGTCAAGAGGGCTTTAAGGAAGGGGATGATGCCAGCTGTCTAACGCAGCTACTGCAGGAAGATAAAGAGAATGGATTGTTAGGTTTAATAACATGAAGGCCTTCGTAGGAAAAGTTTCGATTCAGTGGTACATGAGGAATGTGATTAAAGAGAACGCCAGAGAGAATCCAACAGTGAGACCAGAGAGTTCTTTTCAAAGCTAAACTTGGCTGGGCGTGTGAAACTGAATGAGGATTTGTGTGCACGCGTCAACAAAGTGTGCATGTGAATTCTACATGAGATTTGCTTATTCGCTCAGTGTAAATTATAAACCGTGACCTCACTTGGGTCCTCTAACTGATGCTCATTTCAATTCCTTCAATTTTTCCTAGATTAAAGACCAAATACTCCCCATAGTGGTCTAGGTGAAATTTCCCTGGACTTTTCAATTGATTCTACTCTCTTGGTCTGATGATTGTATTGACCAACTTGTCTGGATAATCTGTCCACCTCAGGATGTCTTCCTCCTCTTTCTCCTGTCCCCCTGCAAGAGCCAAATGAGGAACGGAGGAAGAGATCTTGGTTCCGCTCCTGCCCCCTCAGCTCCTTGATTTGGAGGAAGAAGCTTATCTTGCTGAGTCCTGGCTTCCCCGCTATGCTGTCTACATCTTCTGAAGGCTGAAGTTATTCTAGGCGCACCCTCTTCAGCAAGGCGTGTAACACATAGCCTGCTATTGCCCAGGGCAGATTTTCTGCCATTACTTTTCAACTAAATTTCTAGATATTACTTTCCCTTTAAAATCTTTAAATATTAGTTATCTTGACATTCGAATTTCCATTTGATGTTATTGCTCCAGCTGTCTGACTTTTTAAGAAGATACCCAGCTTCTCGTCTCAATTTCCGTACCTGCAGCTATGAAAATAAGACTCTGTGTGTGTGACACACACACACACACACACACACACACGTCCTCAGGAGGCTGTGAGGATTAAAGGGGATCGTGTATACAAAGCCATCACTGTGGAGTTTGAAATACAGTTTATTCTTAGAAGATTAATTAATTGGGCAACAGAAATTCTAACAGAAGTATAGGATCTCTGTATAGGAAGTGATGTCAGACATAAAAGAATTTTATTTGTAGGCTTGTAAGGAAAACAGGAAAGTAGTGGATCAAAGTTCCCATCGCTGTGATATACTAGAGGTCTGTGATAGGAGCGCGGCAAAGTTGAAGGCATCATAGCCTGAGACAATCCCACAGGGCTCACAGGCTGTGGTTCTCAGGTGTGTGAGCTGGGTTGAAAGGAAAGAGAGTTTATTTGTTGACAGGTGGGAGAGGTAGGGACTTGCTCATTGGAACTCCCCTCGCTGGACTTTTTAAAAACCATTAAACATTTTAATTGCATTGAAAGCACATAAAACTTTCTATACTAATCATTTTTTGAGGTGTACAGTTGACTCGAGTACGTCCATGGATTTAGTGGCTGAGGAAGTCTTCCATCAGGGTATGGGTTCAGTTCTGGCAGACACGTAGACGGTTAGGGAGAGGAAAGAACAAGACCTAACAAGGACATGTAAGGCAGGAAGCGAAGGAAAGAAAGAAGAGTTTGGGTAGAAGAGAGTTCTGTTTGTGTGGGGTTGTTGTATGGGGGCGGGGTTGAGACAGGGTTTCTCTGTGTAGCCCTGGCTGTTCTGGAACTCACTCTGTAGCCCAGGCTGGCCTGGAACTCAGAGATCTGCCTGCCTCTGCCTCCCGAGTGCTGGGGTTAAAGGTGTATGCAGCCACCAGCTGGCTTTGTGTGTATATATATTTTTAAAGATAGAGTATTTAAGGTTGAGACCCCTGTGTAAGAGAAAGAAACACAGAACAATAATTAAAAGGTTTATAATGACCATCTGGATGAGGTAACGTTGTTAAGGGGAAGCACGGGTGGAGGAAGGTATGAGCTTTCTAGCTTATAAAAAGGGGATGACATTGTTTATGAAGATGACCAAGAGAAAGCTGGGTATATAGAGCTACATGGGGATGGAGGGTGCAGGATAGGGAGAAAAACATGAACTCAGGGTTAAACATCTATGGGCTTTGAGGCCCTTGTGGGATATGCTAATAAGTTATAATGGACAGCTAGAAATAATCTGAGAGTGAGGAGAAAAGTTGGAGGATCCCAGAAACAGTTTAAAAAGTTTTCAGGCGATGGGTGTTGAAGCCAAGAGAACATGATGAGACCCCCAAAGGTGTACAGAGTAAGGGGACAGTCCCGGGCACTGCATGGAAGCCAGCCTTCCATTACAGAGAGGTGGAGGAAGAATAGCTCAGACTGCCAAGGGTTAGACAGGGAGGAGGAAAAGAAAAAGAGAAAAACAGAGACAGAAGACACAGGCTGAGAAAGTTTCAAGCGGTTAACAGCGTCAAATATTGCAGAATGCACACGTCACGTAAGAGTAACCTAAGGCCCCAAACCACTATCAGTCAGGAAGTCCCTGATGGTTTCCTGAGCATAGGAGCTGAAGAAATGGTGACTGGCACAATGCCTTCTTTGGTGGAGAGCCGTGACAATGGCATAATGTTGCTCCCTTTTCTGCAAAAGGTACTCGTTATCTTCTTAGACGAACCTTTTATTCATTCTGCTACTCATTTACAGGGGAAGGGCTGAGGGTTGATGATAATAATCCTAATGTTTATGAAGCCTTTGCAGTTTAGAATATAACACTCACTGGTCAAGCATTGCACGCTAGGGCCCTCGCCTGCCTCTCTAGTCTCAGCTTCCATGATTGTCTTGCATTTATCCCTTATCCTAATTAAATGCTACCTACCGTTTCTAGGCACACCGTATGCTATCCTAACTCTGTGCTGTTGTTGCGAGAGGGCCTAGCCCTCCCTGCATGCATCGTTGCCAGAACTCCACACGTCACTCATGTCTACCTTAGACAGCATCTCCAAGTCAAGCATTTGAGGTGGTGAGTGCTCAAGGCGAGGGCATAGAAATAGAGGACAACGGGTGGGAGCTGGTTCTCTGTTTTACTGTGTAGGGTCCAGGGCCTGAACTCAGGCTTGGCAGCAAGCACTTCGAGTTCTCTCACCCAAGGAGCCACCACAGCAGTCCCAAGGCAGAATGTTTGAGACAGAGATAGAATGATACTCCTAAGAGAAGAGCAAACCGTATCATCCCTCAGCAGCTCTGTCCATTTCCCCAGGCTCGGCACCCAAGGCAGCCATTCATGGTCCTATCTAAGGGGCAAGTCTGCTGTCTTTAAGGAGTCTTCCTAATTCACACAACTGAGGTAATCAATCCTGTATTTTGAAACCTTTGGTTGCTTGAAGCATAGCAACCAACTCTTATAGCGTTGCTAGCATTTTATTTTACATTAGAAACAGTGGCATTTGTTTTCTTTGTGAGGATCACATCTACCTCCTACAATGTCTATTTAATTATAAATTTCAGATAATAAAAAAGCTCACTAAATCGAATTAAAATGCAATGACAAACACACTTAGCAAATGGCCAAAGAGGCAACTGTGTATGTGCACAAGGCAGTAGTCATCTAGCCATTCATTTAGTCAATGCACATTTAATGAACAGCTACTATGTGCTAAGCACGTACTAAGCAGACTGCTAGGGAACTGAGTTGAACTAGATAATCTTTACCCTTTGAAGAGACTCACAGTTTATGGGAATAATCCTTCCGGAGCTGGTGAGATGGCCCAGGGAGTAAATGTCAATGTGCAAACCTCTTGGCATGAGTTTGATTCCTAGAACCATGGCATAAGGAGAAAACCAACTCTTGAATGTTTGCCCCCTGACTTCCCTCACATGCACCATGGTGCTCTCGTACATGCACACAAACACACATACCACACCATATATACATTGTCACGGGGATGATTCTAGCTGAGACTCCTAACAGAAAGGATATGGAGCCTGAAGTGGCCACCTCCTGTAGCCAGGCAGGACTTCTCGTAGAGGGAGGGGGACATCAACCCACCTACAAAATCCAGCCAAACTTTGTCCTGCCTACAAGAGGCACAGAGATAAGGATGGAGCAGAGATTGAGGGAACAGCCAATCAGTGACTGACCCAGCTTGAGACCCGTTCCATGGGAGAGAGCCAACCCCTGACACTATTAATGATACTCTGCTGTGCTTGCAGACAGGAGCCCAGCATATCTGTCTCCTGAGAGGCTCCACCCAGCAGCAGATGGAAACAGATGCAGAGACCCACAGCCAAACATCAGGTGGAGCTTGGGAAATCTTGTGGAAGAGGTGGGGGGATAGGATTGAGCGAGCCGGAGGGGTCAAGGACACCACAAGAAGACCTATAGAGTCTGAATCCATGGGGACTCACAGAGACTGAGCCACCAACCAAAGAGCATGCTGGGGCTGGACCTAGGCCCCCTATACATTTGTAGCAGATGTGCTACTTGGTCTTCATGTGAGTCCCCTAACAATTGGAGAGTGGGGGGCTTGGGGCTGTCTCTGACCCTGTTGCCTGCCATTGGATCCCCTTCCCCCAACTGGACAGCCTGGTTGGGCCTCAGTGGAAAAGAATGAGCTTAGTCCTGCTAAGACTTGATGTCCCAGGGCAGGGTGGTACCTTCTCGGAGGAGAAGAGGAGGGGGTAGCAGGGGGAAGTGATTTGTGAGAGTGGGACTGGGAAGAGAGGAGGGGAGGAGGCTGCTATAGGGATGTAAAGCGAATAAATAATGAATTAATGAAAAAAGGAAAATAATAACTATTCCAATATAAAGGGACTTAGGTAACACAGGAAAGATTTTAATCTTTAAAAGACCGAGTTCTTTATCCTTGTGATAAGAATGTTATTTAAGTCGAAGGCAGTTATGTCTTGCTATGTCTTTATCAAGCTTCCTAATTTTTCCAAGGGTTTGATTGATTATGAGGATCTTCATAATCAATTCTCTCTTAAGATATCAAATCCCTGCTGATTTACCCCTTGCTCTTAAAGATAATTCTCTTTATTACTGGGTCGTATACATATAATGTGCGTACATGTGTGTGGGTATGACGTGTATGCACATATGGTGTATGTATTGCCATGATGTGTAGGTGTGTGCCTGCCATGACACATGTGTAGAGGTCAGAGGGTAACTCTGTGTGGCCCGATCTTCCCTTCCATGCTCACGTGGATCAAATGGAGGTCGCAGGGCTAGTCTGACAGGTGACTTTTCCTGGTGAACTACCTTGCTGGTCACCTGGAGTTATTGCTTGTCTTTAACTAACCAGTGTAGAAAGTATACATACTATATATGTGGCTATACCAAGATGGCAGGTACGACTCAGCACAGGCATGACACTAAATAAAACCACACAGGAAAGAACAAAGCTAGCTGATTAAGCCGACAGTTGCTGTGCCACCCGCTTAAGTCATTTCGGTTCTCAACAGCGGCCACAGGAGATTGAGACCGAAGGCAGATGCTGTACGTCCTCCATCCGTGGGACCCCAATCACAGCATTTCCAGTCACGGGAAGAGGAAGAAAATAAAATAAAAGTCTGTCCGAGAGTTGACCTCTCAGCAGGACCTTAGGTTTTAAAACTGAGACACGAGTCAGGAATGGCCAGAGAAGAATGCAATTCTATCACGTGTGTTAATGGGTTCCCTGTCATCGTGACTTTTTGCATCATAACAAGACAAAAATACCAGTGAGAAACTATGCAGAACTAGCTGCAGGCAGAAGGCCCGGGCGTCGTCCGCTGTGAGCCCTCTCAGACTGCAAAGGGGGGTTTGCCTTGCATTCTTACTCCTGATGTTTGACGGCTGTCAGTATCTGACAGGCAGAGTCTACATTTCTTTTTCTCTTCTAGAAGGTACATTGTTGTTGTTGTTGTTGTTGTTGTTGTTGTTGTTGTTGTTGTTGAGGAAGATTGGTAGGTTGGGGAGAGGCTGTTTGTAGGTTATGGTTTCATTCTGAGTTCCTAGCATATATTTTGTACTAATTATTCTTTTCTCTTCCCTTTTCTTTTGGTTTTTCAGGATGGGGTTTCTCTGTGTAGCCCTGGCTGTCTTGGAACTCACTCTAGACCAGGCTGTCCTCAAACTCATAGAGAGCCTCCTGCCTCTGTCTCCGGAGTGCTGGGATTAACGCTGTGTGACATCATCGGCCTGGCTGCTTGTTCTTTTTAAGTTCAACTCAAGCACTTGCTTTTCCACAATGCCAGGCATTTATTTTATTTTATTCTTTTACATTTTTGTCACCATACATTCATGCCGATGCTACTGGGCTGTATAAGTACATTATCACACACGTATATATAATGTACTCGAAGCACATTGTCCCTTCAGAACCCTCTCTATGCACTCCTGTTTTCTTACCCCCTACCCCATTAATTCTTTAGTTCTCTGGGAATTGTCGTGCCATATGCACATATACTTTTATTTTTGTATTCAAATAAAGTTTAGAAACCATCAGTGAGAGAAAGGAAGTGCTCTATTCATCTTTCTGAGACTGCCGAAGTCTGGACAGAGAGACTGATGCAAGTCCTTGACTTCTGCTTGTCGTCAGACATGAGCCTCAATGGTGAAGATTACATCATAGTTTCTAATTATTACCATCACTGTGTGTTGTGTGGGTTCGCCCACTTCCCGGAGTTGGTTTTTGCCCTCCTACCTTTAAGAGGGTTCCAGGCAGTTAATTTAGGCCATTGGGCTTGGTAGCCGGGACCTTTAGTAGTGACTTATTGATTGGGGGTGTGCTCTACTGGAAGAAAATATAAAGTAATAATACAAAAGTTGTAAGCAGAACACGCCACAACAGGTTCCTTTTGAAGAATGTTTTTTTTCCCCTAGAGCTGAGGATCGAACCCAGGGCCTTGCGCTTGCTAGGCAAGCGCTCTACCTCTGAGCTA